>NW_025335268.1:10234725-10609933 GCF_004798865.1 Varanus komodoensis | reverse complement strand
CCCCCCCCCCAACTCATTTTACTTTTACTGGTTTAACAATTGGCATTATTTAAAGCTTGAGTCTGTATAAAATTGCACTGTTTGAAATACTAAATTTAAAGTGCAATCTTCCATGTTTTCTCAGAAGAAAGACCCACTCTGTTTAGTGTAACATACTCAGCCAAACAGTAAATATTTCAGATACAGCCGACAGCTGCAAGCGACTAGTCCCTATGGTCCCTAAGCATATGTATGTAGGTTGTTGTTTTTTAAATAGACTTAATCAAAACTCACCCAAGGAAGCCAGTCTCAATTCGTAACTAACAAGGGCTGTGAATGCTCTCACAAATATGCTAGTACCCTTTAGGTGACAAAATACATCTTGTATTTGAGTGCCGAAAATATCTACTACACCCTTCTCAACCTGGTGCCCTCAAAATGCATTGGCTTGCAACACCAATAATTTCCAACCAACCAAGAACAGTGCATAGTAATTATCATTCCCTAATGCTGTAGATTGCATTACATAAGCATGTTTATATTGCACATTTTGAGTGAATAAAGCCTTGTCTTAGCATGTCACTTGTTTTAAGAGGAAAAATGATCACAACTTTTTTTTAGGATTCTTCCAGACTTGTGCATTTTTCTGCATCTTTCCAAGTCTTTGCATCTTAGAGCTTTGTTTTCATCAAGCACTCGATCTCCCACAACTTCCCCCATGAACATTCATGAAATAACACTCTGTACATGTAAACCAGGGCTGGATTTTTAAAATAGGACCTAGCTACCTAAAGGACTATCTGTTCCCATGTATGCCTACCTGCCCATTAAGATTTGAGCAGGAGGTCCTTCTGAAAGAACTGTTGCTTAGGGAGGTAAAGGAGATGGTAAATAGAAGAAAGGCCTTCTGAGTGGCTGCCCCTCAGCTATGGAACAGGGATTCCCAAAGAAATGTGCTTTGTGCCATCCTTGTTTTTGTTTCTACGCCAGCTGAAGACATTTCTCTGAATACTTCCAAGAACTGTTTTGAAATTTGTTTTTTATTCAGACATCTATTGTTCTGCTTACCTGGTGTAATTGTGATATTTTTTAATGCTTTTAATTGTGATTTTAACTGGTTGTATTGTTTATACTATTTTACTGTAAGCCACCTAGAGGATCCATCTGGATTAGTGGGAGGCATAGAAATTTAAAAAAATATAAATACATAAAGTTGATTGGGCCATGCTGCCTCTTTAGGTGCTACTAGCATTAGTTCATGTGCTTATTCAATTCTAGGTTGTTCTTTTATCATGTGTTCTATTACACTATAATTCATACTCATTTCTTTGGTTTGTGCTTAATATATTATTATACACTTTAGATGATTGCCCTTTTTGTGATTTCTTGTCCTGCTGCATTGGTTCTTCTTGTTCTTTGGGTTTCCATTTACTGGTTGTGAGGGATTTCGTTCCCCTTTGGATTTAATTGTAACATTAGAATGCTTAAGCTTTTGAGTACTGTAGTATTAACATTTTGTTTTTGTGCTTGTCAATACATTGGTGTTTCTATCATATGAACACATTACATAAAGCATGCAATCTTGGAAATCATATGCTTTATCATTTTGAATATGGTGATGCTTTTATAGTTTTCTTACTTAGTTTGAAGTTGAGGCAGGATGACTAGAACTGGTTGTAATTACGTTGTCTCATTTGTTTCCCCCTGCCAAATGCCAACTTTTCAAACAAAGTATGTAACATTAGCATTATGTACTTGAATTTTGACTATTCCCTGACTAGGGTAAAGCATTACTGGCCAGTAAATGAAGCCGTCTTTAGAATACAGTATGATTTAGTTATTTTGGTAAATTTATAATCAAATCTACAGTAGTTTATTTTTCTTTCTTGCCAGAGTTGTCAAACATATGAACCAGTTATAAAAAATTTATCAGTTCATTTCATTTTGCATGACTGAACTACTGGCTATATTTCAGTTGTTGAGGACAGGAGTCTTGAAATGTACCAGTTTCTAAATGTTCATGATGCTTAGAAAACTAAAAGTGTAAAGCTGACTGTAGCAATTGTACTATAATATGTGTAACTATTGAATCTGCACTTTCCTAGGTAAGTTAGCTGTCAAATTAAGTAGAGGACTGACTGCCAGAGCTGTGAGCATCTAATTTTCCCTATATATACTTGGTCTTTATTTGGCTTTTCACTGGGCCAGATCAAAGATGACCTGGAATTTCAGAAGTTGGATGACTTAAAACCCGTTTTGATGGTAGCTTAGGGAAGTAATATGGTTAGCATTAATTATGGTAAGCAGTTTATTTCTCTCATCTTTCCCCTTTGTCTCTTCAAATTTAGTATGAGTGGGGGAGCCCCACAAATACTGGCTGGTCTTGCTATTTAACCATTTCTGGTAGTCTGGATTTTAGCTTTCAGTACTATTCTATACATATCTTCTTAGAAGTAAATGCTGCTGTTTAGGGACGTTTATTCTCTGATATATATGCATAGGTTTGCAACCTTAGGTCATAATCTTAAGTACACTTACTTGGGAGTAAGCACCACTAAACATGGTAGTATCCACACTCCTTACTTATCCCCAGAATTATTGTTGAAGAAAGCAAGAATTTCTTTCAGAGCTAGGCTGCCAAGTCACTTCTGCCTCCCATCATTAAAATGGCTAACCTTAACCCTAAAATGTTTCATTTTTGTAGCTGGGAGTTAGAGTGGGTTGTAGGAATTACCCATTCAGTGTGCTGTGCCCTTTGAAGCGCAGTGCAACTACACATGACATTTGTACCTCTACCCTATCACCAAGCTGGAGGAATCTAGTCAACCTTTCCAGGGAATGAAGGAATTCTCAGCAGGGCAAAGAAGACAAATACAGTGGTACCTTGGCTCATGAATGCCTCAGTTCACAACCAAATAGGGTCGCGAACAAAAATTTCATAAAAATTTTGACTCGGTTGCAAACTCCACATTGGGTGGCGACCACGATCACTCCCCGAGTGGGGAGATGGCCATGATCATGCTGGGGGTGGGGGGGAGATAGCCAGATCGTGCCCTTCTTTTCTGCATGAGCCCAACCGTGATCTCTGCCATCTTCCCCCAGCACGATTGCACCCGTCCCCCCCCCCGCGTGCCTGCGATCGTGGCCTTCTCTCCACCCCCAGTGCGCAAGGATGATGGGCGCGTGCAGGGATGACGGACGTGATCACAGTCATGCTGGGGGGGGGGGCGGGGAGATGGCTGTGCTTGTGCTGGGAGGGAGATGGCCATGATCTTTGTTGTTCTTTGTCACTTTCTTTCACATTATTCTGATTAAATAATTACAGAACGGATTAACCTTATTTATACTGAACCTTATGGGGAAATTTAACTTGGCTCACGACCAATTTGGGTCATGACCAGAGTCCTGGAATGGATTAAGTTCTTAAGTTCAAGGTACCACTGTAATTTTGGTATGTTGATTGTGGGTCCATGTCACTCCATTTCTATTTAATTTTTCTTATTGTTGAGCAAGGGCAAGTAAAATAGCAGGCTTTATTCAATCATGTGTCTTCAAGGAGCCTGTTCACCTTGGTAAGCAAGAGGGAGAATGCATAACAGCCGTTAAATTAAGCTGCCAGAAATACCTGCAGTAGATTTTTGGGAGAGAGTGTGATCTAGTACTGAATAGCATCAGCAAAGTTCCCTTCCCTTCCCTTCCCTTCCCTTCCCTTCCCTTCCCTTCCCTTCCCTTCCCTTCCCTTCCCTTCCCTTCCCAGAATGCTGCGGACCTAATTTGTGGACAGAGGCAGAGTGTTGGCCACACACCTTTTTCAGCCTCTCCCCCTCTCCTGAGCAGAATTGCTTCTCTCATGCACACTCTTTGCTTCCCAATGCTGTCCTCTTCCTGGAATTCAGCTGCTGAAATTATTGCTAAACAGTCTTTGCAGCCCAGCATCTCCTCCTCAGCTTGAGAATATTTTCAATCCAAATACCTTCCTATTAACATCTTCCTCTTAATTCCAGTTGTGGGTAGGTTATTTAAAAACAATGGAAGGTCCTGCTTCATAACTCAGATGGCTGGAATGGAGAAGGCTGAGGGCATTTTCAGATTGTTTATTCTCAATTTTATTTAATACCTGTCAGTTAAGCAGAAGTGTTCAAACTTACAAATTAATGATTTCTCCCACCCCCACACTTTACTTGGACCCATAAGTTTCCAATATAAACAGAATGTTGCAGGGATAGAATAGGGAATTGACCTGCTTCAGTCCCTAATAGCTGGTAAGTATCCAAGGGAGATTAGAGTTGATCACTGAATGTCAAAAGAAAGTGTTTGTGGAAAGCCTTGGAGGATGTCAGGTTTTACCCTTCTGGAGAATCTAGAGATGCTGGGGGAAGTGTGGAAAAAGTGAAGGGGACTGAGAACAGTCAGGACAGTATTACACAAGTGGATTGCTATGACATACTTACCCTATATCTTAAGTTTTGGAACGTAAGGAAATACAAAAACTAAACTAAAAGGCTTTCCTATTTCAAAACCTGTAAAGGAATTCTTTGGTCTCTAGGTGTGGGCTGAAGGGGCATAGGATAATTCAGATTCCCAGCTCAGAGTCTTTGCCTTCGGAACTGGGAATTAGAGCTCTGAACCCTTAGAGAGTGTGGAAAGAACTAACTTCTCTCTGAGGTCAGGAAAGTGACCTTGGAGGGGGAATTAAATGATAGAACAGCCAGGATAAGTGGTATCCAGAGGTTTCTCTAGCCTCCTTCTGTCTCCTTTTGAAACACTGTTGCTAGACAGTAAAAATGGCTGTCTAGCAAAAATGCGGAGTTCTTTGTTACTCCTCTTGGTCGGCACTGGAAGAGAGCCTCTGAATTTAGAGGCTTACACTTAACTTCAGAGGATTGCGCTCTGACTGACTAAAGGCATTTTTGATTAGGCAATGCATTTTATTTTTCTATAAGTATTGATATATAATGCAGATGGCAATTACCATTTTAGAAGAGGCATTTTTCCATTGCTTCTAAGATGGTGCCTGATGTAACACATGCGCACAACAGTTAACAAAAGAAGCTGAGGCTTTTTCTTTAAAACTAATATTTTATGCAGATTTACTGAGAATGAATTAGTTAAAACTTATCTGAGTGATTTGTTTATGAATTGGGGAGCACCCCTGGAAAAACATAAATTTTAAGTGTAAGAGCCACTAGCAAAATTATACTAAATAAAGGGGGGAGGTTAAGGCTTTTTACAAAGGGAGTGCTTGTCTTATATGTGGCACAGTGACAAATATATATATGTCTGATACTTGTTCAGTAATTATTTACCATATTTGTATACTGTTTTCTGCCAAAAGTATTCAAGTTATATATTTATATTAATATGTAAGATTAATATTTTATAACAGTGGCTTCTAATCTAAGAAGTTATGGGGCCAGTGGGGGAAAAACTTCAAGTAAAATAAAGTTCAGTTGTTTTATACCCTTGCTTTTGATGAGAGTGGTTCTAGAAGGGGAGGAGCTGAATAGCAGTAGGTTCTAGGCCCCGGGTGATCAAAGGGCCTTTCCTTTAGCTGCAGTTCTGTGCAATGGCTGGTGTTAAGTGTGTCTATTTCATGTTCTACCTATCAGGCACTGGAGTAGGTTCTATGCTAAAAAGCTTTGAGCCTGGATCTGCAAAGAAGATGGTGGCGCAATTAATTAAAAACATTTCTATTCATTTTGTGTTTGTGTGCATTCATACTCCCTCTTTAAAAAGGCACCAAACAGCTAGCGATAAAATCCAAAATGGAAACTAACCAAACCATAATTCACATGAAGTAATAATAAACAATACAATAGAATGATATGAAATCAGAATGGAAAAAGTTAAAAAAGACAATCACTTAAAATAGAATCAAATTAAAAATACACATTAAAACACAACAGCATTTCTCTCCTGTCTTACAGTCTGTAGAATCTCCAATGCCCGTTAAAATGAAGAACAAGAATAACGTAAATATCATGAAATTCTACTTTCTCAATTATGTCAGTTTTATGCAGCAGCAAAATCCTGCCTAGAGAATAATAATTTTCCCCTCACTATGAAGCAATTTTATAAGCTTGATAGCAGGCCCTGTATTTATTTGCCTTTTGGTGCAGGGGGGAGGGATGGCAATATTTCTTTGGGAAACAGTATTTGTCTGAAATGCAGAAATAAACTATGTATTAAAATGTGTTGAAGCTGGTAGGGTTTTCTGCAATTCATGTGTCCCATGAAAAGGTCCTAAAAAGGTTTACCTGCACTGGCCTCAGTTGTTACTTATGTTGCACAGGCAATTTAGTATGAGTAGTGATGACTGTTTAGATTACTTATTTGATTTCTAACTTGCCCTATTAGCCACATGGCTCTCTGCCCAGGATAATTGCATCCAGGATACTTTAGGCTTAAGGCAGCTTTGTTAATCCCACAAGGCTTGAGAATGTAAGAAGAGCTGTGCTGGATCAGACCAAAGGTCTATCAGTTTCAGCATTCTGTTCCCAAGTGCTCATAAACAGAACATAAATGCAGTTACAGCCCCCCATTCATGCTCCCTAAGATCCAGTATTAAAAAGATATTGCCTCTGATACTGCCAATATATAGCAACATATAATCATGCCATTGATAGCATTGACCTCAATGAAGAACATAGGAAGATGCCTGGTGCCAGATCTGGCTATTGGATTGAATCTGGGACTAGCTGTTTGGAAAGCATGTTCTTCCTCATACACTGGGCTACAATATGTTTATTAGTTTAAAAAACAACCTAGTTGGGGTTGGCTAGAAATAGAGGCGTGACTGAAAGTGCTGCCCCATCTCCATCAGTCTGCTACATTTCAGTAGTAAGCATGGTAGGCAGATGCTTTTTTCCTCTGCTAACCTGTTTTTGTGCTTGACAGAAAGGAGATGCATAGCACTCCAGCCCAACTACCTGTGGGAAATTCCTAATCACCTGTGACTACTGGGCTAGTAGTCCAATGCTACTTTAAAGTAAAAATCATTTTGCCTACTAAATGTCAGTAGTGTTGGCCTTGTATTAGATTTCCAGAATCCTGGATTCCTGGCTTCTGGTTCAAATGAGAAATGAGACAAGATTTTCAGATCTCCCTGTTTATTAAATCTCCAAATGTTTTGGAATTTTAAATTCATAACAGTTGGCCATACTGGCAGGAGCTTCTGTGAATTGAAATCCAAGACATTTGCCTGTCCCTGATCCAAAGCAGTCTTCCCCAATTTTCTGTCCTTCAGATAATTTAGTCTACAACTCCCCTCATACTCTGCCAATACGGGGTTAGGGATGATGAGGAATGTAGTCCAAAAAGTTTGATGGTATCAGATTGGGCAAAGCTTTCCAAAGTAATATCAGGGAGAGGATGGTCTTGCAGCTGACATTCATTCATGAAATGATGGGCAGTGTCAAACAATGAGCACAGGTATGCTTGGGGTGTACATTCAAAAGAGCATTATAGTTTATTTAGACATAAGGAAAAACAATGCAGTATATAAGTAGCTGAAAAGGAACTATGAAGAAGGATTCTGTAAGAGATGCTTTTATAATGTATTAGGGTCGAATGGTTTACAGCGAGGGTCAAAAAGGGCAGGGGGACTCAAGACAAACATACATTAGTATATTTGTACATTGTATATCTAAACCAGGAGTAGCTGAGGAACAAGACTGACAACATCGTTTTCTGGTCAGATCGTGACCCCATCTTAACAGTGTAAAACTGTTCTTGTCAATTTTAGCTTTTCTGTGGCTGTGTTATAGCAGAACTTTTAGTCCTGGCAACAGAAATCATTCAGACTCATTTTGTTTGGGACTAGATGTTTTCACAAACAGTGCTTAATTTCCCATTCTTAAATATGGGAAAGGGAGAGCGTTTAGTTTCCTTGCAATACAGTGATAAAACACTCGCGGTAGTGACAAATCTCTCTATTGAGGAAGAAGGTGCTTGTTGCCAGGGGTCAGGCAGAGCTTCTCAGAACAGAAGCCCTCCTTCTGGAATTCAGTGATGCTTATTTTGTTTCTTCTGTTTCTGGAACTGAATGGTCAAAGGCCTCTTGTCAGCCACTTAACTGGGGGCTGGGGTGGCAGGGGAGGAAAACCTCATGACAAATACTTAAAATTGGGAATTGATACTGGTAGTGCTTATTTCTGAATGTAAAACACATTGGGCTTAACATGATCTTCAACCAACTGAAATGTGCTTAGCATTTAATCAGAAATGCAAACAATCTCATGATGAGGGTAACTTGCTAATCTAGAGTAGGAGTAACATGTTTTAGAAAAAACACTTTCAGTTCCTTCAGTGACTGCAAAGATTTGTTTTTAATCGGAGCTTTTGCTTGTTGCAGTTGTTTAGCATAGATAACTGAACATATGTTTTCCTCCATAGAGATTTGTTCGGTTATTAGGACAGCAAGTATTTATAACACCATTAGCTTCAGTGGGTTTCCTTGTCATAGTTTCAGAGACTTAAAATTTACAAGCATTTATTTGTCTTTCAGTGCGAGGATGTCGTCCTGGCAAGATTGTACAGATGACAGAAGCTGAAGTTCGGGGCTTGTGTATAAAATCACGAGAAATATTCCTTAGCCAGCCAATCCTTTTGGAGCTGGAGGCACCACTAAAAATCTGTGGTATGTGTGCTGATGTTTGGGGTAATCCTAGTATTTGCTAATGAAGAAAACCCTTTAAATTTGCATAACAAATGTATTCAAATACTAAGATATGAAGAGCAGCAATTACATTTAATATAAAAATGTGTGCTTACCCAACTGGAATGTTTTAGTTTTTCACAAACGTTAGCATATTGAGCAATATACCCTAAGTACTCTTGCTAAATTTCCCATTAACTTAGAGAAAGATAGATAATTACATTTAATCTGTAATTACTAATCATAGGTTTAAGTATTTCCCATTCCATTAAAGCAATTTAAACATCAAGAAAAAATGATAAAATGCTTTACTTTTCTGAAGTTATTTTCAAGCTGTTTGTCCATTGTTATTAGGGAAAGAGCCTAAAAAAGTACTCCTAAATCCTTAAAGTTCAATTGTTCAGACTGGGGGTGGGGGTGGGAGGGTGTTCCAGGGAGACATGGTTACAGCACCATGCTAACAGTTACATTCCTTCTTAAGTCTAGCTTTAAGTTGTACTTGATATACAGGTTTGGTAGAACTCTGCTTTTGTTCGGTGTATTCAAATACTGGTCTATCAAACAGGCATGCACACTAACTTGTTTTCTGTGCTTCCTATATGGAATTCAACAATTATACACTTTGCAGGTTTTTTTTGGTAAAGAGCCTCCTAAAGTATTTGCAGGAGGAGCAGGTGCCCTTTTAATACAAATTAGATTTTTTGTAGAACATCCCTGCTTAACACAGGTTCACTTGTTTACTTTTGTTAGACTGAAATACTGTGGTAGAAAAATGGCTTGCTTTCTGACTAACAGAAAAGTATATGCATTATAATTTAAGGTGAAAAATGAATGAGGAAAGATCTTTGTCTTAGCCCTAGAACTGAGTATTTCATCGCCAAGACATCTGAGACAGAGTCAGTTTGTAGCTTCATACTATATGCAATTTCATTTTTTTAGGTGACATTCACGGCCAATACACAGATTTACTTCGATTGTTTGAATATGGGGGATTTCCACCTGAAGCCAACTATCTTTTTCTGGGGGATTATGTGGACAGAGGCAAACAATCCTTGGAAACCATTTGCTTATTACTTGCATATAAAATCAAATATCCAGAGAATTTTTTCCTCCTGAGAGGAAACCATGAGTGTGCTAGTATTAATCGCATCTATGGATTCTACGATGAATGTAAGTAAAAATTGCTATAAATGTGTTTACCCATTTTATGAAATGTCTGTTCTTTTTTGAAACCTATTAGGAAAAACTTGCTTGGGTGGCTTAAAATAGTGTTTTGGCAACCTTCAAATTGTGCAGTCTATCCTTTTAAACAACTTCCCACTTTAGTAATCGCTAGATTTAGGTGATCTATATTGCCATTTTGAATGGCCATGCTGTAGTGTGCAATACAGCAAAGGATGTATAAAATATTATTCTTTTAATCCTATCAGGTAAACGGCGATTTAATATCAAGCTCTGGAAGACATTTACAGACTGCTTTAATTGTCTGCCTATTGCAGCCATTGTAGATGAAAAGATATTTTGTTGTCATGGAGGTAAGTAAACTTCATTTTATATTGGTTAGGTGTATTACTTTAAATTTGGTCAACTGAGAATATTCTAACTCTTTTCTCCTAACTAATTTCAAACAAAGTGGATTTGATAAACATTATAGAAACAGAGCAAGTCAGAAGGGGCCTCCCGGGCCATCTAGTCTGACCTCCAGCACCAGCCGACCCTGCTCATGACATGCCCACCATGTGCATGTCCAGCCTATCCTTGAACACCCGCACCAATGGGGCCTCGACGACCTCTCGTGGAAGCCCATTCCACACCCTCGAGGTCCTAACTGTCAGGAAATGCTTCCTGGCATCCAAATGGAACCTTGGCTCCCTGAGCTTTGCTCCGTTGGAGAACGTCCTGCCTTCCTCTGCAGGGGAGAACAGGTCTCTACCCATCTCCACGTGACATCCCCTCACATACCTGTATGTCGCCAACATATCCCCTCTGAGTCCCCTCTTCTCCAGGCTGAAGAGACCCAGTTCTCTCAGTCTCTCCTCCAACCTTGTGGCCCTACGCTGCACTGACTCTAACCTGACTATATCCTTTCTGTAATGCGGGCCCAAAACTGAGCACGATACTCCAGTTGCGGGCGCACCAGAGTCGTATAGAGTGGTAGTAATACCTCTCTTAATCTAGAAGCCACACTTCTGGCTATGCAACCAAGGGTGGCGTTTGCCCTCTTGACCACTGCATCACACTGCTGACTCAAGTTTAGCCTGCAGTCGACCAGTACTCTGAGATTCCTTTCACAAGTGCCGCTCTCCAGCTACTTGTCACCTAACCTGTACTTATGACAGCTATTCCTATGCCCCAGGTGCAAGACCTTGCACTTATCCACATTGAACGCCATCCTGTTTTCTCCTGCCCACTTCCATAGTCTGTCCAGATCCTTTTGGATCTGGAGTACCTGCTCCTCAGTTGTGGCCACTGCTCCAGTTTTAGTGTTGTCTGCGAATTTGATCAGCTGACTGTTCACCCCTTCTTCCATGTCATTAATGAAAAGGTTAAACAGGATCGGCCCCAGGACAGAGCCCTGGGGGACCCCACTTGTCACTGGCGGCCATCCCGATGATTCCCCGCTAATGGTTACCTTCTGCTTTCGGTCAGTCAACCGTGCCCTAATCCACTGGACAGTGCTTTGGTGTATCGCAAAACTCCTCAGTTTCTCCACCAGGATATCATGGGACACTTTGTCAAAGGCCTTGCTGAAATCCAGGTATACCACATCCACTGCATCCCCTCCATCTAGCCATCTCGAAACCTTGTCATAGAATTCCACAAGGTTTGTCTGGCAGGACCTGTTTTTGCGGAAGCTGTGTTGTGTGGCTGTCAGCCTCCCTTCCCTATCTAGCATCACTAGATCTCTCTCTATTATGAGCTTTTCCATTGTTTTTCCTACAATGGACGTAAGGCTAACAGGTCTTTAGTTCCCCATGTCCCTTCTACTACCCTTTTTGAAAATTGGGACCACTGATGCCACCCTCCAGTCCTCTGGAACTTCACCCGTTCTCCACGAGGCCTCAAAAATGGAGGCCAGGAGACGTGGGAGAACCCCTGCCAGCTCTCTAAGTACTCTCGGGTGTAACCCGTCAGGGCCTGGCGCCTTTGTAATGTCCAATGCCCTGAGGAGCCCCTCAACTTCAAGGGGGGTGACTCTAATCTGTGCCCCTAAGAACCCAGCCTCATCTAATCTCCTATGCCTATATCCCCCGTCCTGCTTTGGGGAGAACACAGAGGCAAAATAGTCATTTAGCATCTGTGCCTGTTCTCTCATATCAGTCACTGGATCTCCTTCCTCCTTATTTAGTGGTCCCACCACTTGTCTCCCCTTCCTCTTCCTGTATACATGCTGCAAGAAGCCCCTTTTGTTGCTCTTGATATTCTTGGCAAGTCTCGGCTCATAATCAGCCTTAACCTTGTGAAGAATCCTTCTGCAACGGGCCTCCTCCTCCTGGTATACCCTTTTGTTTATTTGCCCCAGTAGCCATTTCCTATGGAGGTTCCTCTTTCGTCTAATCCCTCTAACCACCTCCTTTTGCATCCATGGCGGCACTCTTCTCCGCCTCCCTACCTTACTGACTAAAGGTATTGTCAAGGCTTGCGCCTCCAAAACCTCCCTTTTGAGTGCCATCCACCCCTCCTCAACTCGCTTACCTTCCAGTAACCTATCCCAGGAGACTTTCCCCAGTCTGGCCTTCAGTTGGCCAAAGTTGGCCCTCTGGAAGTCCCAGCTTCTAGTGCTCGACCTGCTGCACGTCCCCAGTCCCCTGATCTCAAAACAAAGAATGGAGTGATCACTCACATCCAGAGCTCCCCTAATCTGTATTACATCTATCAGCTCCTCCCTATTGGTCAAGACCAAGTCAAGGATGTTCCCCCCCCCCCCCCCCGTCACCTCTCGGACCCTCTGTGTGAAAAACCCTCCCTCTATAGCTTCTAGGAAGCGACGTGACCTGGCTGTCACCGCTGAGTGAGTCTCCCAAGTAATATCTGGGAGATTGAAATCTCCCATAATTACTGTGTCTCTCCCCCCAGATATCCTTAGAATCTGGCCTGTCAGGACATCATCCAGGGACTCAGGTTGACCTGAAGGGTGATAATATACCCCCACTGTCAGGTCTCTTTCCCTGTCAAAACCCCTAAGTTTCACCCAGACTGCCTCTACCGAATCCCCATCTGTGCTGCATCCTATCCCTTCCCTGACGTATAAAGCCACGCCCCCACCTCTTTCCTTTCCTGTCCTTTCTGAAAAGGTGATGCCCTTCTATGTTCACATTCCAGACTTGCCTTTCATCCCACCAAGTTATACCCTCCTATTCCCAGGAGAGCTTCAAGCTCTTCCTGCTTATTACCCATGCTCCTAGCATTGGTGTACATGCACCTCAACTCCTTCCCACTGCTTCCTTTCCTTGGACTTCCCAGCCTCCTCCTTCCTCCCATCCTCCGTGATACCTGGCCCCTCTCTGTAGGAGTCCTGTCAGTCCCTGCAGTACCTCTAAAACCCTGCTCCCAGAGCCCTGATCCTCTCCCCACACTTGTCCAGTGCAGACACGTTTCTGGGGGGCCTGAACTCCCCTCCCCCTGGCTCAGTTTAAAGTCTTCCAGATGAAGCTCACTAGAGCATCTCCGAAGAACCTTTTCCCCATCCTCGTGAGGTGTAACCCATCCCTTGCCAGAAGTCCATTGGCAAGAAACCGAGTGCCATGGTCGAGGAACCCGAAGTGTTCCTTCTGGCACCACACCCGAAGCCAGTCGTTCACCTCAGAGACCCTCCTGTCCCTTCCTGGCCCAAATCCCCGGACCAGTAAGATTGACGAGAAGGCCACTTGGGCCTTCAGCTCCCTGAGTTTCTTCCCAAAGGCCTCAAAGTCCCTGGTGGTCCCAACCACACCCTGCCTGGCCACATCATTTGTGCCCACATGGATCACCAGGAGCGGCTGGTGACTTCCGGAGCGAACAAGATGCTCCACTCTGTCCTTCACATGCCGGATGCGTGCGCCCAGCAGGCAGCAAACCTCCCTTGTCTCCAGGTTGGGGTGGCACACCGCCGCCTCAGTGCCCCTCAGCAGGGAGTCCCCAACAACAATTACCCACCGCCGTGTCTTCCCGGTGGTGGTGGGTGGCCATGCCCTGGCCCTCGCCTCTCCTGCAGCACCCCCCTTGCTGCTTGTCGTCCCAGGCTGGTGGTCCTGCTGGTCCCCCGAGGCCCAAGTGGAGAGAACCTGTTTTCCAGCTCCAGATTGGTGCCTGGAGGAGGAGGAGGCCATGCTGGCCTCCTCCTCCTGTGGGTGACATACCTCCATGTCTCCGCGGTTGCTCCTCCCATGGCCTCTCCTTCAACCCTCCGTCCAGAGGGGGGCTGCTCGTGGTGGGGGGCTGGAGAGCTCTCTCGGCCCTCTGGCACCTCACCTCCTCTTCTAGCAGGGTCACCATCTTGCACCAAGGGCAAGTGTAACCCTGCCTCCCCTGGGGGAGAAGGGCGAACATGTCGCAGCAGACAGCAACACCCGTGACTCCCGCCAAGGCCATCTCCTGGTCTGCCATTGGGATCCCTTCCGGGACCTTACCTTGGTCCCCTGCCTTGTTTGTCCTGCAGTTCCTCTCACTCGCCCAGTTCTCCCAGACAAAAACCACTTGCACACACACACACACAAGGATAAAATAAACTTAAATTTATAAAATAAACTTAAATTTAAGTTGGAGGAAAAACAAAGCAAAGCACATCACAAAAAAAAAAAAAAAAAACCCCTGCGTCCCAGGGAAGGGAGTCCCTGGACAGCCTGGGCCACAGCTAAGGGACGCAAACAAAGGATGACGCCTTATCAGTCCCTCAGGCCGGTGGCCCCGCCTGTCCGCTTCCTCCTGGCTCCTCTAGCCTTTCTGGCCCCGCTCCCCTTCCTCTCTGCTGCTTCTGGCCCTCTGCTTTTCTGCCCAGCTCCTACCTTGCCTTCGCCAGTCCCCTGGCCACTCAGCACTCTCTCCCAGCCTGTGCCTCTGCTGCTCTGCCAAGAGGCCAGAGCCAAAAGCTCTGTATTATAAACCTGTATTTTAGAATATTTCCATTTTCCACGAATGTGTCCAAGCAAATCCTTATGAATGGGCAGCTAAGCTCATTCAGGAAGGAGTCATACAGCTTATCCAGCATAGTTTGATTCAACCTTTGGGGAAGGCCAGAAATTATATATTTGAAAAGCCTAAGGATGTACACTGACCTTTAGGCCTCTTTATTTCAGTTTTTATTGTGCTATTTTCAATATTAGTCCTTTACCATTTGGTCTTCTCTAATGCTTTTAGGCCACTTTGCAAATACATTGCTCATTTTGGGTAGTTTGTACTAGAAGTGTTGTTTTTGTACAAAGGAGAGCAGCCTGTGGATTTGTTGAATAATACTAGTAGTTGTAAAGCAGCACGTTTTTAGTGATCTGGAGTTAACAAGTTAACCAATGCTGTCTGAATGATTGCAGCACCTCGGTGAAATTGCCAGTTTTGCCAAATGCACCTTGCAAGACGTGCAAAGTCTTTCAAAAAGGAACTGCATTTTCTAGGCCAAATCTAGCTTGTTGGGCTGTAGAGCACTTTCTGAACACATGGGTCCTTAGTGAACTCTCAGTGATTGAATACAGTGCCTAAGAAAGATATCTAATAGAGACAAGACAATATCCCTAATTCATGAACCACAGAAAAGAAGTAGGTCATCAGCCAAAACACCCTTCTTTGTGTGGAAAAATATATTTGTCTGACTTATTCATAAGAAGACTTATGACAGACTGCTTTAATTGATAGGTTGAATCAAAAGGAAATGAACTTGGATGAATAAGCCATAATTCAGTATTTCAGAATGAAAATGACCAGCTCACCTTCTAGATAGATAGCAAAGTTTGACTGCACCTGTCAAAAGACAAGTGTACAAATGGATTTTGAAGACCGAAAGGGGCATTTATTCCTTTTACCCTTTAAAATAGATACTGCATTTTTTTAAAAGTGTGAACCATCCATCCCAGATGAAGTGCACATTAAACAAAAAATGTTTGGTCAAGATGCTTTTCATCAATACTATATTTTCATTTATTTACTTGCTATATTGATATAAGACTGATGAGAAAGCTGTTCTGGGTGGCTAATGATAAAATGCAAATAAAATATAATAGAGTACAATATGAAATACTGTATAACTATCAGAAAACAACTTGCAGTTTAAAAATGCTTAGAGAGAAGAATACATGACTGAACATTTTCAAAGACAAACAGTAATTTAAATCAGTAAAAACACAAATGGAAATGGGTTTTTTTTTTCTTAAAGAAAGTGATATTCCTATTATCCTACTTTTACCAGGATTTAAAGGTTAAAACCAGCCCTTTGAAATGGACCTAGAAGCACACTGGGAGCCAGTCAACTGATAATATAGCTTTACCTTATATTCAGATTGTCCAATCCAGATTAGCAGAAATTGCTTCCTTGTTCTGGATTAACTGCAGTTTCCAGAAGGTTCACAAACTTATTGCACTAATCTAAATGGGAAGTTATGAGCGCATGGGGTAACAGTGTTCAAACTGTTTTTGTCTATGACCACTGCTGGAGTGCCAGTTGAACCAGATACAAGGCGCTCTGAGCCATGGAGCTTCTAGTGACCATGTTGGATCAATAAGTACCCCCAACCAAATGTTTAGAGAGAGTGCATCCTATTCCAGAACAGGCTGAACACCTCTAACCTGGGTCGTTTCCATAGAGATGAAGCACTGGTAACTTGGATTTGCTTTATAAATTATTAGTTGGCTTTTCATGTAAATAGCATTTCTGGGTTAAGTAGCACAATGGCAGATATGCTGTCACTTCAAATTGAAGAACAGTGGCCTCATTAAAACCCCACTGTGTTGCCATGCGGAGCAGCATGATTGTATAGAATGGTTGTTTTGTCTGTCTACACTCTCCTCACAAAAAAAGTGCTTGTCTGGAGGGAGTGGGAGTTCTCAAGGGAAACCCTGCCTTGTGAGACTGTACTAAGTAGTGACATTTGTGTCTGCTTACAACTATTGCTGTTGCAGGCCCTAGAGTAAAACTCTTTTGAAACCTTAGAGTTTTGCTTGCTTTATGCTAGGGAGCTGAATGCAGAATGAGTCTATCAGGCACGTGGTGTCTTCAGTGAAGTAAAAGTACAAGGTAATGCTATTTATAAAGTGCCTCAGTGTTATAAGGTAAGTAAGCACTTCTGTATAGTCAGGAAATCTACAGTCTAATCTTGAAAGGGTTTTATAAGCATTTGAATGGCTGATTTAAAAATTATTGCTCCTGCTTGGAGTTTGTCAGAAAGCAATTATTAAAAACTCCTTGCTCTGAGTGAAGGAAGGAGGGAAGCCATTTAATCTCCCTATAGGGTAGGTAGGGGTAACTTTTACCAGTAGGCTGCCTCCACCCCTTTAATCATCAGCTGAGCCCTGAAAGAAAGAGGCAACTTCAACTCTCACAGAACTAGTGGGTTGCTTGGAATAAGTGTACAAGCTGTCCTCTTGTATTACATTCTTCCTACTCTGGAACAAAAAATTAAGTAGCTCATTACCTAGCTCAAAACCCTGAAATTAGGATTGGATTGGAAGGAACTACACTCAAACTGAGATAAAAAAATAAAAGGAAAAATGCAGAGAAAGAGAGGAGATGGGATGGAATTCACTTTTGATTGCACAGATTCTTCAGTGCAACACACTAAAGCAATGCAATGGCTGCCTCATAAGTTATCAAGAGCAAAGTGCCTTCCACAGGGCAGAACTCCAGCCAGGACTTAATTTAGCACATAGACCTCTGTTAGTTGGCATTATTGGGTGGAGACAGAAACTTTATAATCCCCAACATTAGCAGCTCAGCAGATTCTTTTAAGCCAATCAATTCTGAACCTATAATCTACTGCACCATTTGAAGAGGGCATCTTACCACAGAACCTTCACCTGCAACTTAAAGAGGCCAATTAAGATGGTCAGACCATATAGTACTGAGAAGGGAACAGCCCAGGACAGACTGGATAAGGTGGTGTAAAACCACTTTTGCCTTCACAAACTAGCTGAAGGAATGGGGCCCAGAAAGAAGAATATATATAATTTAATCCATTCCCATCATTATTCAAGACTACTTCAGACTCTGTTATATCCCATTAAAAGTAGGCAACATGGGACCAGTGAACACCTTTCCTCGTGTTCGCCAAGGGGATCTACCTCCCCATTTTTACTTAACATATTTCTTCACTGGCATTTAGGATTGCGGTTGGCACTGAATACTGTGGGGTTTTTTAGTGTCTTGTGGCTCACACTCTATTTCCACCTTATAATTCAGTTTTTTGGGCAAGTAACTGGTCCTTTCCCATGCCTTCCATGGTAGCCATTTTGTGGTTGTGTCCATAACAGTATATAAAAAAGGCCATAGGTGCCCATGATGCATGGTTGCTTACCCAACCTTTAAAGGTTCAGCACTGGCATACTAATAGGTTTACCCCTTGAGAAATGCAGGGCTGACATGGGTGTACTGTGCTTATGTGTGTCATTGCAGAGGGTAAGATCTCTTTAGACTACTTTCTGGAGTGCTGACAAGCAAAGCTCCTTCATTAAAAATACTGGCTTTTTGGAATTGTTTCAGTGATATAACCTAAGGTTGTTCTGTGGTTAATTGGCATCTCTGATAGTGTTGTAATAGGTAGTGTTTTTTAAAATATATTTATAACTTTGGAATAAACATAGTGTGTAAAGCTCAGCAGGATAGATTTTCCAGCAGAACAGACACTGTTGACGAAATTGATTCCCTCTTTACCTGCAGCCCTTCTGTGTCCCCAGATTTACTCCAGAAGGCTGAGGGGCAATCATGGGGGGAAGAGAAGTGGGGGAGTCCTGTTGTGTGAGAAGTCTTGCCTGACTTTGGATGTTGCCCAGTTAAGCTTGAAAGTAAATAGTCTACCAGAGTTTGAATAAGAATGTAACAAAGCAAATCTGTAACCTATTTTGCTTTGTGAGTCTAATATCTTTTTTCCTATGTGGTACTCTACCGTATTTCTTTATGAAGATGTAATGCAGCTTCCCTATGGATTTTTTCCTTGTTCCCACATAATGTCAAAACTATGAAGTGCATATCTTTTATTTGTTTATTATATTGATATCCTGATTTTTTTTCCTTTCAAGGAATTTAAGGCAGCTAACATAATTCTCCTTTTCCTCTCAATCTTATCCTCAGAACTCTCAGCTCTGAGGTTGGGCTGAGAGTCTGTGATTGGCCCAAAGTTACCCAGGGAGAGTTCCATGGCTAAGAGGGGACTAGAACCAGAACTACCATTCCTGCACTCTTAACCACTCCACCACACTGGATCTCTTCACACTGTCTTAGTTGTTGAATTGGCATTGCAGTTCCACTGCTTCATTTGAATTTAGATAATTCATTTTGTAGCATAGGAATGGAAGATGTAGGCCACATCTAAAAAGAAGAGTATTGCTTTCAAACCTGTTTATCTAAACTCTAGACTACCAGTATCTAGCCACCTTGTAATGTGCTATATTACAGATCCAAGTTTCAGTACTTCTCTACAGAGCCAGACTATGGATATTCGGTGAAGCCTACTTAAAACTGTTTTATGCTCTTAAAATTGCTGTGGGATATCTAGTGAAATATTTGTCAAATTGTGCAACATAATGTTTAAGAAAGATACCTTAAATAGTCCTGGTTAGTTTGGCTTCAGTGTCTTAGCTTGTGTTATCCTTCCATCTACATGTTGACATTCATAATTTATATTGACAGCCATAGTCCCCAGATAATTGATCTTGCTTTCTGTGTTCTTCTGTTGAAAGTTCTTGCTTACATTGAGACAATTCACCTCACTTGTGTAAATCTGTCTTGCTATTCCATTCCCTCCTCCTGCACTTCATTTTATTCACCTTATTTAACATGAGCCATGCTTGAAAAAGCTCTGTAACTTGTTTCTGTGGATATTGATAAAAGTGATTTTTTGTTCTCTCTCCTTGGTAAAGTACTTCCATGACCTGTTTAATTGTTAAATGCTAGCACATGAAAAAATAGTCATGCATTGACTAATTTTTTTAACATCATTGTTCAAGTTTCTGTGCTGTGAAGTTTTGCCTTTGTGTTGCTGTTATGTGCCGTCAAGTTGCTTCCAATGTATGGTGACCCTATGAATGAAAGCCTTCCAAAATGTCCTGTCCGTGACAGTCCTGCTCAGGCCTTCTAAGGTGAAAGCTGTGGCTTCCTTTATGGATTCAATCCCTCTCATATTTGGTCAGCCTCTTCTTCTGCCCTTGATTTTCCATAGCATGTTTGTCTTTTCCAGTGAGTCTTGTCTTTTCATGATGTATTTGTGTGCAAGTGCATTTTCATCAAGATGGGTTCTTCATCTTTCATTGTATACCAGCTTGATTTAGAACTTGCTATAGTCCCCCATGTTAGCTTTCTAATTTCAATACCTAATATAATTTGTACCTCTTAAAGACCTTTAATATATTGGATACAATACTGGTTTTCAGAGAAGGTCTTCTTGCCGGTCTTCCATTTTGTTTTTGTTTTGTTTTGTTGTGGCCACAACTGTAACTATGCATATATTTGGTGTTTCAGCGGAGTTTTATGTTATGCATTATGTATCTTGTGCCCTTCTAGTGCCTTTTACCAAGGGCCCTTTTAGTTTCTAACAGTGCAGTGTTATGCATGCGTGTTCAGAAATCGCATTAAATTCAGTGAATTTTGCATACACCTCCAAGTTCTGTCTAGATCTAACATCTCACTATTCTGTATTTGTGAACAATCCAACAAGCTATCACTTAGATGCATGTTCCTGAAGCACACATATTGAAACATTTACTTTCTGAACTATGATTGCCTTGTGTTGCACTGGGAACAGCTTCCAAAAGTTAGAGCAGGTTGTTTGGTTTCCTAACCACATTTCCAGGGGAACTACTGGTTAGTATGCAAGATAAAAGACCCATTGGCTGCATTGATCTTGCTGTGTGTTTGGCATGGAGGAAATGAAAGAAAGAAAGAAAGAAAACAAAAACATCTTGTACTGTAAGCACTTTGATATAAGAGGTGCTCATATTGTGCCACTTCTCTGTTATACCTATGCCAAAGAGACTATAATAAAGTATATCTTACTGAAAAGCAGGTTGATCAAGGTGAAACATTTCTTCAGCATAACTTACACTAGCTGTATGTTCTTGATAGTTTGTATGATGGTTTAGGGTGCTACAGATTTCCTTAGGAATGCATATTAGAACTGGATTCTAACAAATGCTCACGTCCTTGAATAAATTGCCATAGATTTTATAGGAGCTGGTTTTGGAAGAAAATCTCAGTCTTGCTGTGGCTTGTACTCTTCTCAGTCAAAACAATTACCATGTGAAGAAATGGGTGTATACAGTCCTTAGTGAATAACTGAATAAATGTTGGATCTTCCTTAGGCACACAAGTCAAGAAGCTGCTTCTCAGTACATTTGTGAAATGTGTGTTGCATGCCAAAATACCAAAAGAGGCTTGACATTGATGGACAATTTTATTTGTCTCATCTCTTCCATATCTTTTCATATCAATTAGACATTTTACTGGTTTAAACTTCGGTTTTCCAGTACTAAATGCAACCCAACTTAATGTTTTTACCTTTCATTGCTTAAGTTTAGAGAACTATCTTCTTAAAATAGTTGTTTTAGACTATTTTATAGGCATTAGCTTAAAATAAAATTAATTTTAATACCTACATGTAAGATAGAGTATTTGTTATTAACATTGTCATTATTGGGTATTCTTTCAGTATGATTCCTCCTTGAATTTGAGAGTCTTTTTGCTTGGTGGAATATTTTTACTTCTCCTCAAAAGTAAATTAAGTTGCATCTGTAGAAGGATAAAAGCTTTTCCAAATAAGGAAACTGGAAAGCTCTTTAATTCAAGCTTCTTAACTATGGGGAATGAGTGTTCCTTAGACATCTTGCACACCATGGTTCTCTGTGCATGTATCAAAGAACACAGCTGTCAAATGAAGAACTGTTTGTACTTCTAATGAAGCATGGATATTTCCATGCAGTTTATGACTGAATCCTGAGAACAGAATTGAAGCTTAGCTTTGTATCCATTTTTTTTAAAAAAAGCTGGAGATGGCCCTGTCTTTAGTAGTTCAGTTCCTATCACTCAACACTTTTTGTAACATTACAGCATTATATTTATAATATCAGTTGTTGTGGTAGACATTGGGTCAGACAGCAAGATATAACTACATAAAATAATAAAATAAAATAGACATGGTATTACTTAATATTAATTACAGTGAAAAATACAGGAGAATAGTACAATGCAAATTCTTCTTTTGCCCCTATTCTGCAAACAAAATTAGTTTAATATCCATTGATGTTGACAGGACTATCACCAGATCTACAATCAATGGAACAGATCAGAAGAATTATGAGACCCACAGATGTTCCTGACACAGGTGAGGCTTGCACAAATGGTTTCTCATTGTAAAATATTTTGAAACTGTTGCAGTAGGAATGTAGAGCCATCTCTTTGTAATTACCATTTTAAGTAGTAATGCTGAGATGTCATTACTCTTCCTGTCCTTGAGACTTTGGGGACCCAATACTACTTGTGCTACTGGGAACTAAAATTTATTAATTATTAATTTCACCAATTTAGGGTTGTAGTTTGTAAAGTACATTGAAGAAGTTTCCTAGTTATGACTGCTGTGGGTGGGATCCAGACCAGATTAGTTGCATTTTGTCCCAGTGATTTTAGAGGATCAAGTCAAGCAGTACTGCTTAATCATTTGGGATGCTATTTTAGATCAACCATAACTGGCTTTTTTTTAATAGTATATTACTTTCTAAAACTTGAAATGTATAGACTTGTAAAGCATTGTTTGCTAATTGTAGTCTCAAAATAGATGCAGTAAAATACGTAAGTATGTGCAGCATATTTAAGTCTTTGGAATATGTTTAGAATAAAGACTTTACTTATAAAAATCCTGCAAAATAGGTCAATGTTATCCCCAGTTTAAAAGTGCAAGGCTGAGAAATGCTGACTTGCTTACTCAATTAATGACAGAATTAAAATGTCAACAAAAGAACTCCAGATTTGAAGTTCAATCTGAGTCACAGTGATATGTTATAAATATGGAGAAATGTGTGGCTTTTGTTGCATCCATAATCCTGCAGCATATGTATTTCCCTTTGGGAAGAAGGATTTAAGGAAATACTGCTGTAGAAGAGTGAAATATTGGAATTCCATCCATCAGTGTAAGATGCCCATGAGCCAGGACTTGTATCTGGATAAATAAATCACTACACAACCTTTCTCCAAGTGTCAGCTCTAAGGGAGGCTTTGAGGTTGGCAACAAGAGGGGAGATTTTCTCTGTGGTGCCCTTGCCCCTCACCATCTATAGAATGATTTTCACACTGAGGTCTACCTGGTACCAACCTTGTTGTCTATTGTTAAGATGGCTGTTTGTGCTGGGACCTTTGAAGATATACTGGCTTGAGGGAAGTACCCATTCCAGATAACTTTTAAAACCTATTTTTCATCTTTTTATTTTTTGTTCAAATTGTTTGATAAGGGATCATCATCATCATTTTGGATCTGTTCACTAAATTGTGCCTTCTAAGCTACATTTGCTTTTTCCTGTTACTGGAAAATGAGAGATGCAGACCATGGGGAGAACATTATATTGTCAATTGATGTTTGTGTTCACTTATGAACTAATGAGACTTGGGAAATCAACATGAGTTCCCATGCCATTTCATTAAATGGCATGGAGGAAAGGTTCATTCAGGGTGGATAAGTTTTTGAAAATCAAGTGCATACATAGAATGCTTACCAAAATCATAACCGTGTTAGGTAAAGTATTCTACACATTTTGACCCATTTTATAACCTAATTTATGTATGCTTTTTCTCTTTCTAAGGCTTACTCTGTGACCTGCTATGGTCAGATCCAGACAAGGATGTGCAGGGTTGGGGTGAAAATGACCGTGGAGTTTCTTTCACTTTTGGAGCTGATGTGGTCAGCAAATTCTTGAACCGTCACGATTTGGATTTGATTTGTCGAGCTCATCAGGTATGAACTTACTGCTTTTTAAATCTGTATCTCTTTTTAACTTTCCAGTATTCAAAGACCTGCCCTTTAGGCACACACTGTAGTGCAGGAAGTCAGTGCATGCTGGTAAACAGGTGAACAAGGCCCCAGGTCTGGCTGCAGATAGCTTGTTGAAACTCCAAACTCCTCTATTAAAGGATCCTATTATTAAAGGATACAGGATCCTACTTGTTGTTATACTGACCCAATTAGCAAGGCACAATTCCTCATTATAGGTAACTAGCTGCATATGAATCTAGGACTACTTCCTGCAGTGTTGCTTGTTTTTTGGACAGTGAGCCATCTTGTCAACTCTGACTTGTTCTAGGGACTGTTTGACCTGAGAGAAATTGGCATGTCATCTGAATCAAACAGACAGATCTAATTGCAGACCCAGGGAATTGGTTAAAGAGCTGCTCAGCAAGAGCAATATAAATCCCTTACTGCTCTTGCTGAGCTCACCTGGGCCATTGCCAGAGAGAGCTAGTGCCCAACTAGCACTTTGGAGAAACTGTTACTTGCTCTCTTTGCTGTGAGCATGACCAAGATTTTGCAAATTGACAGCCCCTTGAAAGCATCCAAGATGTTTCCCATTCCATTCCTGAAGCACTTACTTTTGAAGGCTGTCAAAAGTAAGGCTTTCTTTTGAAACAGGGTTTTGACAGGCAGCCTGATCATCTGTCATGCACACCATAGGTTCTTCCAGAAACAAACCACACTGCATAGCATATTCTGAGGATGAATTGCTGTGTTGTACAAACTCATTCGTAGTCTGTGTTTTTAAAAGGTTGGGAAGATCTTTCTGTAGCTAGCTTTGTGACACAACTTACAATTCCTTTAAACCTATTCCTGTTTTGCACCTTCTCATTCTTGTGTCTTGTCATTATTTTTTGGTATTCAAGGTTGAATACAGAATCTTAAGTTGCATAGCATTGCTTTTTGCTTTGGCTTCTCTGAAAACTTTTAGCCAAAATGATTTCTGCATAACCTGTAATCTTACATTACAGAAATGTCTTACATTATTCTTGGCTCGTTTTCCTCACCAACAGGTGGTTGAAGATGGCTATGAATTCTTTGCCAAACGACAGCTGGTTACCCTATTTTCTGCTCCAAATTACTGTGGAGAGTTTGATAACGCTGGTGGCATGATGAGCGTGGATGAAACTCTGATGTGTTCTTTTCAGGTATGGTAAACTAAGATTTGGGAAACTAATGTGTTGCTCTTGAACCAACTAGGTTTAATGTTCCTAGTTCCATGAGCCTACCTTATTTAGAGTTCAGATGTTTGAAAGCTGCAATCAGGCACCCATGGGCGGTGGTGGCAAGCCACAAAATAAACTAAAAAAGCTACATAGTCCAATATTATTTCTTCCGGCTAGAAGTGGACCTCCAAAGTCTCATGTTGAACTCTTTCCCAGCTCTTTTAATTGTGGAATGTTAGGGATTTAACTGGACCATCTGCGTAAGACGTATGTGCTTTACCGCTAAGCTTCATGATTTAGCTGAATGGGCTACTATCTTTATGGGCTATAAAATTACTTTTTGCATTTGCTTTGTAACTGCATATTGAAAAACTATTGAAATAGGAAGTCACCTCATAGAAGAGCAGGTTATGCTTATGTATAGTAATTTTATATGGAAGTGGACATCTGCTATATTACACTCAGTAGTAGCTTTGTGGAAACTGCTTATATAATGTTCGGTCAAGAGGATCTTCACTGTGGTTTGTAATATAATGGAAGAGTTCTGATGGCATGAATCTCTCTTATATGAGATTTATCTGTCTCTCTTCAGATACTGAAACCATCTGAAAAGAAAGCAAAGTACCAATATGGTGGACTGAACTCTGGACGTCCAGTCACTCCACCTCGGACAGCTAATCCTCCGAAGAAAAGGTGAAGAAGGAACACAGTAGAAAAAAATCTTCAGCTCTATTAAGGACAAAACTCCATATATACAGTATATAATAAGTGTGCACTGTAAAACCATCCAGCCATTTGACACCCTTTATGATGTCACATCTTTAACTTAAAGAGACGGGTAAAGGATCTTTAATATTTTCTAGTTGACAGATGTGCAACACTGTATTGTAACAAGTATACTCAAAGTTCTAATATCCAACATAGAGTAAAATCAGATCTAAACAAATTATTTTGGTTGCGTATTCACATCACAGTTTTAAAGTTGACCAACATCCCAATTTAGGCTTGATGTAATAGTTAATTCAAATGAGAGCATGATGTTTAATTTGTGTAATGTGATCTTACTGTTGCTTGATTGCTTTTATTTCTATTATTTTGTAGCTAGAATGATGGCAAAGTATTTAGTCATGTTCCCTGGCTTAAAAAGGAATTGTGAAGGGTTTTTTGGGACAGCTACTGCTGTTCTCCCTCTTCCCAATAATCTTGCTGACTAATTGTGTGCCCCTCTAATAGGAGTATAGTGACTAAAGACAACCAAGCTCAAGTTAGTGACTTCAGTAATGCCCTTTGTCCAGCAGCCCAGCAGTCAACATTTCTCATAAGACAGAGACTTTTTAATCTTAGATTACCACAGAATGCATTGTGCACTGCACCATTTTAAACTAACATTACACTCATGATAGCACTTCATTTAATTAAAATAGGGCAGGAATGGTATTATTAGTTGGTAACTTGATACGTGGTACCTTGCATTAGATTTTATTAGCATGAAACACCTTTTGGCATGCTTAGCTTCCTGGTAATGCCATACTTGCATTAAATTGCATTTTGCATAGCTCACCAAACATGAAGATCCTCCCCTGACAAGCCTTGAAATGCTAGCCCTTGTCTCTTTCCTCCGCCCACCCCTCCACCCAGTGCTTCAGGAGGGTTATTTAAATGAATGTTGATAAGTGAGCAGTAGGTTAACTATGGCTAGTGGTGGTTGGACTGTCTAATATGCCATGTGAATGTTTTACATGATTGTAAGGCTTATGTCACTAAAGATTATCTTCTCTGGATTTTCATGATCGTTCATATACTATTGTAGAAACTTCTGCTTTGTAGTGTACTCTAGTAGCAATAATTTCTGTACAAGACAAGAATTGATGCAGTATTTCTTTTCCTTTATTAAAGAGTTCACATTGACAAATGGCAAAGTTTAAAGATATGTGAAGAAGTTTGTAAGGATAAAAATTGAAAGGCGGAGGCTTCATTGAATAAGAGTACAAATTCTATTGAACATTGTCAAATTTATAGGATTCTTTACAAGGGAAGCTTCCAATTTATATCATTCTAAATGTGCAACAATAAATGTAAAATTCTTTATGATCTTAACAAATGTTAAATTGAGGATTCTATTACCTTGCATTTTATGAAATGGCACGTATTATGCAAGATTTCTGGCAAAGTGAGAATTTCTTTTGAAATTGTCTCTTTTCTAATTCCATTTTGTTTTAAACACACATTAAATGTAGTTTTCTTTTTTCATTTAGTAAAGTTGTTTAATTGATTTGAAGTCTTGACTGGTTATTCCAAACTTTGTTCATTAAATCATTTGCCCTTGAGGCATATATTAGGTGCCATAGACAAAAGCTTAATATTGACACAAATATAAATGTTCATGGAATGATTTTGTAAAAATATGGCAGCCTTGTGATCCTTCTCTGAAATGATAGAACCCAGTTACGTACTAGAAGACATACCCAATGCCAAGCAACTGACAATATCACCGGCAGATTAATGGCTGACCATCAGTTGTGGCTTCCTGGTAGCATTTTCATCTGACTGCAAAAAGTGAACTTCTTGAGACATTACCATACAAGGAAAAATACACAGATGTCCACATTAGGTATGTGATGTGGTGGACACAAAGTTTTGCCATAACCATCATTTCTATGTCAAATGGATAATGTTTTGTTTTCTTTTTTTACACTTTTACTCTCTCATTTCAGATAATGTATGGAAGTCCAAAATGTGTTTAAAGTCAGTTGTTTAATGTGAACAACTGGGTTTAACATTCTTCTGGGAAACTGTTATGGCAACACTGCCCATGTATGCATGTAAAGCCATCCTGAAAGACAGTATCTTGTTTATTTAGGGGTCTACTGTAATAGCTATTTCTTCCACTGGCTCACTTGTCACTTCTTAATGTCTGATAACATTGCAATATTAATATCAGTGAAACCACTGAATGGCTAAAACTACCACTTTTAATTTCTACCCTGTAAATAGCATTTCTGGAAGCATTTTCTTTGAAATTAAAGACAGTTCATGAACAGTGTTTAGAGTTTGTCCATGAATGCAAATGCTGGTCTCTGTAGGTATGAGGGTAAACTCAGGCCCTTGCTAACTGATGTTCCTAGAATTAAGATTAAAAGGTCAAGTGAAATGTGTCCTTTTCTTGGCTTTGCAGTTTGCTTTAAATATTTTGGCCATGGTTGTTTGTTCTTTCTGTGTAACTGGGATGGAAGTAGTGATGTATTGAGCATGAGTCTAAACATTATTTTACTGTCTGTCTTCCCACCCACCCCTTTTTCTTTTTTGAATAAAAGGAAACAAAATCCTCTACTTGCCCCCCCTAAAGCTTGTGGTGTCACTTCTCAGTAGCATTCTTCCACACTTTACTGCTAAGTAACCTCTACTTACTGGCAGAGTGAGGGAGGCTTTAGTTCCTATCATTGTTCCATCAAAATGTGTCATGTAAGCAATTTGCTTAAAGACAATCTTGTGCAATGAGGACTGTCTACCAAATTCCTAAATAAAATTAGTTCACAGGATAGTTTTTGAACAAATTGTACAAACAACCTGTTTTTCACATGTGTGAATGCACAAAAATCATTTGAAACTCGTATTGTGGATGCAGAACATCACTCTGAGCTGGCTGTGTCCTGCCAGCTTAGGAAAATACTGAGTTTTAGGAATAAATATTACTAAACCTCCTGATCCTGTATTCAAGTGTCTTATTTTGCACATTTTCCTTGTTGTTAGACCAGCATACATTTTTGTTAATTATTTTGTTGTAGTTATCTGTTAGTGTGCCATTCTCATGTTTCCAAAATGAAGGTGTAGTTTTCAATTTCACTGACTCTGTAGGCCTACTTTGAGACATTCTAGTTATTTTAGTAATGCCCGGCAACCTGGAGGAGAGATTGGACTACCCTTCCCCTACTGGACTGCAGATGATAGAAACTGTTGTAGTTCAACATGTTTGAAGGGCATCAGGTTGATTGAAGACTTGGTTGAACAACAGGAGATGAGGATGGCAGGGATAATGTGTCTCTCTTGCGGGGGGGGGGTGTCACTAAAGCGCACAGCAAACTGCTCAAGACAAAAACATGCATCATTTTAGCCTGGAGATTAGACATTTGTACTCTTTCTCTCTGCCAGTGATACTTGGCATCCACTTTTCATTTATTATAGCTCAGTGGTGCAGCATTTGCTTTGCAAACAAAAGATCCCAGGTTCTAACTCTGGCATTTTCAGGTAGGAAGGCACTCTGCCTGAAACTCTAGAAAGCTGCTCTCAGTGTTAACAGTACTGGGGTGGATTGACACCCTGATTCAGTATAAGGCAGTTTTGATGCCCCCAATTCCTTTTAGATTCGTGGTTTAGAATTCGTCTCCTTTTATCTTCACCATTGCTTACGATCGGGACTTGATTTACCTTAGCAGAGGTTTCCTTCCCTTTGGACTGCCCTCCTGCTCTAACATTAAGGTCTTTTAAAAGTATGTGCCACCCTGCCTCCAGGCAATGGCTGAGCAAAGCAAACAATGCTGTTTTCTTACTATAGCTACTGGATTGTCCTCTTGGAGATAATCTGACAGCTGCTCTGAGAGGGTTCTAGTTCCTGCCATCTGACTGTGGCTCCTAGAATATCCTCTTGGAAGAGGGGAAATAATTTGCAAGTTAAAGGAACAGGAAGGTGAACTGGGAGATTTTTCCTTTTTCTAGTGGCAGCTGTTTGATTGAATTGTATAAATGTACAGGACGCACTTCACAAGCTTTCTCTAAAATAGTGCTGTTGAGAAAATTAGAAGTGTTTCTTCCCTGGTGATGGCAACATTTCCTGGAACAGAAAAACCCACTAAAATATATTTGGAAAATCTAAAAATACTTTAACGATTAAATTCCTCCATATGAATGTTCATGAAAATTTGAACACTTCAAACATTTTCCCCTCACTTTTAAACAAAGGATAGTTCAGTGTTTTTCAACATTTCTAAGTAGACTGTAATGCCAGTGTTCGATCTTCTGGGTTAACTAGGTAATTCCAAGAAAGCGGTGATATCAGTGTTCTAATCATGTATGTAACACCATTGTACTTAGTGTTACTATCCCTGTGCAAAACAGTTGCAATTATTTTCATTTCTATACTTGTCAAGAGTCAAAGCTCTCTTCTTCACCCAAGGTACCAGCCTCCATACAACTGTATTGTTTTATGGGAGCTTTCAGAGCACAGAAAGACTTTTTCCATAGAATAACACAAATTGTTTCTACCACTTGCCCCAACACACACACTCCAAAATTAGACCATTTTGAAGTTCAGCAAACTTCTAGCGAGATACATGCCTGGGTTGGGCTGTGCTAGTCCTGGTGGCTGATGAATTGCAAAGGTTTGCTCTGGAATTCCTTCATAGAAGATTGATGCAACACAATGTATACACAAAGTATTCAGATACGTCAAGCATTTGTACAGCAGCTACCCTCTGTGGATTTTCTGGGCTCTTTAAGGCTTGGTCCTTGACTGAAGAATTTTTCCATACTCAGCTTTTTGCAAATAGCCTCTTGAAATTACCTATCCTACTTGTGGGCAGAGTAACAGGACTGTCATGAGTACTGTCCTTTAATCTGTGTGGAAATGCTGTGTTGTCTTGATATTTCCCTCACTTTCTCTTGGTATGCAATGCTGCCACCAGGAATTTAATTCCAATCTTACCTTTCCCTCAATACTGTGCCCAAGCCAGGGGGTTCCTTCATTGGACTATGTGGTCCTGAGGATGAGATGCTGATAATCAAACTGCCTATGACTCTGAGTTAACAATAAACAAAAATATCTCTCACACCCATATAATACTTGACAATACTAAATTATGACATTCCCTCATCACTGATACGTCCTCTTGTATTCTACTTCCCTCCCATTCCTTATGACTCCAAAATGCCCTCCACAGCACTGTACAGGATTCTAAAGAGAAGGCTGCTTCTTCAGAGTGCAGACTGCAACTGACTGAAAGTATCGTTCCCTCAACTCACACACCTCCAAGCTCCGCCCACAGTCAGTCACCAACCAATCACTTCACTCCCCCTCTTCCCCCCCCTTCTGAAACTTACCAACATTAAAGGAACACACCCATAACACTAAATCATTGCAAGGGCAATTCACCAAATTTCTCCTCAGGGAATTCAACAGTTTCTCATTATTAGGGCTCATCATTGGCAGAGTTTGTAGTACAGCATCTTTTTTTCCTAATAGTTTTTGCCCAGCCCAATTATTATTTTCCAGAATGCAGGTGTGGAAAGGGAGCATTGAGTTCAGCTCCAGGGAAAAGATGGAGCCGTGAAAGGGGCTTGCTTTGGGAGGGCAGGGAGGTTATTCTCAAGCACACGTTATCATTTCTTTTGGTGGTCTATTTGAGCTAGCCTAATAAGTGCTGGTTGGCCAAGGGTGGTGGGTGTATTTCCATTGCACAGCTTTCCATTTCCATCCACAGCCTCAGGTTGCTTGCTCTTCCTAATCAGATAAAGCCCAGTGGAATGACTTCATGACGTCTCCCTGAGCTTTAATTGATGTGTAGGCTACAGATGATTTAAGCTCGTTGTACACTTGTGCACGCTTCTCAGCCACCTCATAAGCAGAAGAACCTGAATGGAAACCATGATTTTTTTTCCTGAAATTATCTTCCTCTTTCAATTTCTGTTCTATCATACAGAATGAGAATAATGGAAAAAAAGCAATTATTTTTGCCACAGTACTAGCTGAATCAACAGCTGATCATCTACCTATAGTTGGGTATTTTCTGAGGAGTGTATGGGGGGGGGGGGGGGGGGGAGCCATTAAGGAAATAAAAATTGTGTGACGGAGACCAGAATGCTGTGATGTGTCTAAATTTTAGATGTTTCCTCATTTGCACAACTGCTTTTCCTTGTCAATATCGCTACTCATGGGTAGGGGTTCTTTATCTGCTCTCTCTGCTGGGATTCTTTCAGGATTGGTGATTGGCCTTCTAATGTGCTCTTGCTACATACTGTAGCTGGGTGACCTCATTAAATCCTATGGTTATCAGTGCATTGATACATCAGTGATGACTAGTTCTCCTTTAGTATCCTAGAACAGCAGATAAAATATAAAATTAAACAACAAAAATCATAAAAAATACTGTACAAAAATTTAAAAGGCAAAAAGAGATGTTATGTGCCATCAAGTCATCTTCAATTTATGGCAACCCTATGAATAAAAGTCCTCAGTGTCCTAACCATGACATTCCTGCTTAGCTGTTCCAAATTTAAGGCTTCTTCAAATTCACGGAGTCAATATATCTCTTATTTGGTCTGCCTTTTCTTCTGCCTTTGACTTTCCTTGGCATGATAGTCTACTCCAGTGAGTCTTTCCTTCTCATACTGTACAAAAATTTAAAAGGCAAAAAGAGATGTTATGTGCCATCAAGTCATCTTCAATTTATGGCGACCCTATGAATAAAAGTCCTCAGTGTCCTAACCATGACATTCCTGCTTAGCTGTTCCAAATTTAAGGCTTCTTCAAATTCACGGAGTCAATATATCTCTTATTTGGTCTGCCTTTTCTTCTGCCTTTGACTTTCCTTGGCATGATAGTCTACTCCAGTGAGTCTTTCCTTCTCATGATGTGTCCAAAGTATGATAGCCTCAGTTTTTTCATTTTTGCTTCTAGAGAAAACTGGTTTCATTTTATCTAGGACTCACTTGTCTGCCAAGGGTATTTGCAAAGCTCTCCTCCAGCACCATGTTTCCAACACATCAATTTTCTTCCTATCAGCTTTCTTCACTGTCCAACATTCACACACAATAGTTCAGATGATCTTGACCTTGGTCTCCAGTAAAATGTCTAGACTTGATGATCTTTTCTAGTTCCTTCATTGCTGTCCTTCCAAATCTCAGCCTTCTTCAAATTTCTTGGCAAAGGTAAAGTTCTCCAATTCTTCTGTGGACTTGATTTTTGTTTTCTTAATATTCAGTTGCAGTCCTACTTTTGTGCTTTCTTCTTTCACTTTTATCAGGTGTCATTTGACAAGCCTTTTGAAAACCTTAAACTTGCACTCTGAACAAATGAACCAGATGAACATCAGTGGAACTCAGTAATACATGTTTCAACAATATTAGTTCGGTAAGAATCCCCAAAGGCCCATGCATGCACACTTAAGTACAGTGCACAGAAAGGACTTTTTGATTCTGACTGTATTCTGTGAATGGCATTAGTCATATTTGTTGCATTTAGCAAAAGCTGTTGGAAAATATACAGTGCAAACCACATGATATAAATGTACTGAAATATGAAATGCTGCAAAATATAGAATACAAATTTTAGAAAATGTCAGTATAACTTGTTATCACCAGTACTGGCCAAAAAAAGAAATACTTTTCTCTATTTAAGGCAGAGAATTAGTAGTTGTCTCCACTAATATCGTCTTCTAATTTTCTTAGCAATAGCAAAGACACCAGCACCTTATTTACCTATTATATTAAATTAGGGTGCAATCCTGAGCAATTTTAGATGGGAAACCTCCCTCAACTCCTGGTGCTCTCTAGCCATCCATACCAGGAGTTGTATAACATTTTTCCTTCTAAGCATACATAGGATTGTGCACTCAGAGGTATAAATCAGAGTGGAAGAAAATGCTCCTACGGATTATTATAGAAACACTGTAAAACAGGTGTGTTCCTTGGGTTCGGAACAACCCAGCAGCACAAACATTCTGGAGTGTAGGAATGGGACTGTGTCTCCCATCTTGATATACATGTTCTTCAGCGTGATCAGAGGTAGCTTTGTGTATGCTTTTTCAAAGATGTGTGGACATTTGATTTGTGAAGTAATCCACATGTACACAAGCTTAAGTCCCAAAGGATAACAGTGCATACGTAAATAAGTGAAATTTAAATCCTTTTTCAAAGCAACCCTCCTAATAAAAGTCAGCTGTTGCCCTGCATGGTCCTCCCACCCTTCAAAAGTATTTTACAGGACAAGCAGGCGCTATGGAAGAGACAGAGGCCTAAAAACCTCTGTGCAGAAGCGGCTATTCATATTTCTTCAGATTCTAGCCATAGAATCTGTTAATCAGAACTTCATATCAGATGCTATTACATGGCTCTTAATACTGGTCCAACTATGTGGACAGGAGTCCAATTGAGATGAGATTGTTCTGTAAGACTGATGAAATCTGCATGCAGAATACTACCTTCTATTACAGGTATTTTTTTCTCAAGCTTAGGGTTGCTTTAAATATGATTCCTTTAACTTAATAATGGTCCCCCAAATACAAGGTGTGGACCTGCCAAGGAATAGCTTTGTAGCCATGTGCTTTTCTGCACAAAATCTGGATACTTTTTCCTTATAATACAGCCACTATTCTGCAGAAGTTTTACTCATGTTTCAAGCTGCTCTCAGCTGTGTTGCTGGTTATTCATTTGTACCTACTCCCACCCAAAATACCCTGTTTAGGCCAATTACAGTTTTGATGGTTTGAACAGATTTGCCCTGTAACATTTTACAGATGAAGGAATTTAGTTGGGTGGACAGTGGCTTGCAGTCTAGCAAGTCCCTGTGCCTAAGTCACATGATTTTCAAATTATTTGTGGTTTCAAAAGTTTTGCCAACAAAATGGTGCATAAAATTTAAAAAATTCTTCAATTCTGTGGGGAATATGTGCTGGACTACAACCCCCATCATCCCTCATCATTGACAGTTGTAGTTAGGGCTGATGGGAATTGCAGTCCAACAAAATCTGGAGGGACAAACATTCCCCAACTATGCATTAGCAATACATAATGTATTAAAAAAGACATACATATCTGGCAAGGACAGGAGGATAAAGGTAGTCTAAAAATACCATTAGCCCAGCACAAATTAAAAGTGCAGACTTTGCCCAAATGATTGGTTGAATGGCTTTGCTATGTTTCTGTGTCAAGAAGTCTGTCAAGGCACCACCGATGGACAGAAAGAAGGTGCACTTCCATTCTGGTGTAAAGGAGACATACAAAGGTGGAAACAATTTTTGGTTAAGGAAAAAAAGAAGCTGGGAATGAATTTTGTCAAACTGGATGATGCTGTCAGGTGGGCAGATACACTGGTGATCTCCAGTGCTATGTTCCATATTCTCCAGACCTTTGAGCTCTGCTGGAAGGGATTCCCCATAAGACCCAACAGAGTCCTTCATGCCTTTCATGCTTTATTAGGTACTGCTGATATACTTTCAAATATAAAGGTAAAGGTGTCCCCTGCACATGCATGCTAGTTGTGTCCGCCTCTAAGGGCAGTGTTCATCTCCATTTCTAAGCCGAAGAGCCGGCATTGTCCAAAAATGCTTCCATGGTCATGTGGCCAGCATGACTAAATGACAAGGCACACAGAACGCTGTTACCTTCCCACCAAAGTGGTACCTATTTATCTACTCACAGTTGCATGATTTTGAATTGCTAGGCTGGCTTAAGCTGGGACAAAGCAGCAGGTGCTCACCCTGCCCATACAGATTTGAACTGCAGACCTTCCAATCCACAGCCAGTAACTCAGCTGTTTAACCCGCAGCACCACCCATGCTCCGGGACTTTTCTGTTTAGCCCTGCCCTGTTTGCAGAGAAATGCCTACCTTTCAGAACTGTCAAAAGCAAGCGTTAGCAAAAATGAGGTTGCATTTTCCACCTTCCTGGGCATCTAGAGTTTTGGGAATGGGTGGAAAATTTGGGCACCCTGGGACTTAGTGGAGGGTATGCTCAACATTGTGAAGATCTCAACGTTGCCTACCCCTTTTCATGAGGAAAGATCACTTGAGGCTTTGTTTTGGCTTGACAATTCACCTTTTGATAGCTGCCATATCAAAAGCAAAGTAAAAACAAGGCTTGCTTGGAACTTCCCTGGGTCAATGTTCAGGGCTGGTGCCTGTACTTGCTGCCCTTCACTGCAGTTGCACAAGTCTGACTGAAAAACTAAAATGACAACTACCACAAAAATTGTGCACATCTCAGGTGCAATTTTGCAATTTTCTTTTACTTGTGGCCAATATGTGATACCCCTCCAATGTGCCACTGGGGTAGTCTTGGGTGGACTGTCACTGGAGGTGCTAAGGGAAAAATCATCAAGAAGTTTTTATCCACTCTTACTGGGTGTCTTTGTTTGCTGTGTCCAACAACCTAGAATAGATCCAATCACCCAGCTTCAGACATGACACCAGTCATTGACTGAACATCCCCTACTACAGCCCATGGGTTCTCAGGGCCCTGCAGGAATTAGCCAGAGTTCATTTGAAATGGGAACTCATTGCGGCTAGTTATGCACAGTAGTTTGTTGTGTCATGTAAACCAGGTAAATTCAACTAAAATCTTGAAAGAATTTCAAATTTAAATTTCAAGTTTAAATATTTAGGAAAAGAACAAATCAGTTTAAACAACCTAAAAAAATTCTCTCTAAACATTTTCTAGGTTTTTATGAAGTCTTTCAACCCTCTATTTTGTGTATCTGTATATATATCCAAGAAATACAGCATAATTGCATGAAAATAGCTATAGTGAGATCATTCAATATATATGTCATATAATAGCAAGCTGAATATCTATCTATCTATCCATCATAAAACATGCCTTTTACATCCAGAGTACAACATGACTCTCCACAAGCTGCAACTGCTAATTACATTATTATGCTGGCTATACTGGTACATTAATATCATCCTGCCTCTAAATGATAAGTGCCTGTGCAGTTGTCTTAATTAGACAGGGGTCTATAAATTATCACAAATAAATAATAATGTAAGAATGGAAACAGGTTCTTACATATAAAAGAAGCCATATCAAATGACTCATTTAAACCATTGGGTACACTCAACTATAGCTTATAAATTCAGTAAGCTTTCCACTGAGACTGAATTGTATGAGATTCATGTCCCTTGTGCATGTAGATTACAGTCCTTTCAACAACAATAAAACTAAAATTCGTTGGAGAGTGTTTCTTATTGCAAAATGGGATGTTGAAAGTGTTAACACAATTGCAATTTTTATTTTATTTTTGTGTTTAATAATTTTAGATCCCGAGGTCTCCTACTGCTATAGAGTCAGACTATCAGTCTGTCCAGCTCAGCTTTCGCTGACCTGATGGCCTTCAGAGGCATTTGGACCACAACTCCCAGAATTCCCATCGAACAGGGCTACTGATTGGGAATTCTGGTGTTGCCCTCCAAATAAGTCTGGAAGGCACAAGGATGGGGAAGGCTGGTCTAACTTAATAGGACCTTTCCCTACTCTATGAAGATAAAGGTACTAGATCTGAACTACCTTCAGACAAATTAAGTACTCTACCACAGACATTTGGCCCTTTCCTCTGTTCATATTTCTTGTGTTATTGTCTGTGTTGCATTTATTCTGGACTTGTTTTTATTATATTCATGTTATGTTTGTACAGGGAATTGCCTTGGGTGCCCTGATAGTATTTCAGTATAAATAATAAGTCTAGAAATGCTCTTGGTTTGTTTAGAATTGGGGCTTTAATAATACTTGTGTTCAGGCAAAAAGAAATTAAATTTCAGTCTGTCCTGTATTTGCAGTCACTCTTTGCAAGCAGCTGAACTAGCAAAACTTCAGTTTTGACAGTGATCTACTAGTGCCCCCTCGTGTCTAGCTAATTGTGCAATTATGACCTAAAGTGTGCATGTTCTTCTAAGTTGTATTAATTAGTAAAACCAAATTCAGTAATTAAACCCATGAGATTCCTGGTCATTTGGATCATATCACTCATTTTCTGAATTGTTTATATTGGCTTCCTGTTAATTTCTGGGCCCAATTCAAGGGGCTAGGTTTGGCCTTTAAAACCCTGAATGGTTTCAGACCATGTTGTTTGAAGTATCTTCACCTGTATGAGTTTGCTCAAACATTAATATCACTCTTCCTTCTGGCCCACTGGCAAGAAGTATTAGGGTGATGAATATTTAGAAAGAAGGTTTTCTTTGTGTTGGCCACATAGATACACTTTCTTCACTTTTAAACCCTGAAGAGAGATAGATTATAGTCTACTTCCATTGCATAGGAAGATTGGCTGCCACATGTATGTGTATGAATTGGAATTCATATGCTTATGTTACTATAAAATGATAAGCTGGTTTATGAAGGCAGTGGGAAAGGTAGATTTAATAGACACATAGAAACAGTGTGAGTCAGAAGGGGCCTCCTGGGCCATCTAGTCTGACCCTCAGCTCCAGCCGACTCCGCTCATGACATGCCTACCATGTGCATGTCCAGCCTATTCTTGAACACCCCCACCGATGGGGCTTCAACCACCTCCCGTGGAAGCCCATTCCATACACTTGGGGCCCTAACTGTCAGTAAGTATTGCCTGGCATCCAAATTGAATCTTGGTTCCCTGAGCTTTGCTCGACATGTCCTGCCCATCTCCTCAGGGGAGAACAGGTTTCTACCCACCTCCATGTGACACCCCCCATGTACCTATATATCTCCAACAGACAGAGTGGTAGTAACACCTCTCTTGATCTAGAAGTCACACTTCCAGCTATTCAGCTAAGGGTGGTGTGCGCCCTCTCGACTGCCACGTCACACTGCTGATTCGTGTTTAGCCTGCAGTCGACCAGTACTCTGAGATTCCTTTCACAAGTGCTGCTCTTCAGCCACTTGTCCCCTAACCTGTATTTATGACACCCATTCCTATGCCCCAAGTGCAAGACCTTGAACTTACCTGCGTTGAACACCATCCTTTTGCCCCCTGCCCACTTCCATTGTCTGTCCAGATCCTTCAGGATCTGGAGTACCTGCTCCTCAGTTGCGGCCACCACCCCTATTTTAGTATCATCTGCAAATCTGATCAGCAGGCTGGTCACTCCCTCTTCCAGGTCATTGATGAAAAGATTGAACAGGATTGGTCCCAGCACAGAGCCCTGGGAAATAATGATAATATAAGTTTTCACACTTTACAAGCAAAATGTTGTCTTCAACAAAGGCACTTCAATCAGAAAGATGTCATCTATTATGATTCATTTAATTCTTAAATATTAAAATGCTTGACAAGCATATTTCTTTCCACAGCTCCAGGATATCTCACAGTTCCCCAAAATTATGCACATAGAACTGGAAATTCCATTGTTACTGTTTTACTTCTATTATGGGTATATTTTACATCAGGTGGTGCAACAGAAGTTTGCTGACCTGGTCTCAAGGGATATTTTTAAACTATGTTGTGATTTCTCTCTCTTTTTCTTAGACATTATTTCTAAAAAGTGCCCTCTCATATAAACTTTACTGGCTTTCCATATTGTAGCTATGGAAACAGCACTTGAATAATTTAGTCTGAAAAATTCTTCTAGTACTTCTGATTTTGTCAAAATATCTTCTTGTAACAAAAGATTGTCATTAAGTCTCCATCCTCCTCCAACTTGTTCTTATTTTACCTTATTTTATATGTGATTTTCTTTCTGCATTCATTTATGTTAAGAAAATAAAAATTAAGAGATTTTTTAAAACTCAAGCAGATATTGCTTTTTGAGAATGTCAATATTCACATTAAGACTCCTGGAAACCGGCTTGGATTTCTTGGTTTTCAGTGACCATCTTAGGCCTGGCCCAATTGATAACTGGCAGAATACAATATGTCCAGTTTTTTATATTGGCCACTCATCACTGGTTGGTAGATTCCTACCTTCTTAAGTCCTAGTCCTTTGCACACTATTGGGAAAATGGTCTTGCTAGACTGGCCCACACAATCAATTGCCCAAATCCCAATGTACTTGCAGAAACCAACCATTGATTTTCATGGAAAGACCTTTTTGCACCTTTTAATCAAGGGTTTCTCCTTCAACATGGAGATTTAATTCCATTTCCCAGAAGCTGTCAGGACCCATTTTCCAGTGTATGATGCTAAAGGCTGAAGAGGCGCAACCAGTACTAACATATTTTGGCTTAAAGATTTTCTTTTCGGGAACTAAGGAGAGGGATTTCAACCAAATCAGAACATCTGGGGTTCCTAAAGAAAGCCATGATCTCTTCCTCTAACCTCATTCTCTTTCCCCTACTTGCCAGTCATTTGGCAGTTTTCTGGCCTTCATAAAACATTCCCCTAACCCTAACCCTCATTTTAAAAGGTTGGCAGGCCATCTCCTAAGGCTTAATTGTTGGCAGTAACAGTTTTAAGCTAAGATACGTTGATACATTAGTACTTACCTTTTTGCCTTTAGTCCTGTACACTATTGGAATGAAGCCCCCAAGAACTCCAACATCGACTTCTGCCATCAGGTTGAAAAAGGTTCTGCTGTGTTTTCAACGGGGATCTGGTTCACACATACCTCAGGCCATGGGTTAAAAAACTGGGCTGTTGTGGTCTTGCCTGAGCACAGCAACTGGGCAACCACCACTTCTGTTTTTCCTTAGCGACTTATGATCAACCCCTTAGTAGATTACTCACTATAGATTACTGAGTATGTTATCTGAACCCAGCCCACTGTATTGCTGCTTAGACAATTTTAATTCCTAATTCCTAACCATTTCTCAGGAAACAAGCTTTGGAATATGTCCCAATATTCCATGTGTGCACCTGCCTTTGTTCTATTATATTTTACAGCCACCTGCTGGCCAGGGTTCATCAGTCCAGGCTGCCAGGAAGCAAATAACTTCACCTTCTCTATTACCTGATCAAGCAAAGCATGCAAAAGACCAAAGTACTTTTGAGTTGCTGAAAAAGCTTTTATAAATTTCCTCTACACTCTGTGTGCTGCAACAGTTTATAATTAAATATATTTGTGTGCTTCCCAAATAGTTGGACTCTTTATGCCAATTTATGCTCCTCACGACTTAGTAAATAAGCATGCCTTAGTAATGGCCTATATAAAGAAACATTTAAGGATAGTTTTCAAGTCTGCCTTAGAAACAAAGGCCACCTGTTCTGATTGGCTGAATGCTTTAAGACATTCCTAGGTTGGGAGAGGAGTTCGAGGAGGCCCTTATCCTTTAATTGGCTAAGACCCGTCATGCCTGTGTTTGGATTGGATGCAAAAGCAGGGGAGTAGCTCCCTGCCTTGGCAGGAGTTGAGCTCCTTCTGTGCAGGAAGTTGTTGGTCTGAGGAGATTTTGGATAGGCGGACAGATTTTCCTTACCCCATGTAGCCCTGTTTTCCTTTGCTCATGTAGTCCGTGTAAATCTGAGGTAATTTTTATATTGATAAATTTGGTGTGTAGCTTGGAGCTGCTAGGCCAAAAACTTGGTAGTCTTTGGCTGGCAGGTTTAATGGTGATAGGGTGGGGTGGGGGGGTACGGTTGGAGGAATAACACAAGCCTGAGATTATCACATCTTGTGTAGGCCAAGTCCTGTCATCTGCATGGGGAGTGCGACTACTATATTTTAATGGTTATTTTCAGGGAGCAACAGAACACTTCCAAAAGTGCTTCCTTGTCCCTTCACAGGACTGCAGCTTCCTTCAAATACCACGCAGAGTGGAAGGTGAAAGGCTTTCTTGAAAACAAGGGAGTTAAATCCTATGTATATTTAGACAGAAAAAAGTCCTGTAACTCCCAGCATGCCCTTTTTTGTGGCAAGTTAAGACTGCCTTCTATGAAGAGGGCATTTAATAACCTTTAATATTTTATTAGAGTATTATGTTAGTTGCTTAATGCCAGATGTCCACACTGGATTTCAAAAAGGAAGAGGCGCTACAGATGATATTGCAAATTTACATTGGCAACACACCAAATTACAACACACCAAAGAATTTCAGAAAAAGACCAGTCTGTGCTTTATAGACTACAGCAAAGCCTTTGACTGTCTGAATCACAAGAAGCTATAAATGGTCCTGAAAGAAATGGGTGTGCTTCTGCACTACATGAACAAGAAGCTACAGTTTAGGACAGAATATGAAGAAACAGAATGGTTTCCCATAGGCAAAGATGTCAGGCAAGAATGTATTTTATCTTCCTATTTGTTCAATCTGTATGAAGGACACATCATAAGGAAAGCCGGATTAGAAAAGAAGGAAGGAGTAGAAATTGGCAGAAGAAACATCACTAGTTTAAGATATGTGGATGACACCATACTATGGTGTTAGAAACTTGATGCTGGAGGAGCGCTTTGCAGATACCCTTGGCAGACAAGTGGGTTCTAGATAAAATGAAACCAGAGTTTTCTCTAGAAGCAAACCTGACAAAACTGAGGCTGTCACACTTTGGACACATCATGAGAAGGCAAGACTCACTGGAATAGACTGTCATGCCAAGGAAAGTCAAAGGCAGAAGAAGAGGAAGACCAAATAAGAGAATGAATTGATTCCATAAAGCAAGCTATAGCCTTAAATTTGGAACAGCTAAGCAGGAATGTCATGGATAGGATAGGAGGACTTTCCTTCATGAAGATAACTTGATGGCAGATAACAACAACCAATTTAACTGTGCATATGTGTGTGTGTGAAAATGGACACCATTTTCATATCTTGCACACACCTGGCCATTTATAGCAGCCATATTTGTAGGTTTGTCGTGGCCTATGGAGTCCCACATATGGCAGAAATTTCCTGCTTCTAAAGCACAGGGTTATAGCCTTCTTGGGTATTTTGTTATGGCATTTGCCTTGTATGCAAATACCACCACTTTTCCACACCACAGGTGGAGGGAAACGGCAATGGAGCTGAACTACCACAAACAAACAAACAAACAAACCTGTTATGGAAAGATAAATAGCATAAATAGACACTATATTTCCCTGCTGCCTTTGCTTATGCCATTCTGTGTTGAAACACAGCTAATGAGCATTGTGTACGAAAAGAAGGTTCTTCCTGTTTGAGCATTTACCTGTATGTGAAAGTATTCAAATGTGTATATGATTTACCTTCATGCTGTTGACATTTGTGAGGGTATTCTTTTAAAGCTGTTTACATTTATTCCTCATTACTTTCCTTTGGGCAAAGTCCCCCCACCTCTCCCCCCCCCCCTTTTTACAATCAGGATTGGTTAGGTAGGTGAAATACAATTGCAGTGCAGGCAAAGACCTCTAATGAGGAAAAAAAATCTGAAAGGTAAAGTGGAAATGTGTATATGTGTATGTGTATTATATGTGCATATAATTTTATTGCATTTTCTTATAATGTGAAAAATAAACATAGAGAAGACTTATCCCTTTTTCATGTTCTGCCAATTTAATGTTTAACAGGTTACTTCATTAGAAAATGAAGCATAACCAGAGCTGCTGCCAGACACCTCCCAGTGTCACTGTCCATATAAAATCAACTGCAACCAGATCATATCAGCAAAAAAAAGGTCTTGGCCTTAAACGTCCTAAATTTAAAGACAGCCAGGAGATTTGTGGGAAAAACATTAATACCAAAGCAAAACATCCAAAAGGTTCATGTCTAGTTATTCAGCGACAGGAAATGACAGCTTTCTTTAAGTTATTTGGTAGGTTCCTGGGTTGTCGTTTGTTCAAATGCACTAAATCTATATGTTTGCGTATTTCCTATTTTAGTAGGACGTATCTATTATCTATGACTACCATGCGTGTCTGTGTGGGAAAGAGAAAAAAATGGGCAAGGTATTTAGTCAAGACTGAGCTAGAAGGCACAGATTGAAACTTGAAACTTCATCTCATACCTCCATACCCAAATTTCTTTTCACTACATCATGCTAGTTCTTATGAGATACAGACATACATGCATGTACAATAGATATAAATCCTGTGTTCACAGAATGCAGATACATATACATTGCTAACTTTAAGGCCTGAATAAACTGAGACTAAAAGTGTAATCCTATGTACATTTAGACAGAAAAATGTCACATAGCTCCCAGCATTCCACAGTCAGCACTGCTAAGTTGGTACTGCTGGGAGGGACTTTTTCCTGTCTAAACATGCATAGATTTGCACCTTACATGTCCGTGGAGATTATTATGTAGGTAATAGAGAACAATTCTGGAAGGAAAGGAGTAGGAAGGCAAGCTGTACCACTCCAGATATAAAGAGTACCATTATGTCTTCATAGTCATTTCCCTTGTTTTTGATGTTTGCTTTTATATGAAAGCATCCTCTTTCTTCAGACAGTAGGATGCTATCTACCCAGGAAACCAGTAATTTTTCAAGAATGATACTTGATTTGTACAGAGGTGTTTTTAACCAATGCTTCCTGTGTTTTTCAAAAACATATAGCTGGTCTGTCATAGCTGCCTTATTTTACAGATGATGATTTAATTCAAGATTTCTTGTGGATGGATTGTTGCTGTAAAATTGCAGACAAGGTAAAGCTGTGTGTAGTCTTGAATGTCATTACAATCTTAAGTACTGAGAATCTTATTCTCCTGTTGCAGCCTACACGTATTAGCTTAAATCCAGCCTCACACAGGCAGAACTTACCTTAACAACTCCATTGTTTCAGATAACATGAATATGTCAATGCTTTTGAAAATAATGTGAATTAGATACTGCTTAATTTACAGAACAACATGCTGCTACTACTACTTAAATATAAAATCAAATGGTGATCCTAAACTTGTTTATTGGGAAGTTTATTTATTTATTTAAGTTCCATTGATATCAGCAGGACTAGCTTCTTAGTATATGTGTACAGTTAAATGTTACTTATTAATCAGGGATGACTCTAGATTGAAAAAGAGGAAGATTATTTCATTTTAAGAAAGTTCCTAGACATTCTACAGGGGGGTGGGGCAGAGACAGGTTTAGATATGATCTCAGGAAAACTGGCTGAATTGCCACTCCCAGTTTAGTTAACTCCATCAGGTCCTACTTGATGAGTTAAGTAAAGAGGCACTTAATCACAATCTGCCTTTAGGTGCTGAAAAAAGTTTAATTTTAACCTTGACATTAATCTTCTATGATTGAAAACTTTATGGAGATATGTTGTTTTTCTAGTTAGACATAAGGGACGGGGGAAAGGGAAACAGGGAACAGTTCTGAAAGAACAGCTCATTTTCCTTTATTGTCATTGATCTTATATATTTATTTATTCAATTTCATTTCTATGCAACCCAGCAGCTGAAGCTTTCTGGATGATTTACAATAGTATGTACCAACAGCAATGGCATTTTGTTTGTTTTCAGACCAAATTCAAAGTGTTGGTTGGAGCCGGGATATCTGAAAGACCATTTCCTCCTTTATGACCTGCTCAGAGGTTACAATCTTATAGTGAGAAAGCCATTGATTTCTCTGAGGCATTGTTATATTTCTCTCCACTAAGAGAAGCTATATTTGCTGGAAAAGCCGGATAGGCCTTTTCTGAGGCAACACCTCAGCTGTGCTTTTTGCTCCCAGAGGAGGCTGTATGAACTTCATCTGTTTTAATTTTTGGCAGGCAGTGAAAACGTTCTTCTCCATATGGTTTTTCATTGGCTTTAGTATGCGGGAGTTCTGCTTCTCTGCTGCTAGGAGTTTTTTTCTTCTGTTTATAATCTGTTTTATTGTTTAAATTTGTTTCTGGTGTCTTAGTTTGTATGCTGCCAAAAAGGGTTGTTGTTCTGCTGTTATCATATCCTAGTTTTCACAAATATGACCTTGCATTAACATGGACTGGATTGTCCATGCTGGATTCCATTCATTGCAATAAAGTGTGCATTTTTCCTGATAGGTGAAAATATTTCTCCCATTGATGTTACCAAATAATTAAAAGATAGTCTTTTCATTTAAGAAAAACATGAAAAAGGGATATTAACATCAGTATTTTATCTTTTCCAACAGTATCTTTTGGCAATGACTTTTGTTTATTTCAAGAGGGCTGGCTACAATATAAATGAACACACCAGACTTAATTTCTTTGTTGCACTGTAAGTATATTCTCTAAATATCATGATTTCAATTTAAATGTAATCAACAGTGTTCTCTCTGGATTTTGCTATTTGAGAGAATTGTGGTCAGAAAGAAGCCTTGCTGCCCCATCAGATATTTAGGATGGGGTCTTAGAGACTAATATACAGTGGTACCTCGGCTCACGAACGCCTTGGTTTATGAACAAACTGGGTAACGAACAAAAATGTCATTAAAATTTTGACTTGGGTCGCGAACTCCGCATTGGGTGGCAACCAAGATCACAGCCACCCCACCTCCCAGTGGGGAGATGGCCACAGATCGCAGTTGCTTTTGTGCAGGGAAGGCGTGCGTGATCACAGGCGCATTCATGCAGGAAAGACAGGCGCAATCTCGGCCATTCCTCCCTCCCAACCAGCACGATCGCGGCCATCTCCCCACCCCCAGCGCGCCCCATTCGCGCTAGTCTCTCCTCCAGTACGCGTCATTCGCGTCTGTCTCTCTGTCCCCCAGCGTGCCATTTGCACCCATCTCTTCCTCCCCCAGTGTGCCCGCAATCACGCCCATCTCTCCCCCCCACCCCCAGTGTGCCAGGATGACGGGAGCCTGCAGGGATGACAGGCACGATCTCGGTTGTGCTGGAGTGGCGGGGAGATGGCCGCGCTTGTGCTCGGGATGGGGGGAGATGGCCATGATCTTTGTTTGTTGTCACTTTGCTTCACATTTTTCTGATTTAAAAATGGTTACAGAATGGATTAACTTTATTTACATTGAACCTTATGGGGAAATTTAACTGGGCTTACGACCAATTTGGGTCACGACCAGAGTCCTGGAACGGATTAAGTTTGTGAGCCAAGGTACCACTGTATTGGTGTGTATACAGAGGTGTAAAACTACAGCTTATATTATCAGACCTGTATACTGAAACTCTGGTCACTGTAGAGTTCTAGTAATATTTACCATCTGAAAGATTAAGTCTCTCTTTCTTGTTCTGTATATATTCTTGGAGTTCTGTTTAATATTACAAACAGTTTCCACTTTTATCAAGATAAAATGCATGCATGTCCCAAGGTATATACTCAGATAAAATTAGCAAGCATATTCTTCTCAGGATAAAATCTGCTAAATAACTGGGAAATAGGTACAAAGCTGATTTTTTTTTTCTGATTTATATCCTGCCGTTTTCCAACAAAGGGCTCAAGGCAGCTGGGGATGCACAATCAGAAGATGAGGCTGTTAAATGTATTGTTTCTTGAGCTACTTACATCACAATTTTTAGAAAGTGTGAAGTTGATGTGGACATGATGAGGCAAAGGAAGGAGTTGCTAAAAACACTGCTTAGTGGGCAACACCTTATGCCTTTTGAAAAGCGCAAGGTGTGGTGGTGTTCACCAAGTATACTATCGCCCCACTTCCCCACCTGCTGATGGCCACACCTTCAGAGCCCAGGCTACCTCCTCTTCAGGCAGAGAAGGGCCCCAGGATGAGTGGACCTGGGGACCCACTCCTGCAAATTACCCCCAAGGCATACTCTCTCTCTCTCTCTCTCTCTCTCTCATTCTCTCGCCCTCCCCCCACCACTCAGTCCCTTGCCTTTTCTTTTCTTTCTTTCTTTCATACTGGTATTATTTCTTTTACTGCTGTTCTTTTCCTGTCTCTTACCAGGAGCTGCATCTTTCTTGCTTGCTCTCCTTAAAAAAGCAAGCAAGCCCTTAATTTAGTTTAGGAAACACTGCAAAACAAAGCCCCAGTTGCCTTGAGCATTTTAATTTTTCTGGTGTGTCTCTGGGTTTATATGGCCATCTAGAGGCCAACCGGAGAAATGAAAATAGCTGGTGCAACTGCCCTTCTACAGCATGCCCGACGTGTTCTGAAAACAGAAAAAGAAAAGCTCCCACTGCCTGGAGGGAAAGTGATTTGGGTTGTAGGGGAGAACTTGAGAAGTGTGCCAAAGTGAGGCACCAAAAGCGAGCAGAGCACCACAGTTGAGGGTGGCTGTACTGGGTCTTCAACCAGTGATTGAACTCAAGTGACCCCCTGCATCCCCACTCTTGTACCGTTCTTTGGCCATGGCACCAGCGACTGACAAGGAAAGTGAGGGCGTATCTGGGATCATTAAAACAGGTAGTGCATCCCAGTGGGTGCATGCATCACTGGTCTGATTTGAACTCATGGCCCCCTATAACAACCTTGCAGCATGCACCACCTTTAGCAGGAAGATGATGCCCTCTATGTACTTTCTGCGCTATGGAAAACAAAGCCACAGATGGTGCATTTCACATTCAGTGGGAACCCTCTCTCTGCAGTCAGAAAGCATTGTGCAGCTATGTACTTTTTTCTTCCTTAGTGGATTTTTCTATGATTAAAAAAATGATGGAACAAACAATAGGCAAACAGGAGAGGTTCATGAGAGGATGTCATTTGGGCACCCACTGCAATTCTGTAAGTGAGGCTGGGCAATGGCTAAACATTGTCTGGAAAAAGCTGACATCTGGCACTGGCTGTGCCTGCGTAGCATTCTTAGTGGAAGCTTATGGGAACAGGACACGAAAGGCAAGTTTACCAGAGCTCCTTAGGTGCTGCTACTGCTGCTGCTGCCAGGCAGACACACAAAGGCCAAAGAAACAGCCTCTAATGTTATTTCTAGGTCCTTGCTCATCAGAAGTAAAAGGAAAGCCCTTATAATTTCATTCTCTGGTTGGAAGGTACAACGGTTAGTCATCGAATTATTCCCCATGCCCCCAACTTGCACAGCCTGACATTTCCTAATTATAGATGATGTTGAAGGGATGTTACAAAAATTTATCAAATTGCCCAAAAGGTATAGAACATAAACACCCTTCTTGGGACCAGCCTGCTTTGCCTTTGACAAACTCAGGATTCCAAAGCAGCCTGAATACTTTTGAGGCACAGTCCTAGCCTATAGCTATATATGAATTAGACAAAATAGCCCACATTACATGAATTACTGTCTTGATATAAGGGCAAGATAAACAAGCAGTATACTGTCAAAAATTCTCAGTCTGTGAAATCTATCTCAAGCAGATGCTTTTGGCATTGAACTTTGGGCAGGCCTCTGCACTATGGTTAGAAACAATTGTATAAAATTTCTGCATTAGGAACTATCAACATTCTGCACCAGCCTGACCTGTATAAATTATACAAACTTAGGTTCGGGTATTAGCTGGATGTGCATCATTTGGTTTCTGCTACCAATGAAGAGGGACAAGAATTCCATCCACTGAATCATGGCATGTTTATTGAGCCAACTCCCCGACTTTTGATAATTCATTAAGCATAGTTCATGCATGTTCAAACCTGTAAGAGATAGAAACCTGCTCTCTTTAAAAGTATAATTTGAGATTTCAGGATGCGGTGTTCTCCAGTTTCAAGTTCTGGATGTTTTGCTGCCTGTGTGTACAGCTCTGACTTTTGATTAGTCTCAGACAAGGTAATTAGTTTTTTCATCCTGGCTGTAAAAATAAGTTTGGTAAAGTCGATTCACATTAAATTACTTTTGAATTTTGACTGTGTGTGTGTGTGTGTGATGGAAGAAAAGCTAGAATAAGGACTTAGTGGTACTCATCTGTCTTAAAACCAATGTAAATCAGTCATAGTGCACATCATTATAGGTACCTGGCAAATACAGTGGAAGAAGATGACGAAGAGTCAAAGTATGAGATTTTTCCATGGGCTTTAGGAAAATCCTGGAGAAAGCTTTTTCCAGATTTCTTAATTCTAAGGGATGAACTCTGGAGCAAGATGGACTATAGGGCAATTGTAAGCAGACGCTGTTGTGACGAGGTAAGGGGATATATATATAACTTGAGCACTACATTTTAATGAGCAGCATCCTGTTTTTCAGGACGTATTTTAAAACTGGGAATTGAGGATGAAAACAGAACATTGCATTAACTATTAAAAGCTAGAAAGAGCAATATTGTCTTCACCAGTCATGTTAAAAAGATGCCGAGGAGGTTAGTTTAGCCTAACTTTCTTGGAGAGGCAATTTGTAAGTTTGGTGGTGCTTCGACTGCTTCAGTTTATTGCTGATGTTTGCCATGTTTTCATTAAATTCTATCATATAATTTCTCTTCAACAATCTGGGTGCTTTTTCAGAAAATTTAACATTAGCAACTGCTGAAAAATATGAAACCATTATAGATACCTTTTATACTCAGTATATGAAACAGAAAATGCAATATACAAATTTATAGCACCAATATCCATAAAATAATATAGCCTGCCAGCACCTCAGTGTCCTTCCCCTCCTTCCCTTCCACTCCAAAGTGCCACACTTAGTTCTGCACAGTGAGAGGAGCATGGAGGCAACCTTCCCTTCTGTGATCTTCCCACCCTCCACAGGATGCCCAACAGCCTGCACGTCTTGAGGATTATGAGTACAAATAATCAAAATCAGATTAGCAAAATTTAAAAATGGAATTAGATAATAAAAATTGAAAAAACTACAAAAAATGCAGTTGTTCTAACTATGAGAAATCTATTGTTGTGGTCTGTGTTAATTAAAAAAGCCATTTTGTTGGAAACTAGGCCTAATTAGATTTTCTCAGCAGAGGGAAATTGTTTTTCCCAGGTGCTGAAAAGTACCCCAATAAATAGCAGTACAGTGCTCATTTCTGCGAGGTTCAATCTTCCCTGAAACAGTTTTATCGATAACCAAGAAAACCAACTTCATCAACTAGCTTTACGATTGCTGTGCAGTAATTGCTTGCTTTTTGTTCTGATATTGCTCAATTTCAGAACCATGATTCTCTAATGCAGGTCATGGCTATTGCTCCAACACATTATATATGGCAGCGGGAACGTTCCCTGCATCATAGTGGAGCAAGAAGAAACAATAGCCGGGATGAAGTACAGCTGCCTCGTGGTCCTAATGCCACACCTGCAGATTGTTTGCTTTGTGGGAAAAAAACAAGATATATAAGGCTAGGATTATCATCCTCTTCCTCCAGTGGCAGTCTGGAAATGATGGAGCAACATGTAACTCAGGGACTGCACGACTCTTCTCAAGCTGATAATTCTTGAATCACCATCTTGCTGTTACACCCAAGGTATGATGCGGTTAGCATTATTGGTATGTAAACTAGATTTACAGTACCCAGGTCAGTTCCCCTTATTTTTAAATATGCTTAGGGATCACAGTTTTTATGTAGTAGTTGGTAGCATTTCAAATGCCTACACTTAAGCTACAAAATGTAGTTGTTCTGTACTAAGTTTAAAATACTGTCACATTTTCTATAGTTGCAATCAACAATTAAATGAACTCCTTTGTCACTAAATTTTGTGTGCTACAAATCCCACTTTGACATTTACAGGTTACAGTCTAAAAACATTAGTAACCTATGAATAGTCAGAGCACAACTCTGTGTAACAGAGTATACAAACAAGTGGCCAAGACTATGAAATGCTCAATCCTTTAGAAACACACACTCACTCACTTTTGGAAAGCAGCTATTTTGCAGGAAATCAATAGTGAAGGATGGATTGAGTTGGGCCCTGTTCTTTTTCCCAATATTGGTAGAATTCCAGTACTTTTTAAAAAGGCAAATTGAAGCACAGACTTGGCTGCTGAATTGGGTTGTGCAACCTGTGTTCAATAGCTGTTTGCATCTGTGATTCTCAATCCAGCAAGGGACAAGTGTGTGGAACTTTGTTTCTAGGTGCATAGACTAAAGAATGATAATGGAAGCAATCACAAGTCTCGTACATTGTAGTTGTGGAATCAGAAGCTTTACTGCATCCTTTAAGCTCTGTACATAGGTTATAGTCATTACCTCTTGATGATCCATTGCAGGAGTGGTTTGGGGGCTGGGGAAGGCTTTCAACACCCCAAAACATACTCTGAACACCACAGAATTCAGTGAGTGATGCACAAAATTGAGGGAGTCACATGTGCCCCATCAACTATGCATCCTTGTCTTAGATTTATTTTTACAAGTTTTGAATGAACGAACGAACAAACAAATGAATGAATGGGGGAGGGAGGCTGCAGAGTTCACTTCACCCTGTGTGATGTCATTTGTTGTCCTCCAAATTTTCTCCAAGCAGAAATCTGTCACGGTTCTGTGGTTCCTACAGATTGTCCTGTTCCTCCCACCCACATCATTGAATGCTTTTCTTGCCTGCTCAAATCGTGAATTTGCAAAATTGCATGCATTTATTTAAACCTTGTCTGTTTTGGTTTACCCTAAAACATCCCTAATAAATCTTTTAAATAAACTAGCAGACAAATGTAAGTTTAGTTGGTGCATGGCTAGACCATTAATTGACTATTGGCCAATCTCAAAGCCACTGAGCAGATTTGTCTACAATAAACATCAAATTTATTAGAATGCACATGGGTGTAACTTTGTAAGTACTGAGTTTAAGAAAAAGGCCAAAAATTAGACTCCATGAGGAGCTAGCATAGAAAGAGTAGCAGAATACTGGAAAAGTTAAATGTAATGTGAAAAGTGTATTATTTTGAATATACTAGGCAATATTCTACAAGTTCAAATAGCTCTAGCATGTATGCATTATGTTTGCGCAAGCAGTTGCATAAACATACACGTGCAAATGTAACTTTAGTTGGATTTTGTAGCAGAATGATACAGTTGGATACTGCCCCCTATTTATAAATTGATGAGCAATGTCTCTGTGCTTTAATTACATGGGAAGATATGCAATACATAGGAGTAGCCAACAGTGGCTTTCAAGTTACCCACTTTTATCTGAAAAGAAATACAAAAATAAATGAAATGAAATACATGGAGGACAACAACAAATGGAGCTAATTCCCTATATGTCTTTTGTGACTAGTTGGAGAATAGAAATTTAGCATCCCAATTGTATTCTCCATTGCTCCCATAAATGGAAGCTTTCCTGATTACATAGACCAAACAGTGTTGTAAGCCCCCATATTCTTTCAATATGAATTTCTTTCCCTGATTTTTCATAGATTGCAACAAATTACCTAACAAAGGAAGAAAAAATTGCTATAGCAGTCAAGATGAATCCATGCTTTGGTTTACTGGAAATGAAGAATAAAACACACTTGAAGTTTAGAAATTGATTAAATTAGTCTTCTGGACAAAACACGATGTTTTTCAAAACATTTATTATGTTAAGTTCTCTTATGTTTCAATACATTATCAATACAGTATCAATTATCTAGTCAATATAAATTAAAGCTGGCTTACTCTTAATTGTATATATGAGGATTATTTAGTTTTCATTCTGGTGGAGTGCAGTCTTCAAGTCAGGATATATCATTTGCAGCAGTCTTTGGATATGCCGAGTTAAATTTCCGTAGCTTGACAAGAAAGACTAATTTGGAGGAAAAGATGTCTATATTAGCAATACATTATATTAGTAGGTACATATAATAAGCTTTAATTTATATTTTTCTCTTTTGGAAAAAATTACTAGTTTATGGAAAATACAACTGTAATAATGAGTGTATAGCTTACAAAATATTTGCCAGGCTTTTTTTTTTTTTACCTGTGTGTCCAACTTGCCATGGGTATGGTCTGGCAATGTAAGGTGGTTTTGCACTGTCAGAAATTAAAGATGCTGAAATAAAATTAAAACATTGTTATCCAACACATTTAATTCCATTTTATTTATTTACAGTATTTATATGCTGCTCCATATTTACAGACAGTGAACAATACGAGATAAAAATGGATAAAGGGAATTCAACAATATGTTAAAACAGAATCTATAAAAACTGTAGCTGGTTAGTTCAGGAAGAGTTCCTGAAATAATGAAGTTTAAGTACCACCAAAAACAATGCAATATTGGGGCCTGCCTAACTTTGAGAGGCAGAGGGTTCCAGAGAAGTGGAGCCACTGCACTGATTGGAATTTATCTGCAGAAAAGCAATCAGGCCACATGCCTATATGGGAACCACCAAGAACATGTCATCCAGGGACCAAACCAGTTTGCAAGTGTGAAGATGCCCTCTCACATATCCTGGTCCTATAAAGCTGGGAGTTTATACACTAGTACCAAGCCCTTAAAGTTTAGCCTGGTAGCCAGTAGACAGCCACAGCAGTTTTTTCAAGTAAATGTATTACATGCAACCACTGTTCCATTGCCAAGGGTCAGAATAATAATCAGTGCTGTTCTCTGAAATCAACCTTGCAGAGTCCATCCAACAGAATACCATGGTTGATGATATCCATAACTGACAAGAGATCAAACAGATTTATCAAGGTTGTACTCCCCATTCCTCTCTCAACAAAGGTCATGCATCAAGGTGCCCAAGGCTAATTCAGTTGTGCAATCGGGCCAAGACACAGAGTAGAAATGTTGTAAAGAATCAGTATCCTCCAAGAGTGCTTACCACCAGGACCATCTCAAGAACCTTCTGTACAAAGGACAATATGCAATTGAACAGTTATCGTCAAGTACTTTTGGGTCCAGAGTAGGTTTCTCCAGGAGTGCTGAAGAAAGTTGCAGGAGTTGCACTACTGCTTCCTTAAGGCCAGTAGAAATAATTCTTTCTTACAGATGCAGTTTTTGCTCCTTTGACCCAGTCATCCCACTTAGGCAGGAGTACCAAGGATCCAGAGGGCACACTGCCGGTCTCATTACTGCAAGCATCCTGTCCACATCATCAGGTTGCAACAACTGAAATTGATCGCACAAAACTGAGCAGATGGAAGTGTCAGGCACCTTGACTGGAGTTCTACAAACTGCAGCATCAAGTCTGCTGCAAAACCAAGTATCTTCGTCTTCAAATTGTGATGCAAAAAGTTTGCAGTGGGTCTTAGAGAGAACCTCAACCCCATTTGCTGGGGAGAGAGTGAGCAGCTCCAGAACAAAGCAAAAGGGCTCTGCTGGATGCCTACTTGAGGATGCAATGTAAATAGGCATGTTTGTGTGTCTGGTCTGCTGTCATCACTGCATGCCTTCTGCAAATTGCACTTCAGCAGTCATCCAGTTTGTTTCATTAACCAGAGTTCCCCAGTATATCAAAGAGCAGATTTGGCTCTACAGCATAAGAGTGGATATTCAGGTACAACTGAGGTGATGGTCCTCTGTATCATCTGGTTTCATAGCAGAACTAGGGACTTGGCTGGATCACCAGCTTTCTCTATTGAAAAATCCCTACAAGCATTCAGAAATCCATTGGATTCAATCAATCTCTTGGGACACACTATCTAAATCTCAGTCCTCAACCCCACCCCTGCAAGGAGGACTACTATGAATTAAAATCTTACCTGAAAGTGGTCAGACCATGACAATGAAGTCTCCTCAACCCACCCAATTTTCATATTATTCATCTTACTGCTTGGTTCAAAGACCAAATCAAAGATTTGCCATTATTCATGTGTTGGGCCAATGACAGACAGTCCTGTGGTCATGATGTCCTGAGCTGGTACTCCAGAGGCAGGTTCAGCATGGAAACTGAAGTCACATACAGCCAGCATCCTGGGTTCCTCAAGCATCATACTTAAGATACAAGGTGCACTTGAACTCCATCTGAGGTTAATTTACCTCCTCCTCTGGACAGCCTGATCCCTCTTCCTGTTCCTACATGTCCCCACCCAAAAGGGACAACAACTGCAAGCAGTAGCCCTCACAGACTACGTATGGTGAATGGCTTAACAAATTCAGCAACACTTTGCTAGTAGTCAGAGGATCCAACTATATTTTACAATAAAGTTCCTATCAATGGCACTACAATGGGGTCTGCAGTGTTCCATTTACTGTCACAAAACAAGATTCCACTAGAACATGTTCCATACCATCATCTTCTCTTTCTTCGGCAGGGGCCTCTTCATTTTCATCATCGCAAGTTGATTCATCATTCACATTTTGCATAGCCTCCATATTTTGGAAAATTCCACCATTTCTCCATGTGGTTGGGAATATTAACCAATTTCTGTGTGTCACCTCCACTATATTTTCACAAAAAAGGGTTAACTTTCTGGTCCGGATGGCTTCCAACAGTTCAATAACCTGGGTAATACTTGAAGAACAACTCAAATTACACATATTGCCAGTGAATCTGTGCATAAATGTATAATACAACAGTTTGCAGCCCAATCTTACGCTCATTTAGTCAAGAGATTTGTCCCAATGCAATCGGGAAGGCTTATTTCCAAAGCAACTTGCACAAATGTGCAGTTTCAATGCACTATATTTAGATTTGACTGTGACCAACTCAAAACTTAAGCAAAATGTACTGTGAATAAAAGATTTCTTCTTGACTACAAAAGTCTACTTACCTAAAGAACTCATACTATAAAAACATACCTTGTTAGCAACAGTTATCACCTATTAGGAGCTAGAAAACAATGACAGCAAAAATGATTGGGCTGATTTTAGTGTTATTTCTTTAAAATATTTCTATCTTGCCTTTCCACCTAAGCAAAAGAATCTATGCAATTATATATCCAATTGGATATATAATTATATATGCAATTGTATGTTACAATAGCATTATTAAACCAGTCCAAATGAAACCTTGTGAACAAAATAAGTCCTGTGAACATATACTTAACCATCCTCTTATACACCCAATGCAAGCAAGTTATGCCATAATTTCCATGCTGTCCAACTGTGAAACTATCATTAACTACCACTTACAAACCATGATCTGCTTCCGATTCGATATTCTGTGTGGGAGGTGGAGCTGGGTTAAATACTCTTTCATGGTATAAGAAATTTTAAGGCTGTCTTAAACAAGTGCATGATGCCATTACAAATTCAGTGATAAAGAAAGTTGTTTTGGGAATGTGGAGGTCAGCTGCTGCGAAAATGGAAATATCGACCCAGAGCACAGCTGTCATGAAAAAGGCAAACGATGTTAGGCATACAGTAACTAGGAAAGGAACTGAAAATGAAACTCCAAGATTGCCATCCACATGTATATAAGAGGAGAACAGAGTGACAACAGACAACAAGAAAAAGGCATTCAATTCCTACTTTTCCTCACCCACAACAAAGTCTAGAACCAAAAGGAAGCACAAGCTGAAAGATGGCAGCCCAAGACTGACAGACAAATGGTCCAGGGATACCTAGATGGAATAAACAAGTTCAAATCTCCAGGGTCCAGTGAACTCCACACCAGAGTCATAAAAGAGCTAGTGGAGGAACTCTCAGAACCACTGGCTATTATCATTGATAAATCTAGGAAAACAGGAGAAGTGCCAAATGACTGGAGAAGGGCTATCTTCAAAAAGGGGTGAAAAGATGAACCTGGGAACTACAGACCAGTTAGTTTGACATCAATCCCTGGAAAAAATTTGGAGCAGATGATTAAAAATCCATCTGCAAGCATCTTGAAGAAAATACAGTCATTATTAGAAGCCAGCATGGATTTATTAAAAATAAATCCTATCAGACTAATTTAATCTCATTTTTTGACTGGCTAACCACCTGAAAGGACAGAGGGAACACTGTGGACATAAACTAGACTTTAGCAAAGCTTTCAATATAGTGCCACACAACATTCTGATAAGAAAATTAGCAAAAACTGGACTAGATGGAAAAACTATAAGGTTGATCCAAAATTGGTAGCTAAATTGGACATGCAGTGATCATCAATGGCACATTCTCAAATTGGATGGAGGTAACGAATGGGGTGCCACTGGGTTCAGTCCTGGGCCCAGTGCTCTTCAACATCTTTATTAATAATTTAGATGAGGAAGTACAAGGAAAGATAATCAAATTTGCAGATGATACAAAACTTGATGGAATAGCAAACACTGTAAAAGACAGAACGAAGATCCAGGGTGATCTTGATAAACTTGAACACTGGGCTGAAAGCAACAAAATGAGATTCAGTAAGGACAAGTACCAAGTCCTCCACCTAGGAAAAAGAAACCCAATGCATCAATACAAGATGGGGAATAAAGCTAAATATGAGTCAACAACATGATGCTGCTGCCAAAAGGGCAAATGCTATTTTGGGATGCATTAATTGAAGTATTACTTACAAATCATGAGTAATAGTAGTTCCCATATACTCACTAGTCAGACCTCATCTGGAATACTGTTCAGTTTTGGGCACCAAGATTTAAGAAAGATGCAGAAAAATTAGAAAGGGTCCAGAGGAGGGCAACAAAAATGATCCAGGGTTTAGAAGTACTGCCCTATATGGAGAGACTGAGAGAACTGGGCATGTTCATCCTTGAAAAGAGAAGACTGAGGGGGGACATGATATCCCTCTATAAGTACCTCAAAGGCTGTCACAAAGAGGAAGGTCAAGATCTCTTCTTGCTGATAGCAGACAGAATAATCAAATCAAGCTGTGACAACCCAGAATCAGGCAAGATATCAGGAAGAGTTCCGTCACTGTCAGAGCAATATGACAGTAGAACCAGCTGCCCAACATGACAGAAGTATTTAAAATTATGCATGTTGTGGAGAAAGGGAGAGGGAGACATGTTCCACCCTTTCCCATAACAGTAGAACCCAGGGTCATCCCATGAAGTTGATTGGTGGAAGATTCAGGACAACTAAAAGGAAGTACTTCATATCACACATGGTTAAACCATAGAATTCACTGCTACAGGAAGTAGTGGTGGCCACTGATCTGAATGGCTTTAAGGGGGCAAAATCATGGAGGAATTGGACAAATTCATGGAGGAGACTCTCAATGGCTGCTAGCCTTGCAGGCTATGTGCTGCCTCCATGATCAGAGACAGCATGCCTGCACACACATCAATTTCTGAGGAGTTTGGGCAGATGAAGGTCTTGCATCCGTCTTGCTTGAGAGATCCTGTGGGCAGCTGGTTTGCCATGATGTGAAAGGAGTGCTGCACTAGACAGGCTCCTGGTCTGCTCCAGCAGGGCTTTCTTACATTCTTAAAGTTACAAATGTGAAGACACAATACTTACTTTGCAAGATATACTGCACAAACACCTCCTTGTTTAAGACTTGGGAAAATTGCAGGTAAGGCATTCTGGGGATTCAACATATCCAAAGCTACCTAAAGAAGAAACATATTTTAAGAAAGTTTAAAAGAGAATACAATCAATTCTAACATGCACTTACATTAGAAAATATATTTCAAATGTAAGGATGCCTGTTACAAGTTTTAGCATGAGACACCACAATGTTTGTATCAGCCTAAGGCCACAAACTGTAATGTCAGACACAAACACATCCAGATTATCAGGAGGCCGGCCTCTCATCACTTACATGGTCTTATTTACTTTGACAGAGCCTATCACAGTAAGTGACAAGCTAATACATATATTGTACAAACCTTGAGAAACCTCAGGAGGTAGGCAACCAGGTGCAATGCTAGAATGTATTTTGAGTGAGTATCTCGGGGAAGAGAGCAGCTATCTGGTCAGTGTTCCAAGGAGGACTTATCTTTGAGCTGAGGATAGACTGACCTAAAAAATACTAAAATAACTGAGCCTCTGAAACGGGGATCAATCAAAAGGAGTCTTGCTATGTGTCATCAACTCTGGTTGAGAAAATTTTCAGATAACTGTCAATGTTTGGTTTTGTTTAGTTGCTAAGTCATGTCCGATCCTTCATGACCTCATGGACAACATTCCTCCAGGCCTTCCTGTTCTTCACCATCCCTTGGAGTCCACCCAAGTCCACACCGACCACCCCAGTGATCCCATCTAGCCACCTCAACCTCTGCCGTCCCCTTCTCTTTTGCCGTCAATTGTTCTCAGCATTAGGCTCTTCTCCAGTGAGTCCTTCCTTCTCATTAGGTGGCCAAAGTATTTGAGTTTCATCTTCAGTATCTGACTTTCTAAAGAACAGTCAGGGTTGATTTCCTTTAAGACTGACTGGTTTGATTTCTTTGCAGTCCGAGGGGCTCTCAGGAGTCTTCTCCAGAACCACAATTCAAAGGCATCAATTCTTTGGCACTCACGTTTTCCTTATGGTCCAACTCTCACAGTCATACATTGCAACTGGAAAAACCATAGCTTTGACTATACGAACTTTTGTCGGCAGGGTGATGTCTTTGCTTTTTAGTATGCTGTCTAGATTTACCATAGCTTTCCTCCCAAGGAGCAAGCAACTTTTAATTTATTGGCAGCAGTCACTGTCTGCGGTGATCTTTGAGCCCAAGAATACAAAATCTGTCACTACCTCCATTTCTTCCCCATCTATTTGCCAGGCAGTGATAGGACCGGATGCCACAATCTTAGTTTTCTTGATGCTTAGTTTCAAGGCAACTTTTGCACTCTCCTTTCACTCTCATTAAGAGGCTTTTTAGTTCCTCTTCACTTTCTGCCATTAGAGTTGTATCATCTGCATATCTGAAGCTGTTGATACTTCTTCCGGCAATCTTAATTCCTACTTGGGATTCATCTAGCCCAAACTTTCGCATCATGTACTCTGCATCTAAAGGTGACAACATACAGCATTGCTGTATCCTTTCCCAATTTTGAACCAATCGGTATTTCCATGTCCAGGTCTCACTGTTGCTTCTTGACCTGCATACAGGTTTCTCAAGAGACAAATAAGATGGTCTGGTACTCCCATCTCTTCAAGAACTTGCCACAATTTGTTGTGGTCCACACAATCAAAGGCTTTAGCTTAGTCAAAGAAGAAAAGGTAGAAGTTTTCCTGGAACTCCCTAGCCTTCTCCATGATCCAGCATATGCTGGCAATTTGATCTCTAGTTCCTCTGCCTCTTCAAAACCATGCCTGCAATTCTGTTATTCTGGAGATTGTGTCCCAGTACTGCTTTTCCTACTCTTCTACTGACGATGTAAAAGGTAAAGGTTTCCCCTTGACATTAAGTCCAGTCATGCCTGATTCTAGGGGGCAGTGCTCATCTGTTTCCTAGCCGAGGAAGCCAGTGTTTGTATGATGGCTACTCTATTTCTTCTGTGGGATTCTTGCCCACAGTAGTATATGATGGTTATCTGAATTAAATTCACCCATTCCTGTCCATTTTAATTCACTGATTCCCAAGATGTTGATGTCCAGTCTTGACATCTCATGTCTGACCACATCCAACTTACCTTGATTCATAGATCTTGTGTTTCATGTTCCTATGCAGTATTGTTCTTTACAACATCAGACTTTCCTTTCACCACCAGGTACATCCACAACAGAGTGTCCTTTCAGCTTTCACCCTGTCACTTGATTCTTTCTGGCACTACTAGTACTAGCCCTCTGCTCTTCCTCTGTAACACGCTGGACACCTGACCTGAGGGGCTCAACTTTTAGTCTTTGGATACTGTCCATAGCAATTTCATGGCAAAGATACTGGAGTGGGTTGCCATTTCCTTCTCCAATGGATCACCTTTTGTCAGAGCTCTCTGCTATGACCTGTCTGTCTTGAGTGCCCCTGCACCTAATATATACAATGTATAGTAAACAGTATAAATGATATAGAAAAATGGGAAAGCAAGTGATCAAAAGATCCCAGAAGGCTAATTGGGATAAAAGTCATGGTAAGTTGGGACAGTAAAAACTCTTCCAATTTGTTGTCTTGCAAAATGTGGTTACAACAAGATGTCCTTTCCAATCAGCCCACGACAACCCAAACCCAAACAGCAGAACAATTTGCAGTATCTGAATCAAGATTTCTTCCATGTGATGCTTTTTTCTGAATAGGTCCCTGCCCAGAGAACTGTGAGCAGTAAAGAAACCTGTATGCTCACTGGGATGCTTTTGCTTTCAAATGCTATGGGGTGAAGGGCAGCATCTTTTCTCAGTCCTGCTAAATTACCACAGTGACGGTAACTGAGGGATGAGGCTGCTTGAATTCAGTTGGAATGGACCTTTCCCTCTTTCCTTTCTGGATACATTTCTGGATGTAAGCTAATGATTAAAAACACATCTGGGGGAACGTTTCTCATTTGCACTTGCCCTAAGATCGTCAACTGGGGTCCTGTTCTAGGTATTCCCATTATCAGGTTAGATAGCTGACTACCAGGGACAGGGCCTTTCAAGTCATATTGCCTCAGTTCCCCTTGGAATAGTTGCTGATTATGCTACCTTAGGCATCAGGCCCTCTTACTACTACTTTTGGTGAAACTGAGTTTTAGATCAGCTCAGGTTTATGTAGTTGATTTACTACTGCTGTTCTTCTGTTTTTTTAATTAACCATTTTAATGGTAATTTTTGTCTTACTTAAATTTTAGGGGTCTGGAGACCTATGGGAAAAGGTTAAGAATTATGAAAATAAAAATTGAGGCACTATATTTTACCTATTGGGTGCTAAGAAATTATAATGGTAAACACTGAAAATCCATTTACAAAAACATGTTGCAGATCCCAGATTTTATTGAAGACTTGTTTTCTGCCTTTGAGAAGAGATAAATTCTCTTCTTAGTCCCACTATATTCTTGAAGAGTGGTAAAGCATCATATTTTCCTTTCTAAAAAGGCAAACTTACTGCATCAAAAGTCATAGTTTTCAAATACTCTCCTGCTGTTAAAATGTCTTCATTAATGAAATCCACATTATCTGGCCACTCTATAGTATGCCTTATTTTCCATGCATCACACCAGGTCTGATAATTCTTCTTTGCCGTTATGTGATGGTCCTTCCTGACTTCATAACTTGTAACACGTCCTTGTGACCCAACTGAAAATAAATAACATAGTACTGAAGCTAATTGCTGTCCTCTTCCTTTCTATAAAAAGTTAAATCACACAAGAAATGAAGCAGTGGACTGCTGCAAACTGTCTTTCTTTCAATACAATGAGGACTTAAGGCATAACAGCTAACATGGCTGTCCGATTAAGCAGATTTTAAGATGCTCTCCTAAACACACTTATTTATTAAGTCCCACTTAGCAGAATGGGAGCTTGCTTCTGAATAATTATGCATAAGGACTGTCCTGCTAGTCGATTACCTGGATTGTAACTGATCAGTAATTTAAATAAACATGAGTGGTAGGAGATCCTTTTGAGAATGCTCCAGTTCCAGAAAAGCAACTTGTTTATAGTCCTGAAGACCTTGGGCTCAGTGACCCCCTCCCCATTTAAGATGCATTATATGTAATCCAAGGTGCCTGCAGCCCAGGTGATTAGGAACTCGTTCAGCACAGTCCTCTGATGGAAGCAACCACTAATATATAGAAATGAAAAGACGCACTAAATGTTAATTTCACATATTCAAGGAAGCACTAAGTGGGCCAGTGTGCTGTACTGGCTAGAGTGATATTCCTATGCTAAGGAAGCCTGGTAATAAATTTATGTTCAGCCATGAAGCCTACTGATAACCTTAGGCTAGCTTCCATCTTTCTACCTAATCCACTCCATGTACAACATCTTGCACTTCTTGGAGAAAAAGCAGGATATTGATTAAAGAACCCCAAGGCCTGATTTTTAACACTGCACTTCTGATATTGAAAATTACTACTACTACATTTAAATCCTAGCTTTTCTTTCTTTCAAGGAACCCAAAGCAGTTTATGTAATTCTCATCTCTATTTTATCCTCATAACAACCTTATGAGGTGGGTTGCGCTGAAAATCAATGACTGACCCAAGATCATTCAGTGAGCCTCATAGACAAGTGAGGAGTAGAACCTGGATCTCACAAGTCTCAGTCCAGTGCTCTAACTGCTGTGTCACACTGGCTCTCTCTTCAAGTTGCCTAACTAAAACTCACATTGATGCATTATTACTATGCCAAGAAGTACATTAACCAATCCATTTTCAGTGGGCAAATATTTCCTGCTAGGGAGTAGCTGAAATCCAAGGTTCTTTAGGGTGTTGAAATATATTTGAAGACATTGTGGGCAAAATGGTGTGTGATCACCATAAGGGGGAACTCATAGCTTAGCTGTAGCACACACGTTTTGCACGCAGGAAGCCTCAAGTATAAGCCCTGATACTTCTTGGATTAAAAAAAAAATCAGATAACAGAAGTTGGGAAATACCACTTTCTGCTCTAAAAATCCACTGCTAGTCTAAGTACGCAGAACGCTTCCTAAAGAAAGAAGAAGAAATCTATGTCATTTTACCTGCTCTTGATAGAAATAAACTCAAACCACCAGACCCAGAACCAGCTTCCAGCACTGCGTCTCCTTGACCGATATCCATTAGCAACAGCATTGCATTCATATCCTAGAAGTTAAGAGAACAAAGGAAGATCCTAAATATTTATAAACTGTCATTCAAGCAGAATTTGCATGTTCAGTTTCAGTACAGATCAAACTGAGTCTACAGGCAAATGGACCACAGTAGTTGGAGCAGCTGTATACATACAACTCCTGCAAATAGAGTAACAGCACACTCCTAAGCATGGCTACAGAAACCAGTACGACCTACTCCCAAATCAGTGTGCATCAGACAGCAGCCAAAATTAAGTTTAAAGGGAAGCACTAATGCCACATATATTTCTCCCTGCATGGAAGTAACTGTTAAGGTAAATGGAGCAATACTCTTGGGGACATGAAGAAAGGAAGATGGTATATGATCTGAGCATCTTTTCATATCTGGTGCAAGAGTTTCTGAATTTTTAGCCCTGTTCCTTAAATGGGTTCTGTGTGATGAAGATTCCAAATTGTAAAAGCCATGCTTGGTCAGTCAGAAAGCCTTCTATTTAAGCTTTTGGTTCTCATAGCAGCCTATGGGAAACCCATAAGTAGGCCTTAAGTGCATAGCATATTCTGCTTGTGTTCTTCAAAAACTGGTACTTAAAGTAGGAGCCATGCCAAACTTCCATTAGTCAAAAGGTGGGCTATGGTGACCTAAATAGCTCCCATGCTGTTATGGCTTCCTCCCCTCCAAAAAAAATCTGCTTTAAAATTCAAAACCCCACACACTTACCATATGCTTTATCTTCATTCCATATTAAAACTTACACCACCTTTTCACAAACTCTGAATAGGTAAGTTAGTTACAGCCTTTGGGCTGCCATTCACAACTGGCTAGAGTGGAGTCCGCCCACTGAGCTCGTGGATGCAGGCCACCACACTATACCCATTTACCTAGCAGTAAGACCCGCTGTGACTTTACAAGAGCGGGGCAGGGCTGTGAAAGACAGGCCATTTTGGAGGGACATCTATAGGGTCACCATCAGTCAGAAGACTGAATGGCACATAACAACAACAACCGAGCCCTGCTGAACTCAGTGGCACTTACTTTTGAACAGATGTGCATCAATTACACTGTGCTCCTATGGCCTTAGACCAACTTTAGCAGGTGTAAGATACTTTGGGTTTCCAGTTTGGAAGTGAGCTCTGGCTTCAGAACACAAGGAGCTCTACGTGGGGATCGGGGTGTGTGGGAAGGGAGCTGAAAGAGAAAGAGACTAGGGCTGCCAGGATAGAAAGGCATCCTTGTGGCACTCCAGCCTCTTTCCCTCCCACTCCAACATGCAGCAGCTCCTTAGCAGAAAATTGTAAGGTGCGAGAAGTGGGGCAGTGAAGTTTCCTTCTGTACTAAACTGGATGTTCTCCTCCAGGGCTAAACTGGATGTTCACAAGCCCAATGTCCGAGGCTTACAAGCAGTGAGGGCTCAACACAACAGATGGGACTGCGCCCCTAGGGCATAAGGCTTCTGGAGAAATTAAAAATGGCTTGGGATCTGGTTATCTCATCTTCCGTATATGCCTACCCCAAACCGGGCTCCCAGAGACCAGCTGGGGATGATGGGAGATATACTCCAACACTGGTGCATGCCAGGTTAAGGGAGACGGCTGCAGCCTCTCTTACCTTCGGGTACGAGATGGCAGGTCCTCTCTTCATCAGCAGCACAAATTCTTCCAAGGCTGGCCTCCTGACCAGTACCAGGTGACCCGCGGTCGTTCGGAACATCTGCCCGGGGAGCTGGCCCAGAATCTCGGCGTGCCGCACCATCCCCCAGTTGCTGTTCAGTGTTCCGCCAGCGGTGAGTTTGGTCAGCATTTTAAACTCCGAGCTCCGACTGCGGCGGACCTCCGCTAGAATGAGATCCCCTACTTGGAGGGGAATGTTCCTGGAAGGCGCGCGCCGGAGCTCCTCGGGCATCGGGTCTCGAGCGGCCGGGCGTGCTGGCCGGGAAAGGGAGTTCGCGAGAGGAGCAGCCGGCTCTTCTCCCAGAGCGAACGCTTCTTTTTGCGGCCGCTGCGCTTCTTCGGGCTCGACGCTCCGCAGGGCTCTGACCTCCGGGGAAAGAAACTCCTCGGGGACCAGGCGGCTCACCCTTTCCAAAGGGGAAAGGGATCTCTCCCAAGCCCTCCTTCTGCGAATCCCCGTCAGCCTAACGCAGTCCCGCGGAGCTGCAGCAGGACCGACCTGCTCCTCGGGCTCGTTCGCTCCGTCTCCGTTCCTCACGGAGCTGGAAAACCGCCGGCCCTTCGAGTCCCGGAAGATGCCTGCAGGCAGCGGAGCCGTGTGCTTTCCCGGGCACAGCGATCCGTCTTGCTGCGGCCGCGGCGGATCGCTGCAAATCCTTGACCCCCGCGCCTGGAGGCTGAGGCCGCATGCCCCCTCGTCCCGCCAGGGTCGACGCTTCCCCTTCGCCTCATTCGCGAGAGCCGCCCACGTCTCCCCTCGCAACGCCTGTAGAGCCAGCCTTGCCCTCCAGCATCGCATCATGGCCACCCGCAGCACCTCTCCTGGAAATGTCCCGCCTGGATCCGGATACCTGCAAGTCAGCCGCTTGCTTTGCTCGCCTCAATCCGCGGCAGCACGGACATTGCAGCGGACCTCCAGCATGTCTCCGAGGGCGCGCCAACCAACGCGCTCTGGCCCGGCCAGGCCCGCCTCCTCCCGGCGCGCGTCGCTCGGTTCGCAGCTCCGCGGAACCAATTGAAAAGATACCAAAGGGCGTTTAAGAAAGCTCGCGCGTTTTCGCTTCCGGTTCTGATTAGGCGCCACAAAGTGGGCGGCGATAAAGTGGAACGAACGAGAAGCAGCGGAAACACCAAGTGAACCGAAGGCAGTCTTGGAAATAGTGGCTTGTTCCCCTAAAACAGAAAATGAAAGTATCCTTCTCTCACTATCGGAGCAATGCTTGCCGCCTCGTTCTTCTAAACCGTAACAGGCAGAAATGGAAGAGGTGCTGCCTTCCTCACGATACGCCTGTATCGGTCGAATTCTACTTGTCACATGATGTTTAAAATGTTTCCTTCTCCACCTCTACGATTTTCAACTCCATGCAGTTTTTCTTATTTTGTCTTCTTCACTGGAAGCGTCCCCCAGACACTGCAACACCTAACATCTTCAGTCAGTAGACATTGAACAAATTTCTACATTTTCATCACGTTTTGCTTCTTGGATATGGCACTGAAAAGCACAGCTGCCCTGCTCTGGCTGGCTTTACGTGAATATTTTGCCTTGGGCAGTCGAATGAATTCAAAGACCTGCAACGAAACCCGTCTGCTCGTTTTAAAAATAATTGTTATTACATGCAGCTCTATGAACTTCCATTTAACCCGCCCCGCATAGGGACGATTCTACTACCTCATTAGCAACTGGTCGTTCCAATAGAGAAAATCTAGAGATGGGAGTCGCAAGGGATGACGTCGATGCTTCGCGACAATTAATCTCACATGGCTGGCCACATGCAATAACGCTCGTGATTTTCGCTTTGCGTTTATGACTACTGCACTCGTGTCATTTTTAGCATTTCTTCAACAACCCTGTCCGTACTTTTGACCTTTTGTGTGGTTGGCGCCTTATTTTCTCACTCTTTAGGAGACCAGGTGTAACAGCACTAGATTGTGCCAGGTGTTGATAATCGAAAAGAATTTGGGGCAGAGGTAGGCATTTGTGACCCTCCAAACGTTTTGGCCTAGAAGTTTCATCATCGCTGACTACTGGCTGTGCTGTCTGGACCTGATGAAAGCTGTGGTCTAAAATGCCTGGAGGGCCACAAGTCACCCACCCTAGACCTAGCTATAATAAAGCAAAACTAAGTATGCTAGCATATTTACTAGCAAAGGAAGATGTAACACCAGAAACAATGTATTTGTATTTTTATTTTATTCAGGCTGTGAATTTAGCCATACTCAAGGAAATTTGCATGTTTAGAGTCACAAGACTCAGCACCATTCATACCATCATACGTATGCCCAATGAAAAATGAGTCCATCAATAGGGTTTTCTCCCAGATAGGTGGGTATAAGTTTACAGCCTCATGGTGTTTTGCTATCATATTAGTCAAGGTTTCTGAATACCTGTTAATTTCTAGCTGTCTTGACAATGACTCAATTAGAACTGGAGGCTAATCCTAGATCTTTAAATCTTATGTAATTTCTGAGATACCTGTTGATATCAGACAACAAACTGGTTTTCTTAGGGGGATGGGATTAGTAAATTCCTTTCATCTCTATTCTTTCCTGCATCTTTTCCCATTCTTCTGCCTCCTATCCCTCTTTGTGCTGATTATGATTATTTGTAACTTAAACTTTCTGGAAAGTTCTAACCATCTTTATGCTTTGAATCTATGACCTAAAAACATTTATTCTTGATTTTTCCCCTCTCTTGTAGTCTATGTTGCCATTTATAGATTATCTTTTCAAGGAAGTTTTATTGTTTAAAAGCAAAGATACAAGACTATGACACAAACCAAAGCACAGAACTTCAAAAAAAAAAAAAAGCAGCAAAAACTTTAAAGAAATTACAGATAAACAAAAATTTGACAATGAGAAGATAAACAGAAAAGCCACAGCTGAGAAAGGCTTCTTCTTGCTAACCCACTGCCTCACTTTGACAGTACATGTCAAAGAACAGCCTTCTTGTACTGACATTTACTCTGATAAAGCTCCATTGAGCACAATGAGATTTACTTCTTGGTGATATTACAAGTTTGCATTTCTGTCCCATTTTACTTTTTTTTTTTTATCAAGGAATGCAAAGCAACTTACTAGTTTCTCCTTTTCTCCATTCTGGTCACAGAACATCAACCCTGTTGAAGTAGGTTACACAGAGAGGAAGTGACTTGCCCTAAGTCCCCATCCAGCATTCTTAATCACAATACCACACTGGCTTTCACATATACTACACGTAGTAGTTATATATAGGATTGTGCTGTCAAAATGATAGCCTCAGCACACCTCTTCATTAGCTAAAGGATGACACAATAAGGTAACTAATAAAGATAATCAGGGCTGCCATTAGTTAATAAGTTAACTAGTAAAGATCAGCAGGGCTGCCACCTACATAAAGTAATCCTCATAGATGAAATGTAAAAGTTTTGATGACTCATTTAAAACTATAAAGCTTAGGCATGCTTGCTTTTATTTGCTTAGTTCTGGACTTAGTTCTAGATAACCATGTATCTTGCACAATTGTGGATGAAAGAGAAAAGGGGCAGTGCTAATCTCTTCCAATATGTAAGTGATGTTAGATACTGTGACACATCATTCCAAACCACAGTAAATATTCAATAATTGTACATTGTTTATTTTAAAAGACATATTTTATAAACATATTTTACAATGTGAAATTATCTTCTCATAAAATACCTGCTTCAGTCACAAATAAGAGCCCAATACTGTGCTGCTTACAAACTAAGCAAGCCAAGCATCAAGATTGGTCAAAAACAAGCCCGAGAGAGTAATTAATCAATAATCCCTTCAAGTTGCATTAATATACATCTTTCTAAAAGTTTTGCATTGTTGTTGTCCCATCAAGTCCACTATGACTTAGGATTATTTTATGAATGAATAATATCCTCCGAATAGCAAATGTCTTATGCTTAACCTGAACTATGGCTCACTAGGATGTAGACCAGCTTTTCTCATTCTCATGCCCTATCAATGTATTGGCTTACAACTCCTAGTATCCCCCTGCCATGCCTGGAGTTGTAATCCAATACATCTGGTCGGAGCCAGATTGGAGGAAAACGACCTAGATCTTAGCAAATATTTCCAGTTTCAGGGTCAGCTGTTTCCACCTAACCTACCTAACAGGGCTGCTGTGAAGACAGGCATATATACCCCACTATGAGCTCCTTAGAAGAGGGAATATTTTGTTGTTGTCATGTGCATACAAATGTTTTAAATAAAAAAATAAATTTATGGCAACCCTGTGATTAAAGTCCCCAAAATGAGATATGAGGAACAAATAAATAGAACAGTCAACAGTCCAATCCTATACATGCCTACTGAAATGTAGGGTTTATTCCCTGGTAAATGGGTGCAAGATAGCAGGCTAAATTATGAGATATTGGCACCCCATGATAATCAAATGGCTCAAATTGGCACTATGCTTGCCAACTCCACCAGACAATTCCTTCATTTAAAAAAAGATGAGTAAAAAAGTGGATTTCACTGGAGAATATAGTAGCAAAAGGGTATTCCAATTGCTATTCCAACTGGTGTTGGGAACCACTTCGTTGTTGTTGCTGTGAAATGCTTTCAGAAACATCATTGACTAGAGACACCCAAATATAAATATCATTGGAAGTCGCCCCCCCCCCCCTTCAAACGGGGACTGCATTTAAGGATATTCGCCTTATGCCGCTGCAGGACTCGGAAGTGGCTTCCTCAGACTCCGCGGCTGTTGCAACCTCAACGCGCACCGGTTCGGGACAAGACACCGCTGCCCTAGGCCGCTTCGCTCACTCGGTTAGTCCGAACAGGAGGAGGAAGAGGGGAAGACTCACCACGACTGCCCGACCAAGGGAAGCTGCGCCTGCGCGGCCGAGGCGGGCGAACCCGTCGCGGATGGAGCCCATCAGCGTCAGTGCGCCTGCGCGGGGGCCGCACACGTGGCTGCCGTGCGGCGGCCCGCTGGCCTGCTGGGAGCAGAGAGGGACGGGCCCGGAGCGAGCGCCATGGCGGCGGCAGGAGCGGGCTCCTCGACGGGCGACACCGCGCGCGGCGGCGAGCAGGCAGCGGCGTTCGAGACCCCCGTCTTCGTGGCAAGGACCCCCTGCGCCTTTTCTCCTCGGGAGCGGCGCTTCCTCGCGCTCTCTGGGCCTGACGGGCGGCTCCGCGTGTGGGAGACGGCCAGCAGCCGCCTGCACCACGAGTACGTGCCCTCTGCCCACCTCAGCGCTGCCTGCACCTGCTTGGCCTGGGCGCCGCCGGGCGCCGGAGGAGGCCGGCCTTCTCCCAGCAAGGTATCGCCCGGGTGGTTGGGCTGGGAGGCCGCGCTGCGGCGGCGGGGAGGATCCGCGGGGCCTGGGCCTCCCGTTCGCCACGCCATGCGCACGCTCCCCCCACGCACACGAGGGGGGACTCGGTCACGCCGTACGGATGGGAGAGAGCGGAAGAGGTAGAGAGAGTGAGCCGGGGAATATCCGATCCGGCTGAAGTAACCGAAGTCCTTACTTGATCTACATTCTCACGTGTAACGGGCCCTGGCACGAATGGGGAACTAGCCTGGCCGCCGCGCTCTTTTTAGGGGGCGGGGCGGCTTGAAACTGAGGGGCGCATTCGCTGCCTCTGCTTCCGCTCCTCTTCTGGGGCGGCTGAGGCCACCCCTCGCTGCCCGGATCTCCGAGACCAGTTTCCTTGGGCCGCAGCTGCAGCACATGTGTGCGCTGCCCTGGCTCCGCCCTGCCTGCACGCATGGTGGCTGGGGAGCAGAAGGCGAAGAGGCGCCCTGTGGCCTTAATCGGTGTCACTGGGGCAAGACTGCGTGCTCTCTCACGCTGACTGGGAGGCCTGGGCTCCGGCTAGAAAAAGCTTTGGGGGTCCTGTTCTCTTCCGGCTCCATGACTACTTGCAAAACGAGAGATTAAGAACGGAGGAACTGATTCAGGTCTTTAGGGCATTCACTATTGCAAGGGAGGCTTGCTCAGTTATTAAGAGAGAAGAGTGGGTAACTGAAGAGAAATATTTTCCCCAGTGAATACACGAAGAGGTGAATGTAAACTGCAGATAACACCATCACATTGCCTGTACAGCTCAGGTCTACCTGCAAGCCTTTGTATGTACAGGGACCTTCTTTCTTTTTGAGTCTGTTGTAGGGCAGATAGAAAGCAATGTATCTTATAAGTTTGTAGTCCTATGGCTTACTGCCACAGGTATACTCAAGACATGGAGAGTAAATAATGATGGTTTACAGCATATGCTTCACTTGTCTAGTCAATTATGGGGCTATGAGGCGGTATAGAAATGTAATACATAAATATACATTCTACTGAGTTAAATGAGACCTGCTTTCAGGTAAGAGTGTATGGGACCACTACTGTCTTGCTCCTGCTAGCCACACACTCTTAACAGTGTTACTGAAATAAGATTGCTACCCATGTGGCAATTGAGAGTGTTGTTGCATTTTGCAATAAAAAATAATAGTGTTCAGTTTTTCCAGAGATCACATCATGGACACACAAAACAATTTAATGAACTTTGTTTCCACTGAGACATTTATTAGTTACTTTTCTACAAAACATTGCAGACATAGCATATATATGTACTGTTAAAAAAAAAAACATCCTCGAGCATGTTCAAATGTACAGGTATATCTACATTAAAAAAATAAAGGCTTCACTTGTTAAAACATGTTGTGCAAGTGTAGCTCAACTATGCCTTGTTATTTATTTATTAGTGATACTTATATCTTGTTTAATATTATGAAATTTTTAAGTTGTTATATCAACACATCCTTAATACCTTTTTCAGTGTATTAAAAGTACTCCAATCATCTTTGGGAGGTAAGACTTATTACCAAGACTGGGAATATTGTGAATTATTAAGCTGAAAGCATCATTCTTCACAAGCTGGTTAGCGTGTATTGCATTTCAGAGTATTTTTTCCAATTCATATCCAGTTTAGTGAGAAGTAGAAAAATCCACCCACCCTTTCAGGATTTTTATTTGGTGCTACCTTTCTTTGCTGAAAGCTGAAACCTATAAAATATGTTGTAGAAGACATTGGTCATTTGCAGAGAAGAATGTAGTGTAACTTTGTTGATGTTTTTCATGCCAGAAGCCATATCGTTCTACAGCTGTAACTGTACATGTCAGCTGTATTTTCAATATCATTTATGGCCTAGGCATGCTCAGGATTAAAACCCAAACAGTTTTCTTTTCATTTATTAAATCTGGCTGTTTTTGAAGATGGGAGAAGTTTACAAATGAAAAAGTATTGGCATTTACATCCTACATGGGCAATATAGTGATTTCTGGTGGCAAATTGTGGAACAACCCAGGGGTTAATTGGAGGGAGCGGGTTAAAACCCGTAATAAAGTGCCCTTATTCAGACATCACAAAAACAATGCTGCATTCAGAGGTTAAGGGAAACAGCTCAGATGTAGTGCATATCCCCCCCCCCCCCCCAGTTAACCCATAGTTTGATGCTGGATGTTGTTAGATCTAATCAGAGTTATAGTGGGAAAGACCACTATAGTTTGCTCTGTTTGAATCAGGCAGACAGTGGCTTATGCAAATCATACATTGTCTCCAAACCATAATTGTAGATCCATGGCTTCCAGTTCTGGTTTGGAAAGAAACTAAAATTATTTGCCTTAAGCCCATTCATTTCCATAAGTCTGCTCAAAGTAAGACTAACAGTGGGAGAGGAGGAACTACAAAAGTTAGACATGTGTGAGCCAAGCCACTGTGATTTAGGTCTTAATGTATAAAGATACGTATCGGTTGTATTCTTGATGATCAGAAACCTCCAAACTCAAAGGCTTCCAGTCATTGTAGCTTTTCCAGTGTGCTCCTCTCCTTGTTCGCCAGAACGCCCTCTTTTCTCCTCTATGAGGTCAGAGGCCGGTTAGCGAACTATTTTCTGTTCTGTATGCAAGGGGATGGTGGTTGGACACTCCCCCTCCCCGGTCTTCCAAGATTGAGACACTGCATCTGACCTTGAAGTGGGAATCCTGAATATCCTATGGCTCCTTAGAGAAGCCATAGGATTTCATCCTAAACAACATTTGAGATGGCTTTTAAAAAATCTGCATATTAGATTTGTAAACAAACTTTATAGTGATCCTTTCCTACTGTGGATGCAGGAAACTAATGTTTGTTCTGGTAGTTCAGGTCTAATTCTAAATGAACAAAGTTATAATGAGATTAAGAAACTAGATTTCATTCTAGTATTTCAGATAGCAGAAATGCAAGTTTTAAGAGAAAAATCAAATATCCCCTTCGTGTGATGCTTTTAGTTGAGAATCTATGGTCCATCCTGTTGCAGCCACTCGGGCATGCTTCTTGTTCTACATGCTTCTGAATCTTTTTCCCTATGATGTGATTCATCAAGGGGATGAAAGCTTTCAGACCATTGTTGCCAGACTAAAGAGATGTTAGGATGAGAAGAGGGTGAAAACAAAATGGCAGAAAAACAACAAAAACAGAGACCCAAAGAAAAAAGTGTGGGATTGGGAAAGTACTATGAGATGCAAGAGAAAAAGAAGTTGTTGACAGAGATAGCAGTACTGAGAGGAGAGTGATTTGTGTGGTATAGTAAGACCCATAAGATAAGTGTAGCTATCTGGGTGGTGGGAAAAATGAGAAGTAGAGGTTAGACATGGATGCACAATGAGATCTGTGATGAGAGAGTAATATTAGAATTTGAAACAAGTGTGGTAGGACTTCAGAGACCTGTTGGTAGGGGAAAGAATGAAAGGAAGTGGTAATGGGGAGGGGTGATGATGCGTGGCAATGCCAACAGAGGAGACTGCTTACATTTACAGAAGAGGAGAAAGTGTTATGGGGAGAAGACAGGGTGCAGAAAAACAAAAGTAAGCTGATAAAAGCAGTTAAAAATAACTAAAGTGATAAAGATAATTGCTCACTTAACCCTAATTGCTCACTTAAGAACCACACTGTCAATTCAGTATTAATTTTTCTTATAGCAGGACATGTCTTGTGTTGCATAGAGTTTTCCATTATTTGAGCTGCTTTGGGTCAGACCAAGAGACATCCAGTCCAGCATTCTTTTTGCACAGTAGCCAACTAACTGCCCATGGGGAACCCCCAAATAACACATGAGTGGACCATTTTGCCCACCCATGGTTCTGATACAGGGGCAGCACACCGTTATATCAAGACTAGTCATTGATAGCTTTATCCTCCATGAATTTGGTCAGCCATTCTTTAAACTTTGGAAGTTGGTGGCCATCACTGCATTTTGTGGATATGAATTCCATAATTTAACTATGTGCTCTGTGAAGTAGTCCTTTTATCTATGCTGGATCTCCCACCAATTAGCTTCATGGGATGACCCTGAATTCTGAACAAGAGGCTGAAAAAATGTCCTAATAGCCACTTTCTTAACACGGTGTGTAATTCTGAATATGTTTTCTTACTGTTTTTTAAGCTTAAGAATCCAAGTTTTGTAACTCCCTTAACAGAGTTGGCTGCAGCCTCCTCATCATATGAGTTGGGCATTTGTTCACTTTTTCCAACTTTGCAATATCATTTTTTAAGTGACCAGAACTTAGTGTGATCACAACACAATTGTTTTGTATAATTGGAGAATGATGTTGGCAGTTCTTCATTTCTATTATTAATTATGCCTAATCAGCAGTTTGCCTTTTCCTCAGCAGCTCCATACTAGGTTGACATGTTCATTAACCTGGCCACAAAGTTCCAGCATCTCCTTCTTGTTCACTCATTGCTAGATCACATCAGTAAAACAGAAATTATATCTTCCTCCTCTAGTGATTGGGATATTTTGCTGAACATTTTTATCTTAAATAAAAATAATAGAGAAAAATAAGAGTAAAACGTTGATGTTTTGAACTTGTACTTTGAAAATGGAAGTTCTTTATGTTATGTCAACCTTACTGAAATAAAGGCTACCAGAAAGGAGTTTGAGCTATCTCTGTTGAACAGAAAAATGTGCTAAATCAGCTGGTTGATTTTATTCATTCTTAAAAATTCAAAAAGAAATGAAGTATTGAATATAATGTTCTGAGTTTATATTCATTAAGTTATAAATAAGTTTTGTTTCATTATTTTTCTAAAATTGTTATTTGATATATCCAATCAGGTTATTTCTCACTTAATGGCACCTCCTGAAACGTCTTTTTACAGGAAGGCCCTCAGAGAAAAAAGAGGAAATCTGAAGCTGTTGAAGCAGGTGAACAGTTAGATCTTTTGGCTATTGGTACAGCAGTTGGCAGCATTTTATTATACAGCACAATAAGAGGAGAGTTACAGAGCAAACTAGTAAGTATTATTTGCACCAATATTATTTCTCTGTTAGTAAGATAAATTGTCATTATCTTAACATAGTTTTTGTTAGACTAACTTGATTATATTTCAGGTAGAATAAAAATAGATTTCACAATACCACAACCTTTATATTTACAGAGACAGTGTTGATATTATGCAAAACAATAAAAAGCAAGACTGTCTTTGTTAATAGAAAGACTTCCTGATTTATCTCTTTCTGATTAAAAAGTTTCTGAATAAAATTTAATTAAAAAATTAAAAGATAAATTTCTGTCAGTCAAGGAGTCTGTCTTGTTCACTTAGGATGGAGACAGTTCTGAGTTAGCTATATTAAAAAAAAAAAGAGTCAACAGTACTCTGTCACTTTTCTACTCCCCATGGACCTGGAGGTACTGCAACTTATCATCTCATGAGGTCCAATTTCACTGCTTTCAGGCTGACTTCATTATATACACCTACAACCATGACTGTGCAGACTTCATGACTGAAACATTAGGTCACCCTGCTTTCCCCCCTCCTTATTCCCACCACCAACCTGCTTTTTTGTCTGATGAAGCAATCTGGAGATCTTGAACACTTGCATATTTTTAGTGACCTTTGAGTTGCAGCAAAAAAAAAAAAAGTATTACATTAATATGGATTTTGGATTTTTTCTTACGGTAACACAACTGTAAGATGTGATTTTCTTAATATTTTAAATGTGATGTTAATAGTTATATTTAAAATGCTTAAGGTTTTTAATACTTGGCAGTATAGAAATATTGCAACTAAATGAATAAATGGCAAGTGACTACAGTCATAATAACTATGTTATTATGGATTTATAAATGGAAATTGGTACCTTAAGGGCACAACCTCTGCTGATGCTTGTGAGGTCTTAAATAGAGATGCTTATGGGCATCTAATACAATATGAGAGAAGCAGTGGAGGTGAACTTTATCTCCTGTGTTGCCTTGGCCATGGGCCAAAGGTTTTTGGGATCCCAGGGAATCGATAAACTAGGTCCAGGTTTGCTTACAAGGATACTTTATTGAGCAACTTACAGACGCTCACATGTGCACAATAGGTTGGAGCTGACAACAATGACAGCCGCACCATCGCCCAAAGTCTGAACGACATACAAAGGGGATGGCCGAATTGTATACTGTAGGTTACATGTTTACAGCAAATATACACTGAAGCATACTTTGGAAGCTTTATAACATTGACTGATAGGAAAGCATTGATCCTTGTAATCCTGACAGGTGCTGGATGTTACACAGGTGCTGTGATATTAGCAGTGAAACTATTTACCTCATTAGCAAGCCATACTGTATAAGTAAGATGTTTCCTTCCATAGCCAGGCAAGTCTCCTTATTTAAGGGTCTTATTTCTGCTTCAGGTGACAAAGTGATAGAATGAAATGTAAACTTATCATACAGTAAAGCATAAGGTCGTTAGCAGGCCTCATAAGGTGTATGTCCAGGATGGAGTACAGCTGCACCTGGCCAAGGCAAGGAGAAAATAACTAGATTCATTAGTTTAGTTAGGATAAGTAAGACCTACACTTTGGAGGCCTGCATTTTATAGTACAGGCTCAATATACCTTCCCAGTCCTTTTGTTCTAATTTATACAGGACAGCCAATTTCAGACATCTAATGGTGAAGGGGAAGGAAAGGATGCTGGAGTGCCACCGTGATATTTCTTATCTTGGCTACTACAGTCTCCTCCCCTCACCCTTCTCTGCAGTTGCTTTGCTGACCTTGGAGAGCAGCTGGCACAGTTCTTTCTGCATTCTTTGTGAGGAAACAGAGGAAATGAGCTCCAGTTCTTAGTTGCAAGGTTGGAGTGCTGTGTGACCTGGGGATCTGAATTATTCCAGTTGATCCCACAGGCACTGCCAGTATATTCTGTAAATGTGCTGTTATATTAGTAAAGTTTTTCAGAAATAATTCTCAGTTAGAATTTAGGGTAAAAAAGAATCTTGGATTTGGAACTGAAAGGATAGAAAACTATCTGTTTTGTGACCTGTGATTTTTAAGGGACCCTCATGCTGATCTATGCACTTGCAGGATTAGTAAGATAAACCAGGGGAAACTTTAAGCTATGTCAGAAGCAGGACCTCATGGCACACAAATGGTAGTGAGCTAGGTTTCCTCCTCTTTCACATTCAAAGCCACAGTCCTTTCTTGCAAAATGTTCTTTATTGACCAAAGTGTTTTCCAGAAGCACAAACACCCAGAATGAATCTCTGAGCATGCACAGAGTGGTTTGTTGAATGCAATTTAGTATTTACTTCTAGGAACTCTCTTTATATTTTTGGAGCCCATCCTTTTGGGAGGGGTCTTTTGGAAATGAACATGCCTCTTTTCTGCATGCTGATCCTCTAATTGTGCTCCCGTCCTCTGCCGTTGTCATGTTGTGGTCAAGAGCAGTACCAGGAATGTTGAAGTTGTAGCACTTGTTCTGTCTAAGCATGCATACGATTGTGCCCTAAAGGGTTATTAGGAGTTGTCATACAGGTATCAGCTGCAGGCACATGTCTTTACAAATCTGTTCCACTTGTACTGAAAGTTGGTGTGAGGGTCATTTTTTAGCCGCAACGGGGGCATATAGGTAGGGAGTGCTGAGCTCCTTCCCTGACCTCATATATCTTTCCAGTTTGTAATAGTTTTTGTCAGCCTATACCTAGTCTGTGCTCTGCAGGGAGAGAAGAGCTGTGAAAGATAAGCACTGGCAGCAGTAGAGATGCACTTCTTCTCCACATTCCACTTCTGTATGGTGGGATGAATCTGTGCAAACATGAGGTCACTGCTTCCATGTTATCACTTGCCCCTTCTTAGGAAAGTCATGCATTTGCCTCTATTTTGTTCTAATCACCAAGCCACTGGGAGTAACTGACAGGGAACAGGAACTGTGTTGCTGTGTATTTTATATAAAGCACTGTGGACACAAAAGAGTGTATAGTTCAGGCCTACTCAAATATGATGATGCTTTCTTGGTATTTTTCATTTTTTACTTAGAGTGGCCATGACGGTAAAGTAAACTGTGTACGGTGGCACCAGGACAACGGTTGCTTATATAGCTGTTCAGATGACAAACACATTGTGGAATGGAACACCCAGACATGCAAAGTGAAATGGTGAGCCTGACCTTGCTTTTAAGATGACTGGAATTTCTTTGACTCAGTATTTTTCTTCCCACTTTATCTTAGGTGGAAAGTCCATGAATTGTCACACTCAGCATTTACATAAAAGGTTGCATTTGAGCAGGGAGTGACAGCTGTTTTTTTTTTTTTTAACACTACTGAAGTAGGCATGCCATCCAGGAAGAAAAACATGGGAAGCTTTTTAAAAGGCTGATTTCCATTTGAAGTGGTAGAGGTGAGGTTAAAGTATCTTCGTCTTTTTACCCCCAGTTCCGTGATCTTGAATAGGATCACTGTTTCCTTGCTGCTCACAGCAGTGAGAGAACATTCTTGAACAGGATTGCTGCAGGAGAAGACACCAATATCTCCTAGGTCTCCTGATCAGCATCATTAGAATGCATGTGTATGACTAGAGCCTTTAACCAAGCCCCTTTCCCGACTGTAGGAAGAGGATGTGTGCATGTAAGAATGGGTGTGTATGTCCCTGCTCCGTTTACCACCAGTGCTGTCCACTCATGTGGCTCCGGAAGGGCTCCACAAAAGCCAGTGCAGCCCTCAACTTCAAGAAAGTTGTCCACTCCTGCAGTAAACCATAGTTTCTGGCCCAACAACAAGCCATATGTTTACTCACTCCCTCTTCCCCTCACATACACTGTCTTCCCTGCTTTTAAAAAGTTTCTTGTGACACTTGAACTAGGCCACTGGTTTGCGTGCTGCTTTCAGTCTGGATGAGAATCTCATCAAGTACAGAGAAATGAAGTGATGGCCATGCCTTTGTGAAGCAGCCCCTTGTGTGCTCAGAGGGAATGTTTCTTAAATCACCTTTGCATGGTTTTTCCATTTAAAATGTCCATGTACTGCTCCTCCAAATGGTTGTATTCATATTTGTGTTCTCATTCAGTGTTGCCTGCTCCAGCAACAGCGTTCTTTTATAGTTTTAGAAATAAATGTCTCCAAAACATAGAATAGTTACTGTCATGCAGCTAAGATTGGGACATAATGTATATGCTAAAACTGCAATGGGCAATCAGCATCTTGAATCACATGTGACCATCGTAGCTGGTTATCTAGCTCTTGATCATCATACCCAATTTAAAATTAAGGACATAATATGCTTTCCCATAATTTGTCTTGGAAGGACAATAAAAAGGTAAAGTGTTTGAAAGTGAGTACATTTCTTAAATTATGATCTCTTTGAGATTCTGCATGTAGGACCCAGCCATAGTGATGTGTGTGGGTGCTGTAACTTGAAACCTGTAGTAGTAGATGGAGTTTACTTGTTTATGTACTGCTGTGATGATTTCCACTTGGTTTCGCTCACTTCTGACATGTGGTGAGGACAGTTTCCTCTTGGCTGTCTGAGCAGGCTGGAATCAAAGGGTGATATGACTGAATAATTTGTAAATTAAATGTTTTCCCTTCTGTCATTTTAAAAGGAAAGGTGGTAAGATAGAATAGATTTTAAAAATAGGAGATGTAGAAGATAAGGAAAAGTATAATCCCATTCAGTTCTACTTGAAGTTCTATTGCTCAATCTTATTTGCTTGTTTGTATGTTTGTTTGTTTATAGGTTTTATATACTGCCCGTCACAGTGTCTCAGGGAGGTGATACAATAAAATAAATAAGATACAGCATCCAGATGATAATATATAAAATCAGACTTAAAACACTACTAACTACTATTTAAAATAATGAGAAAATAAAAAGATTTTGACCTGGACCCGAAATGAAAATAGTGTCAGTGCCAAGTGCACCTATATGTATATCTGTATAGATATACAGGCACACACATCCATGTATATGCATAGGTATTTTATGCAGAATTTTATGAAACCATTTTATACTGCATTTTTAAGCCCTAACAAAGCTGCTTAAGTGTGTATATAAAAGAAAAAAAAACATTGCATAACTGAAGTTGTTTCCCTTACACTATTTCCCCTATCTGCTGGCAAAAGGAAAGCCTGGATCCAGCCCACTGTATCTTGCATTATAGCAACTGTATTTTAAAAAAAACTATGAAGAATAAAAGTTGCCTGTATTGGAGCATGTATTCTCTGACAAAGGGATAATACCAGTTAATAGTGAAGAAGGTGTGGTTGGATCAGTCAAATCAATTTTAACAGTATCCTTAGTAGATAAATTATACTTTGGTACTACTTAAACTGGAAAGACTTGTCCAGTCTTATCTTTTGAATGAGACAGGCTAGACATAAAAAGTATGCTTACAATGAAAATATTTGTAGATCCTAAATTCTAAGGGCACATATTAGAATGGGAGAAAATCCTGTGAAGAACGTCCTGATAATTATAGTAAAACTTTATTTTTTTATAATTGTCTTGATGTAACAATTTGTTTCATAATTGGAACAAGGCAAAGTATGGCTGCTCAGTCTGTTAACTTGGACATGGGGCTTGCCTCCTAAGAAACCTGTTTAAGGTTGCAGTCAGAGGTGTATTCTTGTATTGTTGGATACAATATGGATTGGTTTTGTAGCTTTGTGGATTTGTGCGTATGCTACCGCATTCTCCTGAGTTATTAGCTGTGTACTGGGAGTATTTTCAACATAGAGGATGTTAAATAAAACCATAAGTGCAAGGGAGATGACATTTTTCAGATGCCCATAAGAATGTATAGCCATGCATTTCTGTGATGGCTTGTAATATTATAACAGTAATGAATCCCATTTCAGTGACAGTGGCATTAACTTTTTTATCAGTTGAGAAAAACAGCTGTATAACAGTTAATCACTTTTGAAAATGCTTCATATCCATTTTAAGTCACCCATTGGCAACATGCAGGCCACAGTTTTCTTGTATTTCCTGGATGCGGAAGAATGTCAACATTCACCATCAAGGTTTCTTATAGAACAACATAAAATGCAAGAGCTATATATATGTTCTGCTCTCATCATGTCATAAAAGAACAGCCAAATATATGGTCTGAGCCCTTGGTTGATCTCTTCTGGCTGCTGTGAAGTGATTGAGCTTCTTGCAAGGAATTGATTTTGAATTTCTTCTAAACCAAGATGTGTGGCTCAGAATATTAGAAGCCCTAAGTAGATGTTACAAACATTAAACTTGTAACATGGGCATACACTTAATGAATGTCTGCATAGGTTAAAAGCTGACATTCATTCCTTTTTCCCCTTATGGCCTGTGATAACTGAAGACCTTATGTAGATAGTTCCTAGGGAGAAGGCCTGTTCAATAATGGAGGTCCAGTTGTGTAATGCTCTCCCCGAAGAGACTCATTGGTCTCCTCATTGTGGTTTATTAGCTGCTAGAAGATGTTTTTATGAATGTCTGGGTTATGAACAACTCATATTTTATGTGCAAAATGCCATAAACCCTATATGAATATCTCTAGAGAAAAGTCATGAATATCTCTAGGGAAATATGTGACATGTTTCACAGCTTTTTGTTAGCGATATTCACAGTTTTTCAATAGAGCCATGACTACTGTATCTCTAGAGAACTAGGCTGCCACTTGATGTGTTGCCAATGTTGCATGTAGATCCCTAGAGATACGTCCTATAGTTCCCTCAAGATAGCTGTTACTATCCCTAGCAAATCTCTACAGAAAAGCTGCGAATATCTCTTAGGGAAATTCTCAGGAATGGAACTTTTCTGTAACCCATGGACTACCTATACTAAAAAAATGGAAAACTAGTCTATTGTCTGCTTATCCTGAAATCCTCAGTATAAGTAACATATTTGAGTATTGGCAGCCATGCAGATTGTGGTTCATATATTTTTCCATGATCACAAGATACACAAACTGTTAAGTACAGGGCCTTTAACCAATTCTTAATTTCATCAAAGCATAAATAGAAAGAAATGTTTGGGGCTGTAGAAATCTTATCTGTTAAATGTCCTTAACTGTTCTCCCTTCTTGCCATGGTATTCTAAATAAATTTGTACTAACTATTATTCACAATTGTCTTAAATTTCTCAGCAAATGGAAAGGGGATAACAGCAGTGTGAGCTCCCTGTGCATCAGTCCTGATGGAAAGATGCTTCTTTCAGCTGGTCGATCTATCAAATTGTGGGACCTAGAGACCAAAGAAGTCTACAGAGTATGTATTTTGTTTTGAGGCAAGGAGTAATGTAAAGAGAATTGCCAGCTTCTTAATATGAAATGTTGTTTCATTTTGTTAAATTATATAATCCAAGGGGCCAGAGACTGCTGGAAAGTTTGCTGTGATGAGACTTCCAATTGTGGTTTCGACTGGCTGACAGTTGAATGAGGACATGATATTCCTTGGCTGTGTCTGAGCGCTGCCAGCAACCTGTGGCTCACCAATTGTTATCTGTTATAAAATATACAGGCCTCATTGGCTTTGCCTCGTGCATGTGAATGTTGTGTTGAAATTGCTGCTGGTGCTTGAACCCCTTAAATGGGAAAAGGTAATACATAAATTGACTTAAAACACCAGTGGTTTTATAACACTGAAATTGTAGTTTTATAGCATTAAAACATCACTAGTTTTATAACTTTTCATTCAAGTAATTTTGTCTTTCTATCCAAGAAGCAGTTCAACAACTTAGATTAACAAGTCCTTACAGATTAATCAGAAATGGGATCCAAAATAAGAGAAACATTATACAAGTTATCATTTCCCATGTTGGATAGTGTTGGATGGCTTTCATACATCCCTCAAAAGACCCATATATAGTTCTGGAGTAACATGCTGAGAAGTGTTTGTGAACCTAGACGATAACTACAAGTGAAGTATTGATTTTGAGAAATGTTTCTCATCTGAGTATGAGAAACAAGTGTTAGCTGATAAATATCAATCACTTGAAACTATTAACTGATATTTGGTATATCTGCTCTTCAGTGGTGCTTTGTTTCAATTTCTTGACTGTAACCATTTTGAGGAATAATGTTTGGGATATGTGACAAATATGCTTTGGGTGGAAAGTTCTGCTGGATTCCCTAGGCTTGGCTTCCCAGACTCTGGTCTGCTTTGCAGTGGCCCAGAGTTCCAAGTTCTTGGCAAGCATTCCCAGGGCTTACACTGTGCAAGCCGCCCATTCTCCCATGCCTGCCACTGCCACCAGAAGTAGCAAGCATGGAAGGAGGTTGGCCACAGGGAATAGTGGCTGGTGCGCCTACATGCGGCACCAGTTTTCTCTATGTGCTGCTGCCAGTAGTAACGAGTGGGGAAGAAGGTTGGCCACCAGAAATGGTGGCTGTGGAAGGTTGTATGAATGCTCATGGACTTCTTTTGGGCTCAGCTTGCTTTCGTAGAGAGGGACAAGCACCAGAGAGGCTTGTCACATCCCTAATCAACCTTGTTTTGATAAACAGTTGTTGGTTTGCTTTTGAAACCTGAAATATATTGTGGCTTGTTGCTAGTCACGAAGTCGCGTCCAACCCATTGCAACCCCATGGACAACATTCCTCCAGGCCTTGCTGTCTTCCACCATCCCCCGGAGTCCATACTGACTGCTTCAGTGACTCAATCTAGCCACCTCATTCTCTGCCATGCCCTTCTTCTTTTGCTGTCAATTGTTCCAAGCATTAGGCTCTTCTCCAGGGAGTCCTTCCTTCTCATTAGGTGGCCAAAGCATTTGAATTTCATCTTCAGTATCTGGCCTCTAAAGAGCAGTCAGGGTTGATCTCCTCTAAGACTGACTAGTTTGGTCTTCTTGCAGGAGTCTTCTCCACCACCACAATTCAAAGGCCTCAGTTCTCCGGCACTCAGCCTTCCTTGTGGTCCAGCTTTCACAGCCACATATTGCAACTGGGAAAACCATAGCCTTGACTATATGCACTTTTGTTGGCAGGGTGATGTCTCTGCTTTTTCGTATGCTGTCTAGATTTGCCATAGCTTTCCTCCCCAGGAGCAAGTGTCTTTTAATTTCTTGGCTGTAGTCACCGTTTGTGGTGATCTTGGAGCCCAGGAAAATAAAATCTGTTGCTACCTCCATTTCTTCCCCATCTTATTTGCCAGGAAGTGATAGGACCAGGTGCCGTGATCATAGTTTTCTTAATGTTGAGTTTCAAGCCAACTTTTGCGCTCTCCTCTTTCACCCACATGAAGAGGCTCTTTAGTTCCTCTTCACTTTCTGCCATTAGAGTGGTATCATCTGCGTATCTGAGGTTGTTGCTATTTCTCCCGGCAATCTTAATTCCAATTTGTGATTCATCTAGCCCCGCCTTTCTCATGATGTGCTCTGCATATAAGTTAAATAGGCAGGGCGACAGTATACAGCCTTTCCGAACTCCTTTCTCAATTTTGAACCAATCAGTGGTTCCATGTCCAGTTTGTTTTTGAAACTTGAAATATTAGACTGCAGTCAAAATGTAGCAGTGAATATTTAGTACATACACACAGAAATAAAGACAGAGCTTGTGCGTATTGCTTAAATATATTTACAAATAAATTAAAATTATCAACACAATAGAAATAAACTATCTGCATTACTTAGCAGCTTCATATCTGAGTAAAAAATTTCCCCTCTCTATTTCTTCACGATCACACTTTCTGAGCTCTGTATCACCTGTCAGATTTTTCATTTCTTCAGCCAGATACTCCATACACCAACTATGAAGGAATCTGTGGCCCTCCAGAGCCAGTTTCCCTCATCCCCAGTGAAGGATTATGGGAATTGGTGTTCCAGGAATACCTGGAAGGTCACAAATTCTCAATTCCAGCATTACAAGATGGACAAATTATTAATCGATTACGTTAATATTAGTTACACTACAGTGGTGACACTGACATTTAGAAATACTTCTCTGGTAATGGAAATCAGTGTGTTTGCAGTAAAAGATCTATCATAGTCTAAACTTCACCTTTGTGCAACACCCTTAATACTGAAATTCTGTTGCTTCTCAAAAAATAACTAGCTTCTGAATATTTTTGATATCTGCATCATCATATCAGTATTGGTTTGTGAAGTTGTATTCTTCAGTCAGTGATTTTTCTACAGAAATACATTTGTTATTCACTCACACCTATTCATAGGGTTATCTCCATTCTCATTCATTGGTTTGAAACCATGATTGTGTTGCTCTATGATCATGTTGTTTCTCTTAAAACGCAGCTAATGGGAAACCACCTGATAACTGCTGCCCTATTTATCATTACTATTTGCTGGGAATGGTAAGGTCTGCACAGACCCCATCAGTGATTATAGACCTGCTCTGTATTTGCTCATTCTCTAATTGATTACATTGTGTGTAGCTTGTTTATCAAGAGCTTGTAATACACTTTTACTCAAGATATTTCAAATGTCTCCAATGGGTGTAGCATGGTGCAGTTCTGAACATTTGGCTTGCTTGTGGTTATACAGCCATAGTGCATGCATTGATTGTGCTATATACTAATATTTCATTTGCAACATGCTTCTACTTCTCTCTCGCTAATCCTCAGCAGTCCATGATCCAACTTTCCTTAATGTTTGTCCCTCAGTTGTTCTGTAGACATCCAGGAAGTTGCATGTGTCTTGTCAACCTACTATGAGCTTGAAGTGATAATTTATTTATTATTTATTTATTTAAAATATTTTTATGCCGCCCCCATCGCAACAAAGCCTCGGGGCGGCTCACATCAAAAACAAACAAAATCATACAAAAATTATACACTAAAAATATTAAAACCCAGTGCATCTCGGCTTAAAAATTATTAAAAATCCTACATAATAAATTAACACTTAAAATAAGTTTTAAATAAAAAGGTCTTAGCCTGGTGCTGAAAAACAAATAACGGCGCCAGGCGGACCTCTCTGGGGAGCACATTCCATAGGTGGGGCGCCACCGCAGAGAAAGCCCTCCTCCGGGTACTCACCCTCCTAATATTCACAGAGGGTTCCCGGAGAAGGGCATCTGTTGCTGATCTCAAGGGGCGGGAGGGCATATATGGATGCAAGCGTTCCTTTAGATACTCAGGGCCCAAGCCGTTGAGGGCTTTATAGGTCATAACCAACACCTTGAATTGGGCCCGGACTTCACTCGGGAGCCAGTGGAGCTGACGGAGAACTGGGGTTATATGAGAACAATGCCCAGTCCCCGTCAGCAGCCTGGCAGCTCTATTCTGCACCAATGGAAGTATCCGGGCCGTCTTCAAGGGTAGCCCCACGTAGAGCGCGTTGCAGAAATCTAATCAGGAAGTTACCAACGCGTGTGTCACTGTTGCTAGGCAATCATTCTCCAGGAAGGGACGCAGCTGATGGATCAGTCGAAGCTGAAGGAAGGCTCCTTGCCACCACCGTCACCTGGGCTTCTAAAGACAGCTCAGGGTCGAGGAGCACTCCCAAGCTGTGAACCCTGTCCCTCAGAGGGAGTGCAACCCCATTTAGGACAAGGCCCAAGTCCCCCATCCCGAGTCCCGAACCACCCACCAATAGGACCTCCGTCTTGTCTGGATTGAGCTTCAGTTTAGTGGCCCATTGGTCTGTTGTGGGTGACTTCATGCTTTCTAGCCATTCCATCTTGCAAGTCTTCCCCTCAAATCCATAAATATGCCTTTTGTCTTCATAACTGACAGCGCTGTGCAGTGGTTAGAGTACTGGGCTGACACTTAGGAGGTCTGGGTTGTAGTTCCCCCATGTTCATGAATTTCACTGGATGGTTTTGGAACTGTCATGGATTCTCATTTTAACCAACCTCACAGGTTTGTGTGAAGATGAAATGGAGAGGAGGAGAATTACCTTGAGTTCCTTGCTAGAGTGGATATACATGCAATAAGAAGATAACATAATTGTCCTTACATTCAAATATCTGAGATTTGATGGACCACATATTTTCTTTCTAAAATCAAACTTCTGATTCCAGATAGTTCATTCTTAAGATACTATAAGCTACTCTGAATAATTCTAATAACCCACAGCAGATTAACATACCCACAGCAAGTTCCTGCTTGCAAGTATAGTAACTAGCCTGCTGTCAAAAACTGCTTTTCTTCCCTCTGACAGTCACTAGCCTCAAGCTGTTTCTTTTACAAAACACTCTTTATTCTTTCCCAACACAAATGATCCGGACAAGTCTCTGAGCATACACAAAGCAGTTTGTTGACCTCAGTTTAGCAGCTACATCCCCAAATCTCCTTATGAGCACGTTTGTGCCCCAACCCTCAGGGAGGGGCTACTGTTGAAGCAAGCCTGCCTCTTTTCCACTTGCTTCTCATCTAATTGAGCCTCTCACCTTTGTTGACACCTAGGCACAGGGGCCAGTCCAAGGGTTAGACTCACTGTGCTCAGTGCCCACTCCCACTATCTGTATCTCCATGCTATTCCCAGGGTCTGCCTGCCTTGAGCTAATCTTCACCTGTTGTATACCAGGACCTTGAGCAACCTCCTGCTCCTCAGTTCCACAGAAATACTCCTCTTCTGAATCTGAGTAATCAAAAGTGGCACGAGTAGTGTCTTGTGGGAACACTTGCCACGGCCTGCCATCACACTTGCTCTGAACAGCTGCTTCGTATTTTGCACATACAGATGCAAGCATAAGGAAAGCCAAGCTTGATTACGCAGCCCCTGAATACATATAATTTCCTCAGTTGTGTAGAAAGGTACTTTTTATTACCTGTTCATACAAATTAAGTATGAGAAGCGGCAGAACTTAGTGATCTCATGTGCATGTTTTTCACCAATTTCTGAACTCCAGTCTACTTTTTCTATCTACCAAGTAGTGTACAAAACAAGACAGTATGAGATCTCCCTGAATATACTAGTCATTCTGTTCACCCAACCCAAGTATGACTAGCTGGTTCTGAGAGATCCCATACATAGGAACCCATTTTTGAGCCTGGGTGTGCTTTTCTTTTTCTTGATGCAATGAACATGAATTTGGGTGAACTCAGGGAAACAGTGAAGGACAGGAGGACCTGGCATGCTGTGGTCCATGGGGTCACGAAGAGTCAGGCACAACTGTGTGACTGAACCACAACAAAATGCTTTCTTGCTGCCCCTCCTTTTTAAAAATTCAGTGAGAGTAGTGGGACAAATCAAGGTAGGACAGTGCTCTGAAGGGAACATCAGAGGGGCAGGATGAAGTCTTTTGCACAGACAAGTAGTTCAGGAGCCAAAAAGAACAATTACTGCCTTTCACAACCTCAATTTTGAATATTCGATAATAAGGAAATATAACACAAGAGTTTTAAATTATATTCATTTGTATGGACTAAGTAACATAGGTATTCTGTTTTGTGGTACGTCTGATTACTTATGTAGACTTGAAGATGTCCATAAAAATTGAGGAAATACCTCAGACTTTGGTCTTGTGATGATGTATTATTGTCCATTTATTGTCCTGTGCATAATTTTCCTAGTTCAGGAACACATACATTAGGGTAAATGATTCTGTCATGTGTAGGAATGCAGAACTTTTGAACACATGAGTGGCAAGAAATCTGTCATTGCCCAAGGATGTAGTAATTCATTATCTGGCAAAACCCTTTTCTAATAGGTTTCCTGCCTCTCTGATGGGTGAATCTGATGACTTTTTGTATTATTTTCCCTTGGAAACTGTAGAAAGAGTAATAAATGTAAAGTAACATCACCATGTGATATTGACTTCACGTTCTCAAATAGATTCAGAAAACTACTTGTTCAGGGTCCCATAAGAAATTACATTCTTCACTTTTTGGTAGAAAATTCATTCTCATTTTCTCTCTCCATTTATCTCAGACACAAAATTTAAACTCTAGACTAGAGTATAAAAGCTTATTACTATTGGATTTAAAAGTGGCTTTCTAACCCTAAGCTGCCTTCCATTCTGATTCTAACCCTAAATTCATTCCTTATTAACACTTCCATTGATTTTGTTAAAGTCTCTTTCTAAGAACACATTTCAGAATTGTTGTAAATACAGTCTTTTAGCTTACGTTTTCATTGCAGATCAAGAATTACTGTAATGCTATATAGGTTTTCCTGACCTATCTCAAATAAAATTTCTTTTCTAGCATTTCACGGGACATGCTACAGCAGTTTCTATGCTTATGTTCATCACAGTACGACCTTCCAATGAAAACCAGCCCTTTGATGGAATTACAGGGCTCTATTTCTTATCTGGAGCAATGCATGACCGGTTGCTCAGTGTGTGGTATGTATTTAAACTGTAAAAATAAATATTGAGTGTCAGCTCCTGAAAAGTAGGAAATAAAATTCTATGATAAAAATCAGAGTTGTAGCTTGCTGCAGGAAATAGATACTATATGAAATAAATCTTCTATTCCGTGGCATTTGAATGGAGAAATGAATTTCCACAGCACTCCATGTTATGTGACTTGTATTATCTCATCACATGTACCTTTTATTTTCATAGTAAGTGTTTGTCTTTGTGAAACTGGTGTTTGTTTTTGGAATTGTTTTAGTCTTTGTAATAAGTCATCTGTTTTTAGAGTTCTGGTGTAAAGTATGCTGTTGTATCTCAAGGCAGGTGAGATCAGACAGGAAAGAAAAGAATGCTGTAATGAGTTTCACAGTTCCAGATGAACCCATCCATGTTGACCTGACGGTATCAGAAAGCAAAGAGGAGGTAAGGAACATAGCTTATGCTTCCACTGTTGAGTTTCTGATGCAACTTAAGGGTCCCTTAATATGCATGCCAAATTTCAGGTGGCTAGGTTTCTCAGTGTGGGAGTTGTGATGCTGACAGACAGATACATAGCCTCCTTTGTCAGGGTTGGTGGTAGTTTTTGGCACTGATACTCGGTTCACTCTTTTCAGCCAGTGAAGCTAGCAGTTGTATGCAGAGATGGCCAGTTGCACTTGTTTGAACAAGTCTTGAATGGGTAAGTTGGTATTTAAGCATCAGCCTTTTTAGTGTTCTTACTTTAATTTGGTTTTAGTGGTTTGGATGCAATATTGACCATCAGCTTCTGGAATGGACATCACTGTGGTGGCACAGATTTCCCTTTCTTTCAGCACCCTCTCTGTGTACTTCCCAAATCTGCAATAGATGGTTCCCTAACCATCTGGAGCAGATTTGAGGGACTCAGGCAAGAGAACAAGGGACAATCCCGTGGGATCACTTCCATCAAGGTCTTTTGTCACATTTTCGTTTGGATTTTGTTATCAGATCTGAAGGGGTACTAGTAAGGCAAAGCTAGACTGCAGCAAGTTCAGTGTTGAAAATACTTCAAACAGTTGATGCTCTTATAAGATCCCAGTTTGGTTTTTCACATATTTAGAATATATAATTGCAGTCCTTTGGTTGCATACTTGAGAAGAGTATATTGACTGAAACAAATAACCATGAGTTTCAACTAACATCTGCTCACACATTTGAATTTTCCCTTCTTCCCTTATCTCTCCAGGGGGTCCCCTGTTCCATCAGCACAAGCAGCTGATTGGATACAACTTAGTGTCTATTTGCATAAAGCTGGATCCAAACTTAGTCATATTTGACACTTTGAAATCCATGGAACCTAATTTAATGCATTAATTTTAGCTGCTCAACTAAGTCTGCATTTAACCTGCAATTGACAGCCATATTTGGAAGTGAACTTGGCTGCTGTGTGCTATGATAGGCCATAAGAATTGATTTACAAAATATGGAGACGAGTGCATAATATAAATACTCTACAGTTGATCTGTTCTGAATAGACTCCTTTCTTGGCAGGTACTGCAAAAAGCCGTTGACATCAAAGTGTACAATCCAGATAGCAACACCTGGAGAGGGCCACGAATCCACACCCACGCCTGTCCCTGTTTTAGCAGCTGCATTTTGTTCAGATAAAGAATCTTTGCTACTTGTATATGGAAACTCCTTACAGCCTGTCCTTGAGAGAGTGGTATGTAAGGCCCTGTTGAATTCAAAGCTGATATCTTGATTACAGAACTTGAAAATGAAATTCTTTATGTTGAGTTCTTTGTTATTTCATGCTATGCTTTATCAGATATTCTTTATATTTTTTAAAACTTGAACTTTGCTTCAGAATTTTAAAATTTAGGGACTTTATATTTCCCTTAGTTTTGTGATGTTGCTGCAATATATATTTGCAGGCTTAATTTACAGTGACCTGCTGGATTATTGATTAAACAGAATATAAATTCAGTAATAAATAAAAACATAATTTATATATGAATAAATTGGGACTAGGTTGGGACTAGGAAAACCAGAATATCTTTTGTGTGAGAGTTTATTCCATAGCTGAAACCAGTTGCATACTTTGACTGAAAGTTGATATGATGTGTAAAGGCATTGAAATCAGTGTGTTTTCATCCATCCCTGTTACAGGCTCTGAATACTACAGAATCGCATGTGTGCTTAGTAAGGGACATTCAGAAGACCCTGACACTTAAAACAGAAATGGTGGTAACAAAGGTGAGTTTTGCAATTGATTCCTGTTTTCTAAAGTGATCTTTTTCTAATGGAGGTGTTGGTTATCCTGAATAGAATAAAATGGCATGATGGCAGCAACAGGCATATTTTATAAATAGTTTGGTGTTTCCTACATGGAGATAACTGAACCTAAGCTGCATTTTACTTGGATAACTCTAACTTGCACACTTTCATTCTGCCTTATCTATCAATCTATGTTTTCATCCAGTGTTTGGTGTCTAGGTACATGAAGAGAACTGTTGGCATTTTCTGAAACATGCTTGTGAGATGGTTTCATGATTGGTTCCTTAGAAAAGTATTCTCTTGCATGCCAGTACAGGCAGTCCCTGAGTTATGAACATCTAGGTTACGAACAACCTGTATTTATGAACGAACTACCAGAAAGCCTGTTAATTAAAAAATAATAATAATATAGGAGATCATCATCACCATAGAGAGAGAGAGGAAGTGAAAGGGGAGCAAGGGAGGGCCTCCAGAGCAGGCCTTCCTACCCTGCCCATCCAGAGAGGGAAATCTCTCCAGCTTTTCTGTGCTGCAGAGAGGTGGCACTGGTGAGTTTGGGTGGGAGTGGGGCTAGAGATATTTGTGAAAACAAAAAATCATCTTTAAGTTTAAGATGTAAGTAAGTCATATTCTACTTAGTTGACCCCCTACATTCCTGGGGCTGGGGTGCAGGACCCCCACAGAAGTGGAAAAATGCAAGTATAATTTCCATTTGCTCAGGAATGAAATTCATTCATAACCCTGGGACTTCCTGTAGAGATGGATAAATTCTTTTTTTTTTTTTTTTTGTACAAATGAACAGTAAGGAGAGCTTAAGTATCCTTGGGTGTGCTGTGATGACCTCCATCTTGGTTTCGCTTATTGCCGAATTCCAATGATGACACATTCTCTTGGCTGTCTGAGCATGCCAAACAGCTGAAAGGAATATCTCTCTCATATGGACGTGTCTCTCTATTCTAGGAGCCTTTGTAATTAGGATCCAATCAAAGCCCACCAAAAGGCTAGACTGTTTTGTAAGTAGGATAGTTTCTTCAAAGCATAAAATGAGCAATAAGCACAGCAGCTTGATGAGTCCAAACTGAGGGTGCAATTTTATGCATTCTTACCGGGAATAATCCCCTTTGAAAACTGTGTGGTTTGCTTCTGAATAGACATGCATAGGGCTGCCCTGGAAGTACTGAAAATACGCAAGTTTGGCTTAAATCGTGTATCTAGAACTATTTGCATTTTGTTATTAACCTGCATACCTACTAAGCAGGGATGATGCCACTGGTTCAAATTATTATGGTGAGAAAAAATGCAATGATCTGCCAAAACCCTCTCATGCTGTATCTGTACACATTACAAATAATAGAAGATGACATCTTTGTGCACAAGCTTGGCCAAACCATGTTCACTTGTGTTCTACAAGGAATTGGTGGCATTGTTCTGTAATCCAGCTTTGCTTAGCTAAGAAAAAAAGCCAGCTGAAGCAAGGTGGGATTTCTTAGGTAGTATAAAGTATTTTCATCTGAAAACTAGTTAGAATGACTTTGCATCTTAAACATTTAACCTGTCCTGTCTGTCTTTTCCTGCAGTTCCATGTGTAGTAGGTTGAACCATATGCGACCCTCAGTCCTAGCATAACTTCTTGTAATGTGGTGCTTCTCCCAGTGTTTCTTTTCATAATTCAGGATTTGAATTGTTAGTGTCTCTTGAAGACCCAAAGTTTCAGTATAACTGAACAGAAGTACTTGCTCTTACCTAAGGTTTCTAGGTGGACTAAAAAGAAATAGAGGGAGCCATATTAATTTTCCTAAATTGCTGCAAAAATACAAAGAGGAAAGCATATGGGAAGTTGAGGCAAGCACTTTCTGGTCTTTTCCAGCTTCCAGAATTGTGACTGAAGGACTGTTCAATCTAATTACCTTTATTTCCTGATTTGTACAAAATCCTGGGGAAAGAAACTGAAGAGCTTGTATGTCCCTTGGCAACTATTATTACTTTACATTACATTTCCATTACTGCCCGTTGCATCTTAGGGAAATCTAGGCATAACTCTCTCCAGAGCAATTAATACACCACATACCTCTAACAGAGGTGTGTGTTAAACTACTGGGGCAATTGATAGGTCATTGGTAGGTATTAGTTTTCAGCTGTTAATAAGCCAATCATCTGTGTATCTGGTACAAGTTTTATTGATTCCAGCAAAAAATGCTTTCCATTTTTAAAACATAAGAGATTTCAACTTGTCATCCAGATTTTAAAATTAATTTTTAAAGAACATTGATAAAATTAAATTTTAGGTTAGCCTTACTGTTCTGTTTCCCAGGTGAGTATCTTATTCCATTTCACTCCTTTCCTTGCTATTTTCTCCTCCCTTGTTCACAGTTAGGTTCAAAGATTTTAAGAAGGGAATTTTTAAACACTGTACAGCAGAATAGTGGTTATAGTTGCCATTATGACCAGTTTTCTGATGAACTTTACTTCATATGAATGTGAAGAAAATTCTAGTCTAAAAGAGAGTATTAATGGAGAACTTCTCTGTAGGGTTGTTTAAACAGCATTACCTACTTGGTGGGTCTTGTGTAAAATAAGAGTTTGGATTTTAAGTAGACCTGATTTTGAGCTTGAACGAGATGAAAACAGTTGTTATGAGATATGGAAAGCAGCTGTACTTGGACAGATGCACCTCACTCTCTCTTTTTAAAATTAGGTGAAAACTCCTGTAGTCAATTCAGAAGTCAAAACACTAGTGCCTGGGATTCCTGGACATAGTGCAGCTATCAAAACTTCATCTCGCAAAGAGAAAATTGAAACTAAAAGGAAGCCGGGTGGCCAAGAGGTAAGTTGGTATCTGAAGCTGTTCATATGTAATGAGAGAAAATATGGATTAATTAACCCATGACTTGCTGTGGAGTATGCTGGGTGTGTTCTGCAGACTTAAAGAAATAGTCAACCCCCATCAGTCCAATAGCTGTACTGCAGAACTGACTGGGTTGATGCTGGGATCAGTAGACTAAGCAAACTTTGATCGAGGGGGATTGTCCCATTGTCACACTAACCTTCTCAGTAAATAACAGGGTTCTATTCTTGTTACATAGGAGAGCATTGAGGACCGCCTTGGCGCAATGGATATTGATGTGATGAAAACGAAACCATCACCAGGAGGCCTTCCACAGACTGACAATTTTGCAGTGCTTCTGGTTCAAGGTCTGGAAAGCAATGATCCTGAAATTTTAAATGTAAGTATTTAAGGGTATTTTGGTGGTGGCGGGGCGGATTCTCGTCAATGGTCATATTTTAGCAATTGTATTTATTGTATTTTGTGCATGGCCACCTTCTGTATGACACTCTGGAAGCTCTGCTGAAGGTTAATATTAAAATATATTAAATAACATATTTAAGGAGAAAGGCGGATAGGAGAAGCTTCCTGTCTTTGTTGTAAGTCAGTGTCTATGGTGGTAAAGCTGCCAATTAGATTTTATTTTTTAGAAGGCAGTTATATTATTTTTGGAAGAATGGGTTAAGTTTTAAATGAAACAAGTTAAAACACCAGATTCTGTGCCTGTGTCTTTAAACTCAGTTCAGGATCCTCAGTAACACATTTCATTAAAGCCTGCCTGCCTAGATAAAAGGGAAAAATTAGGATGGATAAATTTGAGGCAAACATCATGAATTCTAAAGTAGGTAATATACTATTGTGGCACATTATGAATATTTATGACTGTTAACTAAACAATGTAGCCATTTACTTTTCATTATCATGGAGAAACATTATTTTGCCAGTACTTTCAGTCCTTGCTTCTGTAAAGGTCTAGGCACTGGGCCCACAATCCTAACTCTGTATTGGATTGTAGCCCTTGTTTTCAGGTAAGTGCTCTTGTCTGAATACAGAACCAAGCAGGAATCAATTAATTTCACAGTTGCCTGCTTTGTGTTTCAAGGAGATATAATTGTGTTGTAGCAAAGGCAGTGTGACCAGAGTTTTTGGATTAGGTGATACAAATTCTTCATTTAGTAATGCAGGGACGTTGGAAGCTGCCTATCTGTTTTAAGATTACTGGCCTATATATTTGCCACTGCCTGGCTGTGGCTCTTCAGGATTTCAAGCTGGAGTTTTTCCAGCACATCTGAGGATGCTGGCAATTTAACCTGGCTCCTTCTGGATGTGAAGTTTGTGCTCTATCATTGAACTACAATTATTCTCACTTGTAAACCTGTGTTTTAATATTTTTATAGCAACAGGTTAGCATGCACTCTTTGATAAGGAATTGTATGATGTGTAAAATAGAAAATACACTGACATTGGTAATTACCCATTGTTTTGTGATTAATTATGGGTTGTTTAACCCATAAACAGCCAAGTGTTTTCTGGATTCTTATGTCATGAACTGTAAGCGGCTTGTGTTAAACAGGAATTGCCATATTATTGCTGGTCATTATCTCCAGCGTACCCTTGCTTAAATGTGTAACCGTTCATCTTTTATAATTTTGTCTTTCAATGATCCCTTTGAAGTATAGTATAGAACCTTAGCACCAGGTAGGGCCAAACTATTTTACACTTAAGTTACCAACTACACATTGTAGATAGACATATGCATGGCCATCTGCAAAATAATCCAGGTAACCACAAGGACAACTGGAGTAGGTATTTTCATGTTCTTTATTGAGGTTTTCCTCTTGCACCCAAGGCAGTTTAGAATAAATGGGAAAATACACCATTAAAACAAGTGATATATTAAACAAAATTCAAAATCAAAGAATGAGCTGAAAAGATAGCAAAAGCAGATATAACAATCGATCAGTTAAAATTAAATGCCTGCCAAAAGTTTTTAAGAAACCAGTGACCTACCTGGTACCTCCTTCTCTTAGACCACATATACATCCAGTAAAGAGGAGACATGCACATCTGATGCTTCAGTTGATGTTGGGTATTGGTAGTGTAATAAGGGAGGAGGCAGCCTTTGAAGATTTTGGTCCCAGATCATTTATAGATTTAATGGTAATAAATGGCACTTTGAATTGAGCCCAGGATCAAATCAGTCACGTGTGCCTGTGAAATAAGGAAAATACTATGTGCTGCGTAATGCTGGCCCAAGAGAGAATTTTGCTGCTGCCTACTGCACTGATCGAAATTTCTGGGAGCTTTTCAAAGGCAGTTCCATATAGAGTGGCTTAACTGTAATCTGGACTCGGGGTAACACAAGCATAGTCCCCATGGAGCTGTTCATTGTGGGTTGTTTAATCAGTCAATAACCTATAGTATTCAGGTTTTAGTGTGATGTAGCAAGGCCCGATCACAGGTTGATCACATTTAGAATGGCCACCCAGCACACACTATGACAAATGCAGGGTTGTAAAATCATGCAGTGGTCTAATTAACCCAAATTAGCTGCTGTCATGTTTGAACTTGGTAAGTTAGTATATCCGTCTAAGCATAGCAAACATACTCCTTGGCTCAAGCACCTTTTCAACATCCAGTAACAAGAACAGCTTGGTCAGGAAGCCTTCCCCAAATTGCAAACCTAACAAAGTAAATACCATTGAGGTCAATAGAACCTGCTTACAAGTAAATGTGCATAGGGTTACCTCTTCTAATGGAAGACCCATCAGACTTAGGATATCTGTCAGGCTAGACAGATCCTTTCAAGGATGACCTTTTTTGCACGTATTGTATATGACGTTATAGTAATCCCCTTTAAATGTAAGCACATCCTTTTTGCCACCTTTATCCTTACAAACACCTGGAATGGAAAGTTGTTCTTTCAGAAGGCTTTGCTTGAGGCTGATGTCTTCACACCTGACTTTTTGATGTCTGTTACAAACTGTTTAAAAAAAAATAATGCAGCAGCAACAACAGCAGTTCCTGAACAAGCTTGATAAGCTGGAGATAGAATCTGTGTAGATAGACCTTTCCACCATCTAGAAAACCAGCACACTGAAAACAGATGTGTAACAGTTCTTGACTTCCCTTCCCTAAAGGAGGGACCCTCACTCGCTGATAGAACACCTGCTTTGCATGCAGAATTTCTCAGGCTCAGTCCCACTCTCATTCCTCAGCATATTCTGGTAGGCTGGAAAAAATCCTGCCAGCCGACAGCACTGAGCTAGATGGACCAGTGGTCTGCTACAAGCTAAGGTGGCTGTGTATGTTCCTTATTATATGTGTGGAGTTTTCAGTAGAAGTGAGAAATGCCATGAGAAATGCTAATATGGAAAACAGTTCTTAAATAACACAGGTCCCTGTTGTTATTTAGTGGCTGTCCACAGGTTTAACTTGTAAACTGTACTGGTAGCTGGAAGCAAAATAGAACCCCCCCTCCTTTTCTTGATGTTCAGGTTGTGAGAATAATTACTAATGTAGGCAAACCCCACCGTCCACTGAGTTTCATGGATGAGTGTTTTGAACTCCTGTCTGGCCAGCTGAATAACAGAATGCTAGCTTGTATACCACTCCAGGCTGTGATTGTAGGTACATTTTAGTGTTGATTTTAACCTGGTAACTTCATTGCTTCATGATCCTTTTCCTTTCTTTGAACAGAAAGTGCTGCAAACCAAAAAAGAGGCAATAATAAAGAAAACAGTAGCCAGAATACCTGTGTATGCTGTCATTCCACTGCTGCATGAAGTAAGTATTAGATTCTAGAATGCCTTCTATATATGGTTCAAGCAAACCAAATGCACATTACACAGCTAACGGGGTGATGTGGATGTAGTGCTCTCTGTGTGGCATTGGGTAGCCTTTGGTTCTCCAAATTTGAGGTCATCAGGTTGTAGCCAACTTTAAAAATGGAGTAGTGGGTTAAATTGGAGTGGCTTGACTATCTTATCACAAATTAGTCATTTCTTGTCACACAAAATCCAGTGCAACATCAAAGTCAAATTGATAGTTCTGAAAATGATAGCAACGCCACAGTGATATGCAGGATCTGTTATATGTGAATGCAGTTCGTTGTCTTGCTCTATTATGACACACACAGATGTGGAGATTGCTGTGTGATACTAAGTTTATTGTTCTGGTGTTATGTGCCATCAAGTCATCACCAACTTCTGGAAAACCTATGAATGAAAGCTTTCCAAAATACCCTATCCATGGGCCTTGCTCAGCTCTTATCAACATTAAGCTTATTAGTTAGAAGGCATTTTAAGTTGTTTGGACTAATAAAGAAAAGTAGCCTTTACTTGCTCCTGTCTGTTTTGTTTTATGGATAAAAGGAATGTATCTTACATTTTCCCTTTGAAAATGGGAGCAGGGTTCATGCTGGTATTCAAGCCTAAAATATTTTATCAAATTGTATTTGACTTTATGAATATTCAACAGAGTTACTGCACTATAAACAAACCTGCTGAATGGCCCAGAAATTAAACCAAAGGGTTCTTGTTATTTGGACAGATGTAAAAATAAAAGAACTTGAAATTTGAAGTCAGTATTTAATGAATACATCCATCTTTCATTCAGCCGATGTTAAGGTGCAAAGTTTTATAAACCACAAAGATTTGACTGGAAAGAAACATTGTATGTTGTTCTATTTTTTGTGCCCCAGTAGTGAAACTCTGCTGTTTTGATGCCAAATACATTGGCAGCATACCTCACAGAAGGTTTAATTCATTAAAAATGTTTTGAAGGAAGTCTTTAGTGTATCTTGCTAAAGAGAACAGGTTGTATCAGATTCCGATTATACCTCAGTGCCTGTTTTTTTTTTTTTTTAATTTCTTTTTTTAGCTCACAAAAAGGCTTCAAGGTCATCCATACAGGTAAGTAGAAGTTATCTGAAACTCTTGATGGTCATCATTGTAAAGGAAAAATATTGTCCAGTTTACCATTTGAATGTATCACATATCAGTGTGATAAAACACAGGTGACGCAATGGTGCTTACAGTGATGGTTTAGCTTAACTGGTAATGCCAAAATGTGTATTTGAATCTATTTCCCTTTCAAAGTGCTGGTCATTGGCAGCTATGCTCGGCTGCATGTCTGACTTGTTATTGTAAAGTGTTGTATACTTCTCTTCAGTGGAAATTCCAGGATGGGTTTCAGAAATAAAGATAAAACACATTTATGCTCATGATTCCTTGTACATCCCGCACATACAGTAACTTATATGCACATATCTCCAGAGCGGGAACTAGACAGGGAAGAAAATGTGCCGTTTTCAGGACCATGTATGGATATAAAAGTTTTCCTGGCTGGACAGTTCTGAATTGGAGTCATTCAGCTTTCTCACTAAAACATGAAAGAAAGACTTGAACTCTTTTTTAAAACTTTCCCTTCCAGCTTTAGATTATTTTAAGGGGGACTAGAGTTGTGTGTATTCATTTTTTGGATTTTGCTGGTTTTTTGTGATTGTGAGAAAAGGCTCATAAAATTAGAACAGATATTATTTCTAATAAAAATAATTTTGAGGATATTGCATTTATTATATTATTTGTTATGTGCAGAGTACTACTACCTAACTGCACAAAACTGTATCATTACAATACAGGGCTAGGCTTATTTTTCCCAAGAATCTGATCCTTATAGTTTCTGCTGAGTGTCCTAAAATATGCCATAAAATCAGAAATGTCATGTGACAGTGAACTCATCAGATGGACTATGACATGTAGAGCATGAAGATAGGATCTGGTGATGGTAGATGAGGCAAAGCTGCTTCAAATGTGTACAATCATGTGTAGTTGAGAAAGTAAGATACACAGATACCTGCTTTAGTCCCAGTGTGTGTTAAGAATTTAGTAGGGTTCCTGGTGCAATTCAGTTTTATGCAGGCTTCATTCATCATGTTTGCTATTGCGGACATAACAAACCTCTGATGAGCATAAACAAGTAATAAGGTTTTCAGCTACTGCTCAGTTTTAAGGAGTTGTCCCTGAGCATTAGCTGGCACTCTCTTTTTTGTAGGAAAGAGAAGAGAGGGAGGAAGCTTCTTTGGATGCTGCTTGGCATGGGGTTCCGAGTTACTTCACTGCGCAGCCACTGAAGCCAGAACATTGGTGGTGATGCCTAGTGATGTGTGAGGAATCTGGCTTGAGGGCAGGAATCTGTCAGATTTCATTGGCTCAGCTCCCTGAACTTCCAGCCTACTTTCTCTGCCATAAGTCTGCCTTGCACTGAGCATTTGCGTGGGTGTCCGGCAGGAAGTGAGTGTATCAGGCCAGCTTGTACACATTCTCTCTGCTGTGCAAGTGAACTTCTGTTTCCACACATGTAACTAACAGGCTCGCATACTTTGTGCAAGGAGTTAAGTACTTTGCACAAAGAAACTGCTAGAGTTCCTGAGCATCTGTGGACTTCTTCTCAGCTCGACCTGCTTCCTGACAAGGGCAAGGTCCAGGAGGGAAGTCTGGCAAGTGAAAGAGACACGTTCTGGCTCGATCTTCACTTCCCCAGTGATGCCTTTGCTGTTGAATGGAGGCACTTGGAAGCAAGAGGAGCACAGAACATGATGATCCCCAGTATTGGCTTAGCCAATAACAACCAATTGTGTCCACAGGTTTTCCATTTTGCTAATATTGCAAGAGTCCAAAACTTTTTTTAAAAAAATGCTGTTCCTGTGAAGCAGAAGATACTAATCCGTAATAATCTAGTGTGTTGGCCTAAAGTTGCATATCCTTGTACAGTGCAGCTTGGATTGATGATCTTGAGATACAAAGTGGCTTTTGTTTGTTTGTTTGTTTGTTTGTTTCTTTATGTTTCTAACCTTTGCCAACATGTGGATAATTTTCTTTACTGTTATTTTCCAGTGCATCCCAAATGGTTCGATGGCTAAAGTCTGTTTTAACTATACACGCATCCTACCTTTCAACAGTAAGTACATGAATTACCAAACTGTTTCCCACCCCTTTTCAGAATTTATTTAGCAATTCCACAAATGTAAACAGTGCCCAGAACACATTTTTCTCCATTCCTCCTTCCCCTCTGCTTTCCAAAAAGCAGAGGGGAAGGGGTGGTCGTGGTCTTGATTAATTTGTGCTGTGTTGTACAAACACAGCACAAATTCAGGAGGAAAGTGCCTGAACTGCCTTTGGCGCTGGGGGAAGAACAGAGATTGGTTGTGGAAGTTGCTTGCTGCTCTCTCCTCTGTTCTCAGTGTGTGCTTCTGCTATGCATTTATGTGGAGTGAGATACATGCAAAGTAGCTGCCATAGAATGGATCGCACCCTTTCTCTTTCCAACTGGGATTGTACTCAATGGATTGCATGTTAAGACACAACAGAAGGTTTTTATACTTGACTTGGTTGCTCATGGGGAGCTGATCGCATGCTACACCTCTTCAGAATTTTATGACAAGTTGGGGCAGAAAAAGCAGGATGTAGAATGTCATTTTACAAAACATAGAAGAAATTTCACTACCTGGTTACCCCAAGGGTTTGAACTCGTGGCACCAATTCTGTAATGCTGAACAATACTGATTTGAGACTGTGAGAGCTTTGAAATATAGAAAGCCATGCTGGATCAGACCGAAGGTCCATCTAGTCTTCTCATTGTTATGTCTTTAAAAGTTAAGAATTCTGTACAGTTCTCTTTTCCTAAGGAGAGTGACGTTTGATTCAGAGGAGAGACTCATTTGTTGGTATTGCAGTTCAGTAGAAAAACTTGAGCAAAGACGCACAGTACAGTATTTGTGGCAGGTATCCAAATAGCCAAATAAAGATAAAGCTTAGAAAGAAAGAAAGAAAGAAAGAAAGAAAGAAAGAAGGAAGGAAGGAAGGAAGGAAGGAAGGAAGGAAGGAAGGAAGGAAGGAAGGAAAGAAAGAAAGAATGAATAAATAAATAAATAAATAAATAAATAAATAAATAAATAAATAAATAAAGGGATGTCTTCAAAACAGGTGATTTGCATACAAGTGACCTGCACACAAACACATATACTTGGGCTGGTAGCTCTTGATGCTGAAAAAGTGTTCCTGTGTTTCGTTTCATGTCACCTGCTTTGGCTGTTGATAAGCATTTCATTTCATTCCTCCCCCCACCCAGTTGCCAGATCTGGTCCCCCAGCTGGGAATGCTATATCAGTTAATGGAGAGCAGAGTGAAGACGTTGCAGAAACTCTCTCGTTTGCATGGGAAACTCTATCTTATTATAACCCAGGTGAGTTGCAACTGTAGTGTGACACACCAGGTGGATGTGAATGTGGAATAGAGATACGTTATAGTGAGATCCACTATCAGAAAGCATGGAAAGTTCTTTGGTAATACTCCAGATGTGCCAGAATTCATGCATGGAAGCCCTGGTAAAATACGCCCTAGGACTAGAAAGTAGCCTTGTCAGTCACCTTGATGCACTCCTCATAATCCCCAGCTTGTAATCAGCATTCTGCAGAAATAAAACTTAATGCAGGAAGCATAAAATTAGTGAGTCTCCAAAGCATGGTTTTGTTAAAAAAAAAAGAACAAACAAACAAAAAACCCCTTGTTTGCGTCCAGCTTCAATTCTTGTGGTGTAGGAGGGAACTATACCTTGCCTCAGAAAATGCCAGAAAGTAAACCTGCGTCTTCCCAGGTTTCGTGCTTTGTCTGAATCATGTGCACATCCCTACATTGTAATCATGCTGTTCTTTCAATTAAGAATTGCCATTTGTAAAAACTAAGCTGGAGTATGCTATCAAAAATAGATTAAACCATCTTGATCTACAGTAGCCATTGTTCCAGATAATTTGATAGCAGCTGGCTGTATCTCCCATTCATGCCAGAGGTCAGTCTGATATTTTTAGAGACTTTCTGTTCCCCTTCGTTGTTTAATCTAGCAAAATTCAGTACTAGTAATTTGATGAGTTGCTGCATAGCTATATTAATAATGCTGAAACCAGCACTTTGGTTTATTTTTAGAGAGGGCATCATCTGGTGATACCAGCAAAAAAAGAAAACAGGTTTATAGCATGTATTCCCACAGCAATTTCTTTTAAAGTGTGGGTTTGAGATTTGGAGATGTTACTGTCTTCCCAAAGTGCTATTTTTCTCTGACGTATACGTTTATTTAGTCTCTGGAGTATAAAATATTGATTTGAATAACATAGGACTGAAAAGAAACTCCTGGAGCACTTTGAGCGCCACAGTTTTTTGTGGAATAAGCTTTTGTGAGCTAGAGCCCACTTTGTCAGCATCATGAAGTGTTACTCTCAGTACATTGCATCTGTCCACTGAGCATAACACTTTGTGCAGCTACAAGAGGACCTGTTCACATGTAATAACAAGAAATCACAAGTAGGGTTGGGATGAACCTAGTTGGAATCCATCCCTCCAAGCATTTGCAGGCTTCCTCTTGTGCTCAGCCTGGTCTTCCAAAGCAAGCCAAGCCAAAAGGAAGTCCATGAATACAGCCACTCGAACAGCAGCTGTTCCTGCTTCATGAAAGGGCACTGCTTGTGCAGTGCATGGGACTCAGTTCCTGGTAAATACCCCATGACTGCTCGGCATGCTTGCCAGGAACCCAGACTTTGGGCTGCTGCAAAACAGCCGGATGATGGAGAGCCAAGCCCAGAGAATCCGAGAGATTCCCACCTCTCGGTGGATGCCTCATTCATCCGTAATATAAGTTACTTAACCCAAAATTTGTCATAGTACATGCTATCACCATTTTGAATATACAGCCACCAAATGGAGGGTATTCTGTGATGTCCAAACCCAGACTTATGACTTAATTGTCAATTAAACATCCCACAGTTAATATAGCTACTAATGGTTATTAGCCCATAAAGTTGAGCCAATGGAGGTTTCATATTCAAAGAGACCCAAGGGACACACTGCACCAAATCATGGGTTAATCCAACCATTATTTGCTGCTGTTACGAGTGCACTGGAATAGAGGAAGTTCAAGTCTGCAAAGGCTTATGCCTCAGAAATATTGCTAGTTTTTAAGATTCCAGAGGAATCTGCCATAGACTGATAGGGATATTCCTCTGGAAATTAAAAGTACGTTTAATACATAATGTGATCATTTTTTATTACAAAAACATGCTGCTTTAAATTGAGATTTTTTAAACATTAATTTGTACTTACAAATTTTAAAAAGCTTTCCTAAATTAAAGAACAAAGTTTAACTTGGAAACATTTTATTAAAGTTTTTAGAACACCTGCTTTTATTTGATTCAGACTTTTCACTCTGTGTAGTACCTCTTTGTAGCTAGACACAGATCTTTTTTTTCTATGAAATAATGAAAGCTTTACATGCAGAACAGCTTGACTTGATAAACTGATGGCCTTCACTTCTTTTCAGGTTGCTGCGTTGGAACAGGCTCAAGATGTACCTGATGTTGATCAGACAGCAAAGCTGGTGTATGAAGAAGGTAAGTAAAGTGACTTTAGTGAAATTATCTTGGGAACAATCAGGAAATGTGATATATTATGTTCTGTTAGTGGCTCTTCCATTTCGTACTGAGAGAGGTACACATTTCAGTTCAGTCTCCTCATCATGTGAAATGGATTGTAGAGATTCTGCATTTTGGGCAATGATGTTCATTATTTGAATTATTTTTCCGATAATGTTTATGTGTGCCAGGCTGTCAAGGACATTACTCATCGTGCCCCCACCCCTTTGCACATCAGTGGGATGTCTGAAAAGAGATGCTTTCTGATCTGTGCATACTTCTGTATAAGAGTAGGCCTCCCTCTCAGACATCCTGCTCAGACATACCCTTGTTGGGGCTGGGGGTGGATAGCAGGCGCAGTTTGACTTCTTCCACCCAAATGAAAAAGGTGTGGAAGAAAATGTGAATAAAGCCCTGTGGTTGGGGAACCTCAGCCCTTGTTGGACTTCCATTGGACCAGCCAGTGCGGAGAGTGTGGGAAATGTGTCCATCTTATGCAAATTGCTAGTTCAGGTAGCCTGGTTGTAGTACCGCAGTGTTGAGTCAAAACTGGTGAGTGAACCATGGAAGCTCTCTGGTTGGTTTGTTCAGGGAAAATAATTAAGGGGATTTTTTTTAAGTAACAGACTGAAACCAGCCTGTTAATCCCATTCCTGAAAGGATTGGAGATTTTATAATTGGTCCTAGATTTTTAGGACTGGTTTTTGAATTTGAACTTTGCATAATCCCTTCCTCCTCTGTCAACAAAATTAGTTTCACTCTACTAAAATACAATGGTGGTTTAAATGTTAGATGGTTTAAAGGTTTAAATGTGTAGCGATTAGCATGCTCTTTGCATTTGGTTGAAAAATCTCCATCAAGCACTTGTGTTCTCTACTTTAGAATCATCAGAAGAAGGTTCAGATGATGAAATGGCTGCAGAAAGAGATTCAGATGTAAGTAAACTTCCCTCATATTGTTTCCTATGCATGGGGGTTGGGTGGTTAAAAGTGACTGCAGTACTGAGGTGTTTTGTCACTCCCTCCTACAGGAGAACTGGGATGAAGATGATGAAAACGAAGAGGAGGAGGAGAATGAAGAGAAAGACGATCTATCAGATGATGAGCAAGAGATGGCTGTAGAAAAAGAAATCAATGGAGAATCAGATTTGGACCCAGAAAATGAAAGTGAAGAAGAATAACACACACTTTAAAAGAAATTAAACCTGCTGGAGCTGGCCATTAACACTTTCTAACTTCTGGATTGCCATGCTGAAAGGCACGCACACCACACAAGGGAGTGCAGATTTGATATCTGGCCAGTGTGTGTGGCACGAGATTGGACAAGGCATCTCCAAGCCCAGAATGTGTAACAAGACCAGACTGCATTTTTTTCTCCATCCTGTTCTTCCTGGTACACAATGAAACACTTCTACATAGAGGAAAAAAATCTCTGTCTTACCTGGACATTCGTTTCGCATTTCAACTGAAATAGCTTGCCAAGGCCCTTTGAAACTTGTTGAAGCTTTATTTTATGAGTTCCAAATTGTGATGGATTGAAGACTGTATCTTCTTACTTTAGTTAAGTGCTTTTCCAGTTGACATCTTGCTACATTTTTTGGAAGAGAATATTTTTGTAAGATGTAAAACCTTCCTGTTGAATTTCTTAATAGTTCTTCCTCTTCCCTCTCTGCAAGCATCCATTTCCCCATAACAGAATTCATGGCTTGGCAGTGATACAATGCCAACCAAATTGAGAACAGCATTTTCTTTTTAAAACCAAACTGACTTTTTATATATGTGTGTGTAAATCAGTCACTTTTCTTGTACCTAAAAAAGAAAAAATAGACTCATTGGTGGCTCCTAACTTTTTTGTTTTAATTGAGCTTGTATATAAGTTTAATGCTGGCCTCCAGAGCGAGGGTCCTAAACATGCTTATCTCTGGGAAAGCATGGATTTAAAAAAATAATGAAAAATGGAGGGCAACTGCTTGTGAATAATGTAACACAGCGTATACATTTATTGTGAATTTTTAAACTTAGGGGCAGAACAGAGAGTTGCTATTAGCTTAGTTAAGCTGAATTGGTATAAACAATTTTTAAGTGCAAGATTGGGTAAGTTTTGAGCCATTCACCAGTATAATGTACAGTTATATTTGTCTATAATTGGAGCTGTTGCAACCAAATACTGCCCTCCTTTGTAAAGTGAATAAATATACATTGCCTTTACCAAGTACTAGTTTTGTTGTGTGTGGCTTATAGATTGAATGATCAGATGTAGAATCTTGGACTGATAATAATTCATCAGGTTTTTTTTTCTTTCTCTGTAGGAAAGCAAAACTACCAGACACAGGTTTGAGCGAGAGATCTGCTCTTGACCTCTCCTGCCACATTTCATTATCTTTCTCCATGCCATTTCCTGCACTGTCATTCTGCTTTCATTGTTGCGTTGTCGGAATGTGAGTGGGAGAGCATTCTCTAGAGTATTTTCAAGTATATTGCTGTCATAAGATACATGTGCTGCAAGGCCAAAGCGTTGAGATATGAAGAAAATCCAGCTGGATTTTTCTGAAGCTTGGGTGAAATTGGAAATGTCTGACACTTGTCAAAATGTGTTGTATAAGTACATCTTTGTAAAGCATGAAGGGTCATAGGAATATCAGAACAAAAATCCTTGAACAATCTTCGAAGGCTCTGTCTGGCTGCACAAAAAAATTGCATTGAGCTACATTAATGTAACCTTTATTTTTTCATTTTAGAATTTTCTCTTGGTGGTTTACAAAGAAACCCCCAACTTAAAAATACAATGCAGTTTAAAACACAATATAAAAACAATTACGTATAATTAGAACACAGTTCAGTTGTGTTCTATTGGTGGACCACAAATCAGTTGAACACAAGACAAGTTAAAAGTTTATATGCTGTCAAATACCTGGGAGTTGTCTTCATGTGGTGTTGATTCCAGGTCGACCTCACTGGGGTGACTGTTCTGTGATTGGAGGGACATTACTGAAAACAGCCATTGTTGCCAACCCCCAAGCCTTCCTTGGGGGGAAAACCCTGAGGAGGACATCAGTTGATTATCGTAGGTACGCTCATACCAGCTGGTTCATACAACGACCAGCCATGAAATCCACTTCTGTTTAAAGCCATGTTTTTCTTCAGAAAGGCATTTACAGACCTAGTATTTTTTCCTTATGAAATGAGCATATGAAGAATATTCTCCAGCGTTCCCATACTTTATACTGATAGTTTCACATTGCTGATTTTTGAGATGTATGTATTTTAGGTATTTCCACCATGCCTTCAAACAAAGTAAAATATAGCCCAATTCCTTGACAACAATTTGCCATCTGTTGTGCTTCTGGAAGACAAAAGAGAAGATACATGATGCACATTTAAATGTTAAATGTTAAAGTGTCTTTCTTTAGACTTGTGGCTGAGAGGATAGAGTTGAATTGGGCTGCAGGAAAGTGTTGCTATTTGAAATGGGACGGAAGACACAAAGGTGAGAGCCTGCAAAGCAAATCTTTAAAAATCCATCAGGTATCCTGATAATTAAAGAGGTTAAATTTTGTGTGGTTGTGGTTGTAAACATGTTGGCTGTGTGAAGGCATGCCTGGTGATCATAAGGCATCTTGTAGGCTCTGAATGTGGCTGCATGCTGAAATCCTGGGGTTTCTGTGGCAGTGGCGGATGCGATATTGTCAGAAGTTAACCAGTAAACTGCTTTGTGTTATCAGTGTACAGGTTGTAATAGGTAAGAAGGCCAAATAAAAAGCAATCAAGTTGATTGTCCAATGGAAGAAGAGTAAGGAAAAGCCTGTGAATTTGAGTTGGGAACATCAGGTGCTCCTAGGGACTGTTGGAAGTATTGGGCAAATTCAGCGAGATGGGATTGGGACAAGCCTATAGAAAGTATGTAAGAAAGAGCAAAGGAATATGGAATTGAGGCAAATTAATTCAAAGGGTCACACTAGTTCCTACCACCTCTTTCACACTACTGTAAGCATTCTCTTAAGAGAATGGTCATGTCTGGATGGACTGGAAACAAGGGCCATCCTTCTCAAATAAGTGAGTTGATTTTTGCAGTAGTGGTCACACGTGAATGGGGTGATATAATGACTCCATCTTGAATGTGAATCAGTGCAGTAGCTACAACTCTAACATGAAACATGGAACACAGAGCAAGCTAGAACTGGGTGCTGGAGAGAGGAAATACGTCTCATAATTTCCTACACTCCACAATAGATATTTACAACCAGTGTAGCATAGTGGTTAAAGTGCCGGTCTGGGACTTGAAAGATCTAGTCTGCACTTGTCCATGAAGCTCACTGGGTGCCTTTGAGCCAGGCACTGATTCTCTGTATAAACAGAATTTGGTGAATCAGGGTGCAATCCTAGACAGAAAAAAAGCCGACAATTCCCATGGCTGGGACATGTCAGAATTTGTTGGCCTTTTATAGCTAAATTTGCATAGATTGTACCTTAAGCTTATTAATGTCTTAGGAACCTTGATTCCAAAAATGGCCATTGGGTGTCAGATTTGTGCCATCGAGTGATGTAACTTGCTGCATAAAAGTGATGCATGGTGTCATAATTTACTGGGAATGGGCTGGTTCTTCCAACCCTAAATTAGAGCTCAGGTTTATATCCCCTCTTACTTTGTGAAAATGTTCTGTAGTTTGCAAAGCTCATGAGAGAATATGATAGGCCCTTGACACTTTCAGTCAGTTGAACAAGTTAGACCTGATCTCTTGGAAGTTCTGGCATGTTAGCATCGCACTGGGAAAGCACTTCACATTGATGCACATTATGATCCAAAGATTTGCTCAACGTGTATGCTTCCAGTGAGGTGGGTACACTATATTGTGTGCTTAACCAGTACACTACAAAAAAGAAAAAAAAAGTTGCCCATTTTAATGTTACCTCCCCAAAAGGTTCAGCATGGTTTACCATGCCTTGAAGCATATGGAACATATGAACACATACTTAAAATGTGTATCATAAAAAGAAGGGCCAGGTATGCAGTCTGGGAGTGCCCCTGAGCTTGGCACTTTCTACAGAGGTGCAGCTGGTGGCTTTTTCGACTTAGACTGATTCAGCAGCTGTCGTAGCGTCTAGAGAAAACTCACATAGCCATTCTGACCCATGGCATGGCATGGCACGCCTTGGTTTGGTCTGTCCTGAATTACTGTAATGTGCTCTATAAAGGGTTTCCCTGGCAGACTATTCAGAAAGTGCAACTGCTACAGTGTAGGACAGAAGAGTTGAGGGAACTTGGCTCCTTGACTGATTACCACTTCTGAATCATTTCCACTGCTATCCATTCGTTCTGGAGCCCAGTTCCTGATTTTGCCCCTTCAAGGCTCTGGGCTTCATTTGGAAGCACAAATGAAGCCCACATGCCTGCCCAGGTGTTAAGATCAGCATTGGAATGCCCACTGCAATGGTCCCCCAGCAGTAGCTGTTAGTGCCATTCCTAATACCTGGTAGCCTTTCTCAGTGGTGTCCAACACTTTCCAGAGAGATGCATGCAAATTAATCCCTGCTGGCTTTTAAAGAAAATTAAAGACATTCGTTCTGTCCTCATTTGGTGCTTAGTTGTTATTAGTTGCTGCTATTTCTCTGAGTGCTTGCATGTTTAATTGTAATTGCATGTTCATGTTTTTGTCATGTTGTAAGCTGCCTTACAATATGTGTGCTCTGAGTGGAGGGCTGAATAGCTCCTGCATAAATATTTCCCTGAATTACAATACCAAACATTCCAACACAGTATTCCTAAATAGCAGGATACTGGTGAGCACCGAAGTTTATGACTGTGCGTTTCTCAAGCTTTTTGAAGCCTATGCATGAAGGCCTGTACACACAGTTAGCATTTTTGTTGGTGGTGTCATGCAGTCACCTTGCCTTCATGAATGAGAGCTTTGGACCAGCTAGATGCTAAAGGGTCCTCCTGGTCGTATGCTGGGGTTCCTACTTGTATGTAGTTGTAGTGCTCGTATCTTTAGCGGTTTTCAGGATCTCTGTAGGTCACATGCACATGGGTTCTGCCCCTGTGTAGGACACTGGAAAGGGGAAGAAGGGCAGATAGTACGAATATACAGATGGCCTCTTGGAAAACCACATTTGCAGGTAAGAACCTGTTTTCTTCATAGTCTTTCTGGACCAGCACACACGTAGGTGAGGAGCATGGGTGAGTCACAACTGCTGAGCAGTAGCCTCTTCCAAGGTTACTCCTTTTCTCTGATGAGTGTAATACCCCTTTATCAAGGGATCTCATCCTTGGCATCTCATACCAATTTTATCTTCCCCAGCATTCATCCTCTCATTCAGAAAAGGCTGCCTGGCCTTCTCATTAGGAGCATTTGTGCCTGCAATGCACAAAGGAAGGTTCTGCTTCTAGATCCCTTCCCTAGAATTTTCAGCAATGGCAGGATTCTGAAACTCATTCTAGAAGCGTCATGGTCGAAGCTCTGAACATTGCCTGATGAATAGTATTGGGCTGGCTTGGTCATGGTAAACAAGTAGGCATTTGAAGCCTCTGGGTGGTTGTGACCTGCTGTAAATGTCAAGAGCATGGTGTACTCTTTGCTTGGTCAACAGAGCAGTGTGTTTTGATTGCTCTACTTCATTTTGCTTCCTATCTGCCAGGCTCCAGCTTCTTCAACCCAACCTTGCCAGTTCCAGACCCTGAGTGGCAAGGTACCCTCTCTAGGTCTTTAGCAGCCCAAGGCCTTGGTAGACAATTAAAGCAAAAAGGGTAGTGAAGATTTTCAGTTAACCTTTACTTCCCATTCAGGTCTGCTTTCTTTAACTATTTTGGTCTGGAGATACTGCTTGTTTGTAGCAGCTGTCAAAATGGAACTGAAAGAGGCTTGTGAGGGTGGAAGACATCAAAGGGCTTGGATGGCTTTGATACAGAAATCATAATTAGGCCACCTCAGGGATAACAAAGGCTGTAGCGGGCAAGCGTCCATTTTCTGTTCTGAGGATGGCATTTTACCTCAGCAGCTGCTGAAGTGCTTACAGCCATTTGCTCATTAGGACAACTATTGCCTTCTGCATGGATGTGCGCAAACAATCTCTTCTGTTCAGTCAAACTTCTTTGCGGAGGAACTGCAGTGCCTATTGGCCGATTTCACCTCTTCAGAGATTCCACCCTTCAGTGGCCTATTACCTGCTCTAAAGTTCTTTCCCCACATCCAGTGAACAAAGCAATAACCTGCAGAATATTATTACATAACAAGGGTTTTTTGTTTGCTTTTTCTCTGCGTCTGAATTGACCTGTTTCATGCAGCTGCCAAATTACTTCAATAATTAAGATTTCTGTGCGTACCTAGCTGGATGTCATGGGAGGTCTTAGTCCTGTAATATTGGTGGTCAGACATACAGAAACTTTCTACAGGTCTTCTAATCTCTTAAGGTCTTCTTAAGCAGCAAACATCATGGACTTTTCTCTCCTAATGTTTGTAGGCATAGCAGAAATTTTGCTTACTGGAGAGAACTTCTCTTGTGCAGAAGGTTTAGACTGATGTGCTTCCAAACGTATCTATTTCATTTTTATATGGCTCCATAGCCAAACGCTGTGTTCTAGAAGCAATGTTATTTCAGATCTGTGCTTGGCGTATGTGTGTGTGATTTGTGAACTTTGTATAAGCACAGTCCTTCATTTTTGGAATAGTGATAAATTTTGCACACCCATACCTTAATATTTACCTGTAAAACTGAGCAAGTGTGTCATAGAGGCTTGTGGCCTTGAAGCAGGTGTTCTGGAAGTGAGAATAAGGAGGATGAACAATTCACCACTGGAATATAGAAAGACCTTCCTACATTTGCTTTGATGATCAAAATGTTAACAGAACATATCCAGAGATACTAAATGCTCCTTTTGAAAACAAAACATGAGAACTGGTGGAAATGTGTTAATGGTTTTTTTATTCATGAAATTTTGATTTTCCAAGACTAATTGCATTATGTTCTACAAAGTATTATCTGTGTTCAAAACCAGGCATGGAATATGGCACCTGAAGATCTGTTTCTGCCCCCTCTTTTTAGTGTTCCTGGTTTTGGCAGGTGGAGTAATGCTTGGAAAAATGTGTGCTGTTCCTTTCTGTTATTCTTGTCATACTGTCCTGCAGCTTGGGAGTGGTCCTTGACCCTGACCTGTCCCTGGAGCACCAGGTGCTGGCAGTGGCGAGGAGCGCTTTCCTTCAGCTTCAGCTGATACATCAGCTGTGTTCTTACCTGGATGAGCAGTGCTTGGCAGTGGTGACCCATGCTCTGGTAACCTCTCATTTTGACTATTGCAAGGCACTGTATGTGGGACGGTCTGGATACTTCAATTGGTCCAGAATAGAGCTGCCAGGTTATTAACAGGGACTGACAGATACTCCCATATCACACCAGTCCTATATTGTCTACACTGGTTACTAATTGAAGTCTGTGTCCAATTTAAGGTGTTGGTAATGACCTATAAGGCCCTAAACGGCTTGGGTCCTGGATACCTGAAGGAGCGGCTTCTTCCCTATGTGCTGGCCGTCCCTTGAGATCTGGGGCAGAGGTCCTTCTCTGGGAGCCCTCTTTGAAGGAAATTAGGATGGTAGCTACTCGGAAAAGGGCCTTTTCAGCTGAGGTGCCCTGACTGTGGAACATACTCCCCATGGAGGTTTGCCTGGCGCCGCCGCTTTATTCTTTTCGGCATCAGGCAAAGACCTTTTTATTTTCCTGGTATTTTAACAATTCATTGGCTTTATCTTTGTTTTTATCATCATTTAGCAGATGCAGTATGTTGTATGTTGTATATGGTTGCTTTGGTTTTTGATTCTTTGTAAGCTGTCCATAGACTTTTAGTATTGGGATGGCATATAAAAGCAAGCAAGCAAGCAAGAAAAAGAAAGGTTGCAGAAGCACAACACTAGAAAAATAGATTTCTTCCTCTTCCTCTTCCTCTTCCTCTTCCTCTTCCTCTTCTTCTTCTTCCTCTTCCTCTTCTTCCTCCTCTTCCTCTTCCTCTTCCCCTTCTTCTTCTTCTATCCTACAGATATGTACTTTGTGATCTGCTTTGGCCAGAATGTCCCAAAAAAAGGAAAAAAACAACAACTGCTGGACAAACATATTTGACTCTACAGTAATTACAGTTCTGTGGTGTCAAAGGTCTCTGGATAGCACTATGCAGATTTCCCCCTCCATCCTTGCCACTGCAATCTTTTCCTTTCTATTGCTAACATTTGTGGCAGGGGGCAGTCCATGGCAGTGGAATACCCAACTGGCTGGTCCTTGCTGCTTTGAAGGACCTAGAGAAACAAGGAGCAAGTCCTGTTTCCACCAGGTTTTTGCCCACCTCAGTTACTCAGTTCTGGTTTTCTCGACCTTAGTTTGGTAAAATGCAGGATACCTTTTCTTGTGCATTAATCTGAGCTCAGATCTGCATACCTCCACACACGTACTTTGCATGACTTCATGTATAATTTAAATTCTATGAGGTGTTTTTTTTTTCCAAATTACACTCTAGAAGTGAAGTATGGCATGAATTTATTTTCATGCCATACAGTAGGCAGAGCTGGCTGCTGCCCCACCGCTTTGCAAGTGGCAAAATATACCCCCGTCCTGCGCTTTGTATGAGAGGGTGCCAGTGCTCAGCCCCCTCCATACCTGCTCTGGAAAAAGATCACGTAGACTTGGTTGTTTGATGGCATATGGATGTCAAAAGACCTGGTTTGTGACTTTAGAACTCCTTGTAACTGGGTAGCACTCAGAGATTTTTACTGGCTTTCTGCAGCGCGGGTAATAAAATGACTGGGGTCTATCGGTGCCCAAAGTTGCATTCAAGAGGAGAGCCGGCCTGTGTGTGTCACACTTGTCTCACCTTGTAAATCCATTCTTTATATTCTGTTGGCTCACCAGTGGGGGTAATAAGAAATGATTTATTACTATGGCAACAGTTGCTGTGAGAGACTGGGATCAACAAGCATTTCTTTCATGTCTACATCAATGAGTTGGGGGTAGAGAGCCTCTCAGATCCAGTTGGGCAAGACCGCTCAGGCCAATTTTTAATTTTAGTTGAGGTAAGTTCAATCGCAATGTCTCTCTTTCACCCAGATATATTGCTTGCAGAACAGGTTGGTGTGAGCCCCCTTCTGAACTGGTATTATTTATGCTCGGGGGTTATTTCTCCTCTCCAGGCCCCCTTTCCCACGCCATCAGTACCACAAGCGAGTGAAGTGGGGATTTGCTGGAGCTGATACGGCCCCTGTGCTCCTGAATGTTCCACAATATGGGGTGGTTTTAGAGAGAGCTGTTACTGCTTCAAATGAGGTAGCAGCCTCTTCATCCAACAACCTTTTGTCTCCTACAGACATAGAAACAGACTGGGTTCATTTAGAAGAGGGATAGGCAGTGTGCTGAACATGGGTACCAAATGCATTCCTGCACACCTTTTTTGGTACCTGCAAAACTGCCCTTCCCTTCCACTTAAAAAACAAGCAAAAACAAACTCATTTGCTTGCTTACACCTGGGATTGCTGAGAAGTAGCTTTCTGTTGGTGCTGAAAACTGGGTTCAAAGGCATTGCTCAGACCCTGCCTCTGCCTCTTACTCGGTCTTCTGGGCAAGTTATTTGTCCTTTGCCTTAGCTCTCATGGCAACTCTTTTGTAGTGGTGTTTGGGACAGTTTCTTATATTGCCAGATGTGTCCACAGTCCCTAAAGGTAGGCTGACCACTTAAGGTCAGTGGTGGGTACCAGCTGAGCACCGTTCTCATGGGTTCGGTAAGGCATGGCTCAGGGTGAGCTTCAATGCTAAAGTTCTGAAGATACGTCCTGTACAGAAAAGCCGTGTGGGAGAAGATGTGGAGAAGAAGCTTACCATTGATTTGACAACTGACGCTGTTTGGGGTGCTTTGATGGATGACGATGTAACTCTGTTGCAGCTTTTGATACCATTGAGAGAGTGTCCTTCAGGAGTTGGAGGCACAAAGGCTTACCTGGAGGCTCGATTCCAGGAGGTGATGCCCAGGAATTACTGCTTGATTCCTGGCATTGACCCTGCGGGATCTCCAGGGTGCCATCTTGCCCTCCCTTTCATGTTTTAGCATCAACATGAAACCACCAACTGGAGACACCCAGAAAGTTGGTGTGGAGGAACACTAATGTGCAGAAGACACCCAGCTCTCTCTTGTTTTGCCCAATTCAGGCAAGGAAGCAGGTGTTGGATGGCTGCTTGTCTGCAGGCATGGACTGGATGATCAGCCGATATAATGAATTAATATAATCGGTGCAGATGCATTCCTTCTGAAGGGACAAGCTGGCAACCCAGGGATGCCCAGGGGTCCCTCTTCGTCACTGTATCAAATGCTGGATGCTGTTCTCCAGGCTCCCTTGCTGTAAAATGCATGGCGGAGAAGGAGCTTTCTCAGGTGGTATCCTGACTTTTAAGTTGGTTCAAATGGTGCCTACTCTGATATTTCAAAAAAGGCAACTCCCTTTTAATTTTTTCTGGCTTTTAAATCAATTCTGATATAATGTTGTGGCTAGGTTAGTTGTTTTTCTGCTGTTCCTATTGATTTTACTGTTTTTTGTATATTTTATGGTATTTTTAAATTTGTGAGTATACAGTTGTGTGTTTAAATTGTGTAAGCCATCTGGGAATTTTATTGTGGAGTAGGACATAGGTCTTTCAAATAAATGCATTTTGGAAAGACAATGGATTGAACCTAAATTCTTCTAGGGGCCTTATGCAAAATTCAGCTTCTCCCAGAAAGTATTGTAATGTTCTTTCCCATTACCTAAATGAAAGTTTGACTTTGGTGTGCTAGGTAATATTTGTGAAGGGAATCCATTCTTATCACAGTGGTCAATATTAGGTATTTGTTTTCTTGCTTTCTTTTAAATAAAGGTTTAAATTATTAAAATTTGTTTTGGTAACTGATAGTTTAATCAGGGTGCCTTATTGCCCAGAGCAAGTTAGAGCACAGCCTAGTAGAAGAGGAAAGATACTGTTTGTGTGATTTATTGTAATTTTTTAAAGAAACAGAGTATAAATGCAAATTGAGAAAGAAAAATTGTAGTGGCGTGAAAGGTCCCCATTCAATTTTACAGTGAAATTGGGGTGTTTCAGTGTGATGTAGTATCTTTTGGCAGACCAACATTTCTTGATAAGGAAAGTATTCTGTGATGCAGCACAAATGAGGCAGGAAAGGGCAGATTGAAAGCTGTGTAAGGTGGTGATCAGAATGTCAGATTCAAGCTGGGAAGCATCATTAGTTTAGCATATGATTACTTCAAGGTGTAACTCCTGCTAAATGAGGGACAAGTCCTCTTCTACTTAATTCAGAATTAACTTGGTGTTTATGTGCACATTCTGTATTGTAGAGTAAAAAGCCTTGTTAGTTTCCAAGATTTCTTGTAAAGTTGATGTGCATGCTCCATGGGTGCGGGCAGGGCCATGTGCCTTGTTGTTGTACCCTGAAAAGTGTCAGTCCGGGAATCTGCATCCCAGCCAAAAGAAACATAAGCAGGGATAAGAAAGGAGGAAGAGAACAGTGACCCCGTTTAAAAATTGCAAGAAATTATTGCAAGAGCTGGCTGAAAGGAAGATAAATTCACAACTGATACCAAAGTTACAATTAAAGCAATGTTAAAGCTAATTGATGGAAGTGCATTTTTGTTTTGGTACCCAGACATTGGAAAGGGTTAGACCCTTGCTGTTTTCCCCTGTTAGCTCACTGCAGACAGTGCATGCAACGGCTCAGCCCAGCTCGCCCACCCTCGGGCCAGCTTTGCTCCTCCTAAACAAAAAGATGCATCTTCAGGTGCTGCAGTCATACAGTTCATAACAATCAAAGATCTTTTCATTCAAGAAAAAGGTAACATTAAATAACTTCTGCATGTGTCTACAAAGCAACTGGTTTTGCTGTGATCAAGCACAGTTTCAGTGCAAACCTCATAAAAGATATGGGTGCCTATTAGAATCACTCCTGTGCATGCACTAAAAAGCAACTTCTTTAGCCTTAATGTTGACCATGCTGACAAGGTATGTGCAGTATGTTGCCTTACCTTATGAGCCAGAGATTTTCTCAAGGAAATCCTATGTTTGTAGCACTGCTGTGTATTACAAGCTGGATATTTAACTCAGATAATCACAAAGAGCCTTTCTAAATGAGGCATTTATTGTGTGCACACAATTCTTTGATTACATGTGCTTTATGGTGACATCCTCCACAGCCTCTCCTGTTCTTTGCAACCACGTCTGTAGCTTGTTTAAAAATTTGGGAGAACTTGGCGTCATCTGTGAATGGCAACATGAAACCCTTGCTTACTTAGCAATTCCACTGTTCCACAGCACAATGGAACATACAGAAGGACAGAAAGAAAACTCTGGGGGAAAACATGTAAAGGAACTAATCTTGATCTTGCTAAGAATCCAGACGCAAAAGCCTCTATAAACTGGAACATTAAAAGTCTCGTGTAGAAATTCAAAGTCTGGTGATCTCTAGTGCTCTGGGCCACACCAGTCCCAAAGCTTGTAAATTAAAAAAATAATAAATCATAGCATTGGTTGGTACTAGTTAAACCAATCTATAATGTTCATCACATTCCGTGGTGAATAAAATGGTGTCTAAAAATGTCTTCCACTACTGGAAAATGGTAGCAGGCTTGGAGTTGTCCTTCTTGTGGCAGCTGGTTCAGGAGCACAAAATTTGAACAATCAAATCGAAAATTTTATCTAGGAGGCAACCTAGCCTACATATTGATCAGAAAAGCAATTCCTTCGTGTGGATTATGAAAAACTAATTTGGTTTTCCCAGTTGCAATGTATGGCTGTGAAAGTTGGACCATAAGGAAGGCTGAGTGCTGAAGAATTGAGGCCTTTGAATTGTGGTGCTGGAGAATTGAACTGTGGTCCTGAGAGTCCCTTGGACTGCAAAGAGATCAAACCAGTCAATCTTAAAGGAAATCCTGACTGCTCTTTAGAAGGCCGGACACTGAAGATGAAATTCAAATACTTTGGCCACCTAATGAGAAGGAAGGATTCACTGGAGAAGAGCCTAATGCTAGGCTCTTCTCAATAGATGGCAAAAGAAGGGGACGGCAGAGGATGAGGTGGCTAGATGGAGTCACTGAAGCAGTCGGTGTGAGCTGAAGTGGACTCTGGGTAATGCTGGAGGACAGGAAGACCTGGAGGAATGTTGTCCATGGGGTCACAATGGATTGGGCATGACTTTGCGAATAAAATAACACAACATAACTTTAACTCACACTTAAAATGCTACTTCTTGCTCTTGTGTAAATTTCTACACCGAAGCAGCTTTCTTGTGCAGGGATTTCGTCACACTGGTAGGGTCGTTGAGAGAGAGGTTTGTAACCCTTCTTCCTTTTCCAATTAGTCCTTGAATGGTCTCTACCTGACACCCAGTGTTTTACAGCTCTGGGAAGGCAATGATTTGTCGAGCCCTCTCTGTCTAATTCCTGGTTATATATGGTTGGGCCTGTCATTACTCGAAGTGTATTAACGGATTACTCCTGCAGCTGGAATGTATATCTACCCATCTCTGTGTTTGGGGTGTTTATCTGATTTTGACGCTGCTGCTACTATTACATGTCAGCATTGTTTATGAAGCCTGGTTAAATTAAATGTTATTGATTGCAAGTCCAGGCGTAACTGCGAGATCAGCAAATAGAAATTAGGCAGAGATTTGTCAAAAGATGAGATCGCAGCAGCTAAAAGTTTGAATTGGGCACACTAAGGATCTTTCCCATTAAGGTCGGATATCATATGCTTAGTTTTTTTGAGTAAAAACCTGGCTCTGGAATAGGGGTGTATTCTTCCACAAAGAAACATGCTTTGGGGGCAAAATGTATGTAAGATTTACGTAAAACTGTATGACACTGCAGTGGAAGGTAGTCTGATGCTTCTGCTTTCTCCATGCAGTATATATGCTCCAGAAGTTATTCTATAAGGCTTGCTGTGTCTTTTGGGTTGAGGACAACATGATTCCAATGGAGGGATGGGAACATATTTTGGCTTTGCCAGTAATCCCTCTGCAGACAGGTTCTGCGCCAGCCAAGTCCCAGCTGTTCCAGGAGGCCGGCCACTGCCACAAACTGGCCTGGTGGTCATGTGTCCTCTGCCATGTGCTGCCAGAGGACTGTCCTCTATTTGAAGGAGTTACCCTGTTTGAGTCCAATTTGCAGATCAAGAATCATCAGAAGGCAGAGCTGGGACTTGGAAGAGCCCCTCCAGAATAGACTGAACAGGGTACATGGGCCACCGGGCACAGCCTTCGGCACTATAGCAAGAGGCACTGCATTTTTATTTAAATTATGAGGATAATTTCTAAATGCCTATCTATAGTTAGACAGAAGCTAGCATGTATGAATTGCAGGCAAATTGGTGTCCTTTTGGAGATCCCTGACTGCCTCCCGCTGCCCGCAGGGGCTCATGCTTTCCCGGGTTGAATGCAAGATGTGTCCCCTGCAAGAAGAGGCACCAGTGTCACTTTCACATGTCTTATAATGGGCCCAACCCTGTTCTGCAGTATATACAAGCAGCCATGAAATGTGGTATTTCAGGTTGCTTTTATATATTATTCTCTCTGAAATGAAGGCTTGGGTGCCTGGGTTGTTTTTACCAAGCAGCTTTACATTCCTGTGTTCACCTTCCAGTAAGAAGCAAGACTGAAGTTTCTTTTCTGTTCCACTTTAATACAAAGTAGCTTGCCCTCTCTTTGGAAACCCAGTTACAGCTTTGGCTGAAAACAAAACTCCCTGTGAAATTTGAACTCTGGTATGTTCTTTGGGTTGTGAAGTTCTGGCTTCTTGGCTAAAGGCATTAGATACTTAAAGGAAGTCAACCTAATCCTGCCCTGCTCATGTTCTTTTCTTTTGCAAGCAGCTGGGCCATCCAAATGACAAACTCTTTTTTAAAAGCAGCTTTAGGTAAGCCTTTAATTACTAGGATGATAATCCTTACTGAACTTCCGTAGGTACCAGTATGGTGTAGTGGTTAAGAGTACTGGACTGGGACTCTGGAGTTCTGGGTTCTAGTCCCTGCTCAGCCATGGCGCTCACAGGGTGACTTTGGGCCAGAAGTGGACTCACCTACCTCATAGGGTGGCTGCTGTGAGGATAACATGGAGGGCTGGTGAAGTGTGTAAGCCACTTGCAAGAGGAAGAAAGATATGATAGAAATGCAAGTTCATAATTGTAATCGTAATGATAGGTTTGGAGCAAGAATAATGAAAATCAAAAATAGGTTGAGAGTTTGGCTGACAGACATCTCCCCAGTGTCCAAGTGTCAATCTGAACTAGCTGAACTGATCTCTGTCCAAACCCTCATCCTAGTTCCATACGTCAGAGACAGAGTGTGAATATTCTGTGATGGGCAAAATGCCACGTGCAGATGGTTTTCTGTGCTGCTCTTGATTATTCCTTCACTTGTTCTAGAGCAGCCTTCCCCAACGTTGTGCCTTCCAGACACATTTGGAGTGCAACACCCAGAATTCCCCATCAGTGGCCCTGCTAGATGGGAATTGTGGGAGTTGCGGTCCAAATGCCACTGAAGGCCACCAGGTTGGTGAAGGCTGTTCTATACTGTTGAGCAGTCTAGAGCACTGCTGGCCCAAGTTGGGAGAGGTTTTGCCTTGATAAGAGGAATGACCTAAACAACCCCATTACTACAGTCTTCCCCAAGTTGGTTCCCCAAAGATGGTTGGACTACTTCCATCAGTTCCAGCCAATTGGGCCAACAGGGATTGTGGAGGTTGCACATATGGTGGGAACTTGGTTGGGGAAGGCTTCACTAGGAGATCAAGAAAAGCTTGTTTCATGCATCCTCCTAAACTATGAGAGATGGGTTGGCCCATGCAAAAGAGCAAAAAGAGTCTTCTCTTGAGAAAACTCAGCAGATTTTCCTTCTTTTGTTCTGTAAAGAAAAGTTATTTGCTATCTTTCAGGGCAAGGCCCATGTCCCAAAGTGGCTTTCAAACATACTTTAAACAATAGAAAACAAATATTAAAATGTAGACAAAACATTAAATTATAGTTCTAAAAATAGCATTTAAAAAACTAGTAAAAGGAAGATTGAAACAAACATGTTTTTATGTTCCATTTGAAGGCTAACAAAGATTGGGGGAAAATATTATGTGTTTGGGGAGAGAGTTCCAGAAGTGTGAGGACAACACTGAAAGACCCTGCCTCGTTGGCCTTGTCTGTTATCTGTGGGATCACCTGGATGGGCATTTCCTTGAACTGTCAGAGGACTGCGGCAGCTTGTTGCCCCTACAAAGAGGAAAACAGATCCAACTGCCCTATCACAGCGACTGTCCTATCCTGTTTGCATCTGGAGCTGGCTCTGCTCAGTTCCTCTTCAAGCAACAGCTTATCAGATCTGACCAGCAGTTGCTCAGGGAAAACCCTCTCATGAGGAAGAGGGCAGTATCCAGTGGGAGCAGCCTGTGTCTGTGGGAAGGTGCCGAAAGAGCTGATGTGGTCTTCCTCTGTCTACACTCTGCTGCTCGCCTTTGGGCAGCACTGATTTTACTTCTGATCTGAAATTTTCCCTGGCACTCTGGAGCCTGGGCTGGCTTTCCTGCTTCCTTTAAAGCTCGTATGTTGGCAGGTCGCCTGGTCTCCCCTGACACCAGGTCCCACAGATCTGTTTGCATCCCACGTGCCAAAGGCCTAAAAAAAGGAGCCAATCAGCTCAGACTTGGCCTCATACATTAATGAATCTCCTTAGGTTTAATTCCTGAGCATGTAGTGACAGGTTTTTGCACCTAGCCAAAATTCCAGGGGGCATGAAGTTAGGGGTGGCCCCAGAGGCTGGTGGATGTTTGGGGAAAGGCAGAAGCCCCAGGCCTGGGGCTGTCTAACTGAGGATGGAGGTAAGCTTCCTTTCTTGTCGGTGTTGCAGCATATGCTCCTGTTGCTTTTACCATCCTGCCTTTTGCCAAGTAGCTTGGAGCAGTTTGAGAAATCTGAAGCTGAATGGCATTTATTTACTGCTCCGAAGTGAGCTGTTCCTTGCAGGTCCCTTTTAAGGGTTGTAATTGCTGGGGCAATGCCAGGCAGGCTGCACTTGAATGTACAGTAATGCAGTACCATGATCTATGGTGATACTTAAAAAGTATGCAGGCAGTAAATCCAGAACTCTCCAAATTAGAAGGGTATTCACCTCCTTTGTTAGTAGACGAACACAAATGGCTGAGGTTCCTGTGAAACCAGCTACTGTGGTCACAGGGGCGTGTGCCTTTTAAGCTTTGGCAACAAGGACATTCAAACTCTGCAACCTCTGCCTATTGTCTCGACATGCATTGCATTGCACTGCTGTATCGTTGTCCCATCCTCCCCCCAGCAACTCAGCATATGTGCATCTCCTTGCAGAGGTTGCAACAGACTTGGAGAGGAGGGTAAACTGAGAGAGTTGCAGTGGCCCAAGGGCACGGCGTGAGCTCCGTGGGTGAGTGGCGAGCCAGACTGTGGGTCCCGCCTCCTGATCCACAGAGTGCTGCTGCTCTTATTGCATTGTGCTCTGTGTGGGGCTCCTCTTGAAGGTGGTCTGGAAACATCCGTTGGGCCAAAATAGGGCAGAGAGGCTGCTGACAAGGACTGGACTGGCAGACGTGATCACATAAAGTTAGTCCTCTACCACTTCCACTGGTTACCAGTTCAGGTCTGAGCCCAATTCAGGGTGTTAACACGAACGTTTAAAGCCCTAAATGGCTTGGGTCCTGGATATCGAAAGGAGCGCCTCTTCCCATGTGAACCTCTCTGACCCCTAGGATCATCATCTGAGGCTCTTCGGAAGAGCCCCCTCCTCAGGAAATCAGGCGGGAGGCTACAAGAAGAAGGACCTTTTTGGGAGTGGCACCCCAACTTTGGAATGCTCTCTCCAGAGAGGGTCACCCGGTGTCCTCTTTGTATTCTTTTGGCACCAGGCAAAGACCTTTTTGTTTTCCCAGTATTTTAACCGTTAGATTGATTTTATTTTTTAATTTTATATCTTATAATAGTGTGTTGTTTTACCATGTATGTAAACATGGTTGTTTTTAAATGTGATATTGGTCTTATGCTTAGATTTTAATATTGAAATTTTAGTGTTTGATTATATGGCCTATTATATGTTTTATTGATTGTATTATTTGTAACCCACCCAGGAAGCCTTACTGCTAATAGAGCAGGCAAAAAATCTGATAAATAAGTAAATAAATAATACATCACTCTAGCAGTTAAGGGACTGACCATAACTACTTTCTTTGGTCCTAGTTTATTCTCTTTCCATGGGTTATGGGACATGACAATGAAGCACCTTCCTTTGGATCACCAGAAGTCCTACTGAGGCTCCATTGAGCCTTTAAGAGATTTCACTAGGAGACTGCTGCATAGTTTTAGGAAGTTTTCCTGAACCTGGTGCCTTCCAGACTGCAGTTCCCATCATTCTCAGTCACCATGGCAGTGATGGGAAGTGTGTACTGCAACACATCTGGAGGACTCCAGGTTGGGTAAAGATGTTCTAAAACCAGTTGTTTCAAATAAAATCCATGCTATTTGATCTTTTATTTTAGGAGAGAAGGTATAGTGATGCACTAGGAATGTTATTTGATAATGTTATCCCATAATGATACCCTGCTTTTCAGAAACCCTTCAAAATATCATGATTAATAGCAGCAACAAAATTCTACAGCAGCAAACTAAATGATTGAAAACAAAAGCAACATTTACCAGGTGGAGGGTGGGGAGAGAACGTAAAGAAATTAAAATGAATCAGTGCAAAGTTCTCATCAAATTACTGTGTGGTAAACAATTTAGCAGCTGAAAGGTGTTGACTTGGCATATAAAACAAAGCCAAAAAGCATCAGATAAATCACTCGGTGGAAGACATTCTGTTTGCAGAGTACCATTGTGGGAAAGACCTGAAGAGGGCTGTTTGTTGTTTAGTTGCAAAGTCTTGCCCGACCCATCTTATTTTGGTTTGTGTGGGAGAACCTGGCCTTGAAGGCTTAAAGGATAAGTGTAATGCAGCTTCTCAGGTGGCCTTGATAATGTAGCACTGGTGGATCTTCTGGCTATGAGGCATTGCAAAGCCCATGTAACTAACTGTAGGAAATGAATTTAAGGAAGGCATATTTTTAACACCATGTTTTCTAGCTCTACAATTCAATTTCGTAGATCAGAATTACAACTGGTATGCTGATGTCTGATGTCAGGCACTCTGGTATATGCTAGTTCTTTGATATCTTATCTTATTCCTTTCGTTTCACACTTCATGGGGTTATTTTTCCACAGAAAATATTTGCAGCCATGCAAACAGAAAGTTTGCTGTGCATTGAAACTTGTCCATAAATTGCTAGTTGTGGTGATATCTCTTTCTTTCCACCACTGGAATAATATTCTCTTGTGGTAGTGTGAGATGGCCATTCCTTCTGCTTTCCAATGATGCTAATTAATAGAGTGATATATCCTTTATATTGTTATACTTAAAATATACACATATGGAAGGGTTCTCATTTTTGTGTCACAACCTGTTATGGCAAAGATGTTTCCCTGCTAGTGCTGTTGATACAGCTTGTGACAAGCCCAGCAAATGTGTGGTTTTGATGGGCCTCTGAGTCCAAACGAGTCTAAGAAGTCTTAACACATTCTCCTTGAAGGCACATTGAAACAACTGTCCGTTTTAAAAGGAAAAGCTTCATTTGGAATCTGCATACATGGGCCCATCACGGTTGATTCTGCACCTCCAAATTTAATATGGAGAGCACCCCAGGGATTTTGCTTGCACCCTGGTGCAATAGATCAGGGCATTGGTGCTCAGCAGTAACTGAGCAGATGCTTGCTTATCCCGGGGCTGACCAGCAGTAGATGTTCCAAAGCTTGACAAGAAACCCATAATCATTCTCTTCCCCATAGTTTTGTCCCAACTGATGTCTGTCTTTTGAAACTTTTCAGCTCCTGTTCTGATTTTAGGATAAAAATCAGTTTGCTTTTCTCCATTCCTATTAATATATTATTCATAACAAAAAGTCAACGTATCTTACAAGCATTGAAAAAAAAAATATAATTGCTGGAATAATATGGCTCCCTGTGATCTTATCTGCCTTGTGGCTAATGCAAAGAATAAAAACCGGTTTGACTGGTGAGATTCCCCTGTCATCTTTCACTGTTTTCTTTACATCTTGATAGTTTGACATTTCTGCAGTGGATCACCAGCAGAGCCCCTGGCCAAATCTGGCCTTCAAGGGATGCCGTTCTGGCCATGTTCAGCATGGGCAGCCTCCACAAAATAGCAGCTCTGAAGAGAATCAGCCTACGGTTTCTCTCCTGTGTCCCTCACCCCTCAACAGTTTCTCTCTTGCCCATTGAACTGGAGAGTAAATGAGGGGCTACCCCTTCCCTTCTCTCCTTTTTCCTTGGAAAAAATAAATAAGTAAAATTTACTACAAATCATGCTTTAAGCCCCTTTACAGTTGTTCACCGGCTTAGCCTGACAAACACTTCTGAAACACCCAGAGATGTTGAGAGTGTCAGCATTTTAGAGAGTTGAAAGCAGAACGAAAGGGGAACCATCGTGTTTATTTTGTCTCACTAAAAATTCAGATGAAATGGGTTTTTGAAGCTTCGTGAAAAGCTGTGAACTAAAATAATGGTAGGATCAGTGTGTGTGTCACCTCCATCCCGTAGCGTTCAGCTTTCTCTGAAAAACAAAAGGTTGCTATGTGTCTCCAGTCCAAGCAGAGATGTGCTGAGTGCAAGTCTGGGATAGCTCACAGTCTTCTTTCAATTAGGCAAACCTCCCTTTACTCTAGTACAAGTTTAGTGCATCTGGTCCTCTTTTAGACTGCAGTCTTATACTGAACCCAGTTAGCTGTGAGTAAGCCCTCTGGAAAGCAAGACTTACTGCTGAATTTGCATGTTTTAGTATTTGTTTTTATTGTGCAGTAAAAAAACAACTGAACTGAACCATTAGAGAAGGTGGGAGGGGGAGAATAAAGCTAAAACATGGCTTCCTTCTAAAATGGCAATGCAAGTTGTCTACCATTCTTTACTGTAGCTTAATTTTCAGCTTTAAGCATACTATTAAGATTGTTTTATCTTCTACTTATCTGTATATTTGGTTTTTCAAATGTTTGATACTTTGTGTAGTGCTTATTTTTAAATATTGTTTAAAGTATTTATTTTAAAAACACTTTGTGATTGTTTGAAGTGCATGAGGAGCTGCACACTGGGGAGTGTTAGGAAGTTTGGGGATTGTTCCGTCATGGCAGCCGCCAAACCTCCGAAAGGCACCTGACTTCCACCAACCTCAAGCCAGCTGCCTCCTGCCAAGATCTCGAAGAGCTGGGGAGAAGGAAATGGCCTTCCTGGGTCTCTGTGAAATCAGGCAAAGACTATCACCAGCACAACACCCTCAGATGGATGGACAGACCAAACAAGTGAATCAAGAAGTAGAACAATGCATAATTATTTTTCATAACAGTAGCATAGTCTGTTCTATACTAATAAATAGGGATATGTGTAACTACTGAATCTCTTAAAATGTTATTCCAAACTACTGAATATACTATATAGAATATACTTATATACAAGTCTGTATATAATGTACAGACTTGAAAAATTGAAGTCTGTTTTTTGAAGACAAACTATTGGCCCAACAGTAAACACATAATCTCTTATCTAAACTGAGCCTAAATTCAATCAGAGCATACTTACTCTGAATTAATACTTACTTACAGAGCATACTTACTCTGAATCTAAATTCAATCAGAGCATGCCTTAAATTTATGTCAGCTGGAGAAAAAGCTTTGGATGTTCAATCTAAAAGCCTGCTTTTAGGCCATTTCCTAGCAGCTGCTCTTAAGAATTCATGGAGTCTTATTCGTGCTGAAGGCTATTTTTGATGCTTTATTAACATTCCCATCTTAACACTGTTTAGGGCTCATTAAAAGCTTATCTTATCTTGCTTTTCTCTTTGTATCAGCCAGCACAAATGCAATCTGAGGAGCAGCAGCCTCAGGACCTCTGTGCTGTTGGCTGCAAAACTGGAGTATGCAGTTAAGCCAATATGTAGGATTAATTGGATTAATGGCACAGGAAGCTTAATGAGGTTACCTCCAGATCATGTGAGTCTTATGCATGCTAGCAGATCACATGGCAAATCATTCAAGGTGTAGCTGGAGGAAGATGTATTCTTGAGTTTATTACAGAAGCCCAGGAGTTCATTCTTACCACTGAACTTTTTGTGTTGCATTTATTCTGCTTAGCTGTGGGTCAGTGATCTCAGTCCAATAACAACACAGATTTGTTTCATCGCTGGAATCATCTCTGAAATCCCATAACCCTATGCTTTGTTGCTGTGGCTAGCAAACTGAAGGAGACATGGGAGGCTTTCCAAGTATGGACCACCTTTAGGTTCTTGCCACTGCAGGCAGTCATGGCCTTCCTCCCCAGCCTCCTGCCGCTGCCACCGCCATGTCTACATCCTCCCAACTCTTTAACACCCCGGTTGCTCTTTTCCCCATCCCTCTGTGACTTTGGCCAGTGGAGTAGTTTCCTCTGACACCTCAGCAGCTCTACTTTAAGGGTTTTTGTGTCTTTCCAGATTAGCTCTGTTTGAAGAAAGTACTATGTAAACTAGACTTGTTAAACAGCTAGAACACAGAAGTCTGAAAGTTCTCCGCCCAATTTCAGAAACGTCATGCAAGTGACCAGATCTTTGGCAAGAGTAATCCCATTAACCCACTGAGTGGGGAGCAATGGAGGGAGAGGCAAAAGGGAAGGCCCTGCCCATGTTTTGCTTTACCCAGTGCTGGCTTGGGCCTGCACAGCGATGTCATGGGCCCCTCAAGGGACTGTGGCCCTTGATGGAAAACAAGGTTCTTTAGACTGGAAGGGAAAGCTTTGGGGAACAGCCAGTTTTGCTATATAACTTTTGAGAATGGTTCACATTAATTTAATGAAGATCTTGTTCAGCTGCACAATGTAAGAGAATAAAAGGTATTTTCTGACAACTGCTTGGTAGCTTTGGGAGAAGATGGCTGAGTAGACTTTGGGTTCTTGCTGGGCCACTTATGTGTTCCTTTTGCCAAAACAGGATTAAACCTTTGGTGCAACACTGTAAAGCTAACCTAGTCTACTTTTGGAGGTTTGTAGCAGCGTATTAAGCCGATTTCTACATGGTCATAACTATGTGTGGCTAACTTGCCATACATTGTTCAGAAAATGCAACCATCAAATAAGTGTGTGTGTGTGTGTGTGTGTGTACTACAAGTGGATTTTTATTTCCCTGAACATTAAATTTTCAGGTCACTGAACTAAAACAAAAACTATTTGAGATGAATTAGAATGAGAAGCTGAAGCGAATGGAAACTTGCCTAATTATTCTCATAGTTCGGAAATGGACAGCGGCTAGCTCTGTCACAGCAAGAAGTGCTGAACAATATCCATGCCTCAGTGCTCCGGGATCTTCAGGTCACATTTCAATTACATGTTCAGCTCATGCCTTACATCCCAGCTATCAAGGTACTGCATCTGAAGGTACTCTCTGAACATGTGAACAAGAATAGGGAAGCATCCAGCCAAGCCCCTTGGGCTTCTGCTTTGGCAAGGCTGATCTGCTTGTACTGGTGGAGTGTGGAAGGAAGTAAAGAGCAGCATGGAGAGGTTTTGTAAATTAGTTCAACACATCCCCCTCTAATAATCTTTCCCAGAATGTTGTTTCTAGCAGTAGTTTCTTTCATTTCTTCGTAGTCCCTGCGGCCACTTCAGAACTCAGCACGCTCTTGCTACAAGGACTGCAGGCTTGTTTCTGTATCTCTGCAGGACTCCATTTGCTTTTTGGTAGTGAATTATTAATTCCCTTCTGGTGCTTTAGGTAGGACACTTAAATGGCAGTTCTGTATGAACAGTAGACCTATTTGTTGGGCTCTAATGAATGCTTATGCTGTGTGCATGAGCGCAAGTCCTTCCTGCTGCAGTTTTTAAAAATTAACAGTGCGATATTATGCACTCAGAAATAAGCCCTGTTGTGATCAGTGGGAGTCTTTCCCAGACGGGGAAGGGCAAATCTGTCAGTTTCACTTTCTCCCACTTTCCAGCTCCTTCTGATCTTGGGGTCCATTCTGTTTATGAAGACATGGACAAGAACTTATTCAATTTGCACACCAGCTAGCTATACAAAACTCTCAGCCATTTGCACTGGTCACACTTTCACTGAACCCCTAATTAAATGGAGAAATCAGTTAGTTTCTCTTTTTCCCACCTTCCTTATATCTCACATTCTTTCCATTCTGTTACTGGAAAAATGTGCAAATTTGGGTTGCTATGAAAGAGGCTGGACATCCACATGGTGGGCATGTCGTGAGCGGAGCCGGCTGGTGCCGGGGGTCAGACTAGATGGCCCGGGAGGCCCCTTCTGACTCGCTCTGTTTTCTATGTTTCTGTGTTTCTAAATGAAATTCTCATTCATACTCCCCAGCTGTGGGTCTGTGTGGGATTTACACACATCTGACAGACATAATCACACTCCCACAAGTAAAACAGAGATAAGCAGAATTATGAGTGTAGTACTTCATTATTACTGCTTGCTGTAATCTTCTTAGTAACTCCAAACTGAAGAGAAACACCATGTAGCTTGAATATTTTATTCCACCAATAAACAGAACCCAGGTTTCCGCTCTCATTCACAAATTTTGGAGAATTCAAAGCATCCCTGATCTGTTGAGTGTTTTTCAGCTGCTTTATGCATGCTCTTCTCTTGCCAGCTCCTACAAGCAGGCAGCCAAGTTGACAACCCCTTTCCTGTCGTGATTTGGGGCTGGGGATTTTGGGTGCTGTCAAGGGCACTCAGGTGCTTGCCATTCAAATACCCAGGAAGACGCCAGCCGGCAAAAGCTCTTCCTCAGGTCTGTATCTTAAGACTTCTTTGAAGGAATGGTTGCTATGCAGCCTTGTTTGTTCACGGTATGTGACACTGTTTGCCTGCTCTGTGTGTGCATAACCTGCGAGGTGCAAGCTTAATAGCTCAGGGCAGTGCAAGGTTCGCCTCGGTGAGATATCCACAGCTTTCCAAAACTGCCATCTGATCTGGGGAAAGCACGACTGCTAGAGGGAAAGGGACAACACTTTCAGCCACGTTCTGTGACTCCCCAAGGGATGGCATGTTCCATAACATGGGAATCGGGTTCCTGAAATAAAGAGGAGCTTCCATGCAGGTGAGTGACCAGACCCGCATTCATTACTGGCTGCTGGCACAGAGCTAGGATCTTTCATAAGGCTGTTTACTTTGCAGCAAATACCTTCACCCATCACAAAATGCTCTGCTAGGTAACTTGTTATATAACTGCTGTGTCACTGAGTTACGATGCTCCCTGCTTCAGAGGTGTAGGGCTTCAGAATGGGGAGGCCATGCTAATGCTCTGAGGAGCAGCAAAACGTGCCCCCCCCCCAACCCGGCAAGAGGGTTTAATGCCTGCTGAGGAGCCAGCTGAGGAGCGGGTAGTTGAGAAACAGCCTTCGGAGGTCAGAGAAGGGGCTGTTCAAGTGATCCTCGCACAGAGGAGCATCTCTGGTGGGGCAGGAATGTCCAACTGTGATAGGGAAATTGTGAGGCCAAAAGTACCCATTTCTTTACTTTTTCTGTGCGTTATCAAAAGAGGAGGTGGAGGTGGTGAAGCCTAGAAAAGCCCATTTACTCCAGAGAAAATGAAGGAGGATATAGATCCATATTTCATGATCTATACAACAGTCTCCCCACCCTGCTTTGAAGCAGCCAACGTGGCCCCTCCACTTCATCTTCGCAGCAACCGTTGAGAAAGCCTCTGCTGAGTTTGCCTGCTGCCCCACCGGGGTCTATGTAGTGCTAGGGCCATTTTGGAGGTGCAAGGCAAGGGACAGACGCCATGGACAATTTCGTGCAGAATGCTGAACAGGCTCTGTGCATGCATTTGGGACAGCCCCCCACTGCAGGGCACGGGGGGCCTTCAGTGCTGGGTTGCCTGCCAACCAGCCCAAGTGTTCCCCTTCGAACCATAATGTATGAATTATGGGATGCAATGCCAAGAAAATCAACAACAGTTGTGGAAGTGCCAAGACTGGTCACCCGTTTTGCAGGTCACCATGGATTCACTCGATGGGCATATTGTACTCTGTCGTTTGGCAACCTGCCCTTTTCAAGGAAGCCAGTGCTATTTTTGTAGCGTCTTTTGTAGCTGTCTGATTCTGGGGTGATGCACAGACCTGCTGGCCATCCCAGGGAAAACCTGAACTCCCTCCACCCCTCGGTCATAAGCAGAATCATCACTGCCTTTGGTTAAAGCTGGCAATGAGGCAGCAAGTTCAGCTAGTCTCTGGAAGGACACTTCCTCTGGGGAAAACAACTTTGCACATGGTCAGTGGCACTATGGCTAAACCCTTTTATTGAAAAAAGAACATTGTATGTGCTTACAATGGAGCGGCTCAAGCTACTGCCACTCCTGAAAGCAAAGTTAGGCAACTCAACTGCACCCCTACTTGAGTCCAAGCAGCCAAAAACTGGGTATCCTGGCAAGGTGTGTTCAGCGATGGCAGTGATCAGCTGTGGATTCCAGCTTATAATTCGGCTCCATTCATGCTTCCTCGAGCATGCCAGGAGCAGGAAGCCTGAGCTGAGCAACTGAGCGCAAGTGCTTTGTTTCACAGGGCCGTTTTCGGTTGACTTGAAAGGAAGGCTCACGCCGTGATCCCCTGCTCAATGCTTCGGCGATTTTCCAGAATGGGTGCACATGACTACTCAAGCAGGAACTGTGGATCCGTTGAGGAGCCATGGCACTTTGAGGACTGTTGGTGCATTAGATAGGACGGGGGGAAGCAAATGTGAAAAACCTTTAAAATGCATCTAGGCTCCAGTCACAAGCCATTTATTGAGAAGCAGTTTTTAAACTCTTTCTAGCCACTGGTTTAATTCTGTTTTGGTGACATGATCCGCGGTTCTCTTAAAGGACTCTCCTTTTCTGCCTCACCATCCTGGATGCCAGGAGGGACTGTAGATCAGTGGTGGAGCTGAAGGTCCAGGGTTCAACCCCCAGCATCTCCAGGCAGGGCTGCCTACATATCCTGCCTGAAATCCCGGGGAGTTGCTGCCAGTCTCCGCTGACAATACTGGTCTAGATAGACCAAAGGCCCAACTTAGCATGATTCTGCCTCCCAGAATACCTGCAACCCTCTTACTTCCTTCATATCTCTCCTTACACCCACCCTTTCCATGAAGCCTCTGTCTCAGCCCCTGGGGCATCCGTGTCTCCACCTGCCTTCCCCAAACTGGGGGCGTTTGGACCTCTGGCCCCAGCCAGCTGCTTACTGGAGGTGTATTCTCAAAAATCTGGGGGAAGGCTGGCCTATGCATGGGAAAGCACTGCACAGTGATCTGTTTCTCCCCAGATCCGCTTTCCTGCTCTTGCTCTGTTGTTTCCCCTGTGTCAGATTTCAGATAGTAAGCTCCTCAGGGCAGGGACCTGTCCTCATGTATTCTGAAAGCTGCAGCCACTGAGAAATAGTGAACTGGGAGGAAATGTTTTGCTGTCCATTTGGATACTGGGAGGGCAGTTTGGCTTGTAGCCTCCCTAGCATAGAAGGTCTGTGCAGGAATTAATTGTCCTCTCTTGGTCAAATGGGTCCAATCGTCAATCAACAGGATCCGCCTCAGGGAGAAAGCTCTCTGCTCCCAGTTGGCTCCTCCTTTCTTTCAGAAATTCCTGGGAATGTTTGCAGCAGAGAGGCTGTTCTCCTGCCAGTGGCAAGCAAGTTCAGAGCCTCTGCATTTCTCTAAGGGGCACAAGGCTGCGCTCCCTCAGCTCATTATTAGAGATGTTTGCTGGAGAGAGCTCTCTCCTCCTCCTCTGGAGAGAAAGATGGTGCTTGCTGTTTCTTTGAGAGACTCTGCTCCAGCTCTGAGGCAAGCAGGTCTTCTGCAAGGGCTGTGGGATGAGGAAAAGACCTAGCAAAGGGTTCTGCTGAGGCATGGCAACGATTCCTTCCCACAGGTGCCAGAAAACAGTCAAAGGAGCTCATCCACTTGATAGCTGTGGACAAAAGACCTGGGATTGCAGCTTTTCACTTGGTGGTAAGTAGTACTATGGAACGATCTCAATACTTTAGGTTGCCCATACCCTGCTAGACTTGCCCCTTGATTCCTCTGACGAGACTGGAATGAAAAATGTTGGTTGTTTCTGGTCAGCTGGAAATCAGAGAATATTCTCTTCTGGCCTTGTGCCTGCATGAAAGTCAACAGTGGCAGAAGCAGAGGAGTTAAAAATGTCGCTTGCTCCTTCCTATATATCAGATCCAGGACACTCCTTCTGGGAAATGTTTTATGTACTTCTGTCTTTTAGGGTTACTGCTTTGCTGGAATTTTGTTCTGACTTCTGCTCTTTGCTTTTGCAAACTGTGCTCTGGATTCTTTGAGGCAATCCACAGGTGATAGTTGTGCAACATGTATTAAAGTTGTTAACTGTTCACTGTCCCCTTAAATACAATCTAGACTTTAGACTCTCCCCTCTCTTTGGACTAGGAGAGATTAAGCTCTAGACCTGACAAGGATGAGCAGAGATAGTACCTGCAGGGCTTGGGCAGGGTCCGGTGTGAACTGAAACTTTTCAGAGCCAGCCCTGGAAAAACTCAGTCAGAAAAGAGTCTATCTTCTAATCCAGCCTTTCACTGTAGCTGCCCATTTCCCCCTGACTTCTCTTTTCACCACCATTTATGCATAGAACGATCAAGCATACTCTCTCAAATCCAATGTTTAAATTTAAGACTGAAATCGGGGATGCTAAGCAGTCTTCGCACAAATTTTTTCAACCATAAACAGAGCTGACTCTTTCAAGAAGCAATCTGCTCAGGCAGAGTGGTGAGTTGTACAGAAGTCCAAATTCTTAGCCATGATCTTGACTCAAATTTCTGTACCAAGAAAGGCTACATATCTGCTGTAGGGATATGCTGCTTGAGGATGAAAAGTTAATTCTGAACTGAATGCTTCTTGTCCTTTCAAAACCGAGAAGAGTTCAAGGCCCACTACCCAGAGTGTCTGATGCTTCTCTACTAGTCTGTCCTTTAACTTGCACTATGTCCTCAAACTCATGGAGATGTAAGGTTCTCCACCCCACTAAAATTGCTCACTGAACTTTCCCACAGAACCTGAAGCTGCTTGATCCTCAGCCACTGCCTGGCTCCACTCTCAGTCCATTGGCTTGCCATGTCAGCTGTGAATTCCAACCCCGCCTCTTCATTTGATGCAGAGCCTGCTCCCGTGACCCTTGAAGGCTCTTTCATAGGAGGAGTGGGCCCAGTCCTCTCCATAGGTATGTCCAGAATGGCTTGGCCAGCATGCACCACACCATTAAGATTATTCAACATTTATTCAAGCATTAATAGTATAGACAGATACATAGTTCTTTGCCCTCTAGCCAAGCTGTTTCAGTTTTTGACCTCTGCATTTTTTCAGTTAGTTCCTGTTAAAAATAGAAGCCATGCTAGATCTGTCCAAGGTCCATCTGGACCAGCACTCCGTTGATACAGTGGCCAACCGCTTGTGGGACACCCACTCATGGTTCATTACTGCAGTTGATCACAGGGCATGTGCAAAGCCAGGTCCGTTTGGCAGCCACACGGTCCACTTCTCTAATGTTCAGCAAACAGCTGCTTTGTTGTTTTAGATGCTATTGGCTATGTCCCGAATCAAGATCCTGCTTTATAACATTCCACAAAAATATATTAATCAGGTAATAATTGGGGGGGATTATCTACTGAAATATGAATACCATTTTCAGTCTATGTTTACTGTATTTTCAAATTAAATATTAGCAGCCAAGCTCAGTGTAGCAGGTAAGGTGAGGAAGCAAGAGCTGAGGATGCGCAGACTCCAGGAATTGGACCGACTCCTCCCTTCAGTCTTCAAAGGTAGTGGACTTGGACTCTGATTCAAGAGTAGAAGAAGAGCTGGCGTTGGAATTGGCAGCGGAAACGCCAAGGCCATTGGGCACACAGATAAGCAAGGCAGGAACTGAGAACTAGACAGTTTTTAATTTCGATTTATACCCTGCCTTTTTCCTGCAAAGGGCTCAAGGCAGCTTACATCATTCTCCTCCTCCATCTTATCCCCACAACAACAACCCTGTGAGGTAGGTTGGGCTGAGAGTCTGTGACTGGCCCAACGTCACCCAGTTGGCCCCATGGCTGAGCGGGGACTAGAACCCTGGTCGTCTGAGTCCCAGTCCCATGCTCTTAACCACTACACCACACTGGCTCTCACAGTTGAAAGCAATGGGAGGGATTCTGGGGAGCAAACTGAAATGGATAGACACCATTAGTCTAATTATGCTCTGCCACACTGAGAAGGTGGATCAATTAAGGAACATTCTGCTGATTGGCCCATAATTAGCATAATCCACCTTGAAGGTGGATCCAGCTTTTTTTGGTTTGGAAGGGAAGGGGAGTATTCAGTTTGGAATCAGCTTGTGGCTAGGGAGGGGAAGGGGACAAGGGGAAACCCAGCCGGCCAGACTTGACTCATGTGCTTCAGGCTTAACACTTTTGGACTAAATAATCCACAAGCCTCTTCCAATTCTAAGATTCTACTTTCCCCAGAAAAATCCAAGGTGGTAGATATTGTTTTAAACTAATCACATAAAAGTAAATTAGATGCATGTCCTTTAGACTTTTTTAAACCTAAATTCAGTCCAGTAATATAGGGCTCATTTAAAACTTTCTCGGCTAAGAAATTCATAAGCTTTTTTTTTCTAATTCTTTAACTCATGGAGTTCAGAATGACTCCTTTTCTAAGAGATTCTTAAAAGTTTGATAGTGGCCATGGTCATATTAAAAGTTTGCATAAAACAAGATTTCTGGCAATGTAACCTGCCCCGCAATCACAAGCTGAAGCATGAGCTGGGCGGAGTGAACAAAAGCAGGGCAAACTGGTTTTGAATACAAACTATAGAGGTAATTAACACCAGTATCGAGTGCCAGGCTTAGGACATTACAGATTATTCAAGCATTGTGCCCAGTCTTTTCAGAGTACATATTGTTACTGTCTCCACTAGAGTTGTGGCCAAGATACACTGATTTCTGAAAGGTGGCTGATAGATCTTTCTGCAAGTTTTCGCAGTTAAGCAAACAAAGAAGCAAGAACAGAAAGTATATTTTCATTTATACTTCCTTGGGGCTTGGATCTAGAGAGCATTGCTACTTGTCAACAAAGTGCATTTTGTTAACTTCAGTGAGTTCTAGATTAGGATCTTGTCCAGAAGTCACTCAAATATGCTTTGTCCATATCCTCACTTTGCTCCATTTATCAAGGGCAACACCTACAATGTCCCTGGCAATCCACTGGAAATGCTTAAAGGATGTTTAAAAAAACCTTTAGTCTATACTAGCTTCCTTTCTATTCTCCCACCCACATAACTAAGATAATTTGGATTCATATTACCTGGATAAAAACTGAATGTGCTTAAGTTTCACCTCTGTTGTGAGATGTAATCAGATCCTTTATAAGATAAATCCAGCCTTCTCCAATGTAATACCTTTCAGTTGTGTTAGACTACAATTCCCAGCTTCCTCAGCCATCCACTGAGGGTGATACTATCTGCAATACAGACATGGCCATCACGACTAGCAGCCATATATAACTTTGGCCTCCATGAATTTGGCAGATCCTCTCTTAAAGGCACCTGAAAAGGTTGCCACTACCACCCCATAGGATAGTGGATTTAATAATTTATCTCTGGACTGTTTGAAGGAGCACTGCTTTTTCTATCCTGAATTCAACTTCATCAGATGATCCTATTTGATTTTCATATTAGTATAAACTTTGAAGCCTGGCATTTATGCTGAATGCTGCCATTTATTGTATAACTGCTCTTATCACTCAGAAGTTTTCCTAAATGCTCAGCTGAAATCTACTGTCCTGTAGTTTAAACCTGTTAAAGCTGGACCTGGCTTTAGGAGCACCAGAGAATAATTCTTTGCTCTCTTCTGTTTGATGGCTTTAAGATGCTGTGTTTAGTCACTAAGTCATGTCTGACTCTTCTTGACCCCATGGACAACATTCCTCCAGGCCTTCCTGTCCTCCACCATCCCTTGGAGTCCACCCAAGCCCACACCCACTGCCCCAGAGACTCCACCCACCCACCTCACCCTCTGCCGTCCCCTTCTTCTTTTGCTGTCAATCTTTCCCAGCATCAGGGTCTTCTCCAGGGAGTCCATCCTTCTCATTAGGTGGCCAAAGTATTTGAGTTTCATCTTCAGTGTCTGGCCTTCTAAAGAGCAGTCGGGGTTGAGCAGTCACTGGTTTGATCTCTTTGCAGTGTAGAATAAAGTGCAGCAATTACATCTATCACTTGGAAGTTTTGGCTGGGGATTCTGGGTGCCACCCAACTCCTTTCTCCAGTCATTGAATCAAAGTCTAAAGATGATGAAGGGTACAAACGAATGCGTGGAACTGGCTGAATTTGTGCTCAGTGGCTCCCGTGTGTTCAAGGTTCCTGTGCACAGAGGGGATATGCACTTGGCATTTTTACTGATATTTTAATGCCTGAACCACTGACATGTCACAGGATGCTGACCCCAAACCACCCTCCTTGCACTGTTTCTGCCATTATGCCCCAAATTTCTTCAGACCAGTCAGACCACAACTTTTTAAATATATGTTGCATTATTTCCAGTGTGCTAAGCTTGTGGTACTGTTCCGGGAGGGGGAATGAGTTCAGTTGACCAGAGGGCTGTGGGGGAGGGCTGATGAAAGAAGTGCCTGATCCACCTTGGATGGCACAGCAGCAACTCCGAGAAGCGGCAAAGCCCAGTCTGCCTTCCACTGCTTTCCCACCTCCTCCCTGTCCCCAGCCTCTCCCTCTCTGACTTGCTGAGGGGAAATGCAGTGGTGCCCTCCCCCTCCCCCTCCCCCTCCCCATGTAAGGAACAGCTGCATGCCTACTCAGGAGTAAGTCACATCATCACACCATCACTTACTCAGAAGTAAACTGCATTAGTTTCATCGGTGCTTCTAGACATGTCTACTCAGGAGTAAGTCACAATCTTCTCAGTGGTGCTAACTCAAAGGTGAATCACATTGACTTTGATGACACCCACTCTTCAGAAAGGCAGCATGGGAGCAGCAGCTGCCCTTGCTTTTGTGTGGAGGGGAATGATCCAGCTGGTTTTACTCCACAGGAGGTGGGAGAAAGGTGGCAAGCTGGAGTACAGCCTTCTCTTCTCTCCCCATCTGTTTTTCCCACTCCATGGTGTTTTGTGAGGGGCTAGGAGCAGCTGTGATTATTTTCCCTTTAAAAAAAATTCTCTGCCCGTTAGCTCCTTCAGACTTTGTATAGCTAATGACTCGGAAAAAAAAGTTTGGTTTGGAGCATCATTTCTCTGCCAGTTCTTCCCACTTCTGCAATCGCCTTTCAGTGTGACGCAAGATCACATTTTCAACACAGTGGAAACTGTATGGTGTTCATTAGTGGATTATCATGATGGTGGAGAGTTTCATTTAGCCTTCAGGAAGAAATAGCAGGACATAAATTTGAAAAAAGAATTTTCCAGGAGTCAAAATCTCCTCCTTCTTGGGCATTAAGAGATGCTGGCAAGCCTCTCTATTATGTCACAGCAGCAAAACCAGCCAACCATCAAGTGAGGGGTGCAGAGAGAAGCAGAGATGCTTGAGACTAAAATGGTGCTCTCTGTCCTGCCAAGGGCTCCCTTCACTCACTCAGCAGCCTTCCCACCTTCTCATCCCATCATAGTTTTTATCATGACAAAGCAAGAAAAGGATCCCTTCATTTTGCACATGAGAAGCACGTGGGTGTAAGAAGAGCGAGAGGAATCATGGGGGGCTGATTCCGTGGGCACACCTGTTGCCACTTGGTTTTGCCGCCCCACATACTGTCTGCTTTCAGATGAGTTTTTCTTCTCGGCATAAAACTTCACAGTCGCTTGAGGGGCATTGAGATTTAGCATTTGAAACTAACCTAGACCTGCAAGTGATTAAATTTAGGAATTCATGTAGCAGTACATAATACATAGGAGGAACTGTAAATATATCGCTGCATAGGGAAGCCGCCTGAGAAATGGCTGACAGACTGCAGGGTGATAAATTGATAAATAAATTAATAAATGGTCAGCTCATTTAAATTTACAGTTAATTGGCTGGTATTTTATCCTTGTACAGTTATTTCATGTGGAGGCATATATAGAGGTATTCTCAATATTTCATTTTTAGTGGAAGAATGAATGAATGAATAAATACTTCTGGTTGTTCCATTACAGACTCATGCTATTTTGTCATGGTTGAACCAAGGGTGATACATCCCATTTTCCTTCACAAATCAGTCACTTTGGGGCCTTGCCATATTTGGTTTATTGTGGAACTGACTCTCCCCCTTCTACAGTCTGTCTGTAGAATTGTCAAAGGTGTTTATCATCATAACTCATTTTCCTTGCCACAGAAATGAATGTGAACTGTACCCCAAGCTGCAATATCAGCGAAATGGACCTTTCAGCAAGATATCCATAGATGCAGGGTAATTTTAGCCTCACAATTTATGCTGGAATGGACACTCAGTTTTTAGGGGGGAATCTAGTATTCTGTTGTGGGGTCCATTTGGTGTTGGCTCCTGGTTTTTGAGGGCCCTTGGGGAAGAAATCCTCAATAGGACCCTCCCTCGCCTTTCTCACGACCAGTGTCACCAGCTCCAATTGTTCCTCATCCCCTCGCAGCAGTGATAAAAACTAATGAGGCCCTGTGATTGTGCAAGAAAAGCCTCATCAGGAAGTGCCCTAAGGATCAGTAAATTAGAAATGAGCATTTTGTAAGAAATAAGTATTTAAATGCAATTTAAATGGTGTTTTATGTGGACTAAAACAATGTTCAGTGAATGCTGAACGGACAGAATGAATTTATGAACTCATGCAAAATTGACACAGAGACTAGAAAAAGAGCGATCTATCCATCCTTGCTGATGTATAAGGTGCGTAAGGCTATCACCATCCATCTGTGTGTCTTGACAGCTTTGTTTCTAGTTGGTCCCATTTTAGCTGCATTGTTCAAGGTAGCCTTTTAATTTGCAATTTAATATTTTTAATACTAAAACAAGCATGCAATAGTGCTTAAATGCATGTGCCATGCAAATGAAAAGAGGATGCAAAGCACACCTTTCCAGTCTTTTAAGTCAGTGCCAGATCACCACCATGCTGTTGTTTTCCATTGCATTGTATTCTTCTATAGCATTATATTATATTATATTATATTATATTGTAATGGTGCAAGCTTGGATGCTTGGAGGGTGATCCAAGCTTGGAGGACTCGCTACAAGGTCAGAGCTTTTTTCTGACCTCATAGGTGGGTTGCTGAAAAATTGTAGCTGGTTTTTCTAAAAAACCAAACCAAACCAAACCAAACCAAACCAAACCAAACCAAACCAAACCAAACCAAACCAAACCATTGTCCAGCAGCGATGGATTGCATTGCTCAATTGTGCTTTCACATGGACTTCTGCTAACTGGAGGGGGTCCTTGCATTGCATGCAAGCTTCGCACCCCTGCCATTTCCAGGCTTTTGCTCGGGTAAGGGACTGCTCCCCACAGGGGCCAGTCCTGGCCTGCTTTGTCTTCACCTATATATTTGTGTCCCAATCCCCCAGCTCTGCATTTGTGGTAAGATAAAAATGGCATGAAGCCAACTTCATTCAGGATGGTGTTTGCATTTTTTCCTTACATGGAGATGAGTTCTAGGGAGGAAATGGTTGATGTATGAAGCAGTCTGTAGTCTTTAATGGAGCGCTCAGGAGTCCTGCTGGCTGACAAATTACAACCAGTGCAGAGAATATCATCCCCTGTGATGTTTGTGTTGTTCTTCCTCACAGACCTTTGGATGTACTTGGAGAGAAACAACAGCAGTGGTGCAATCCATAACAAGAAAGAAAACTAGTTGTCTCTTAGCTCTAGAGGTGCCCTGGATCCTTCTGTACTCATGGCCGCACATGATGATTTTGCAGCAGGTAAGCATCTGGCATACATTATCTCCCTCCCTCCCTTCCTCCCTCCTCCTCCTCCTCCTCCTCTTCCCTCCTTCCTTCCTTCCCTCATTCCTTTCCTATTCCTATCCGAAGTTCTCTGCAAAGTTATCACATCCCTAGAGATCACTTGCACTAAGATTGGACTCTGGGGTGAGGTAGATACTCCGGAAAATAAAGGGAAACATTCTCCCCAAATAGTTTCATCAATTGCAATAGATACGCAGGATTTCATGATGATTTTCTTGTTGTGCACTGGGGCTCTCCTGACACCAGGAGTAGCCAGGTGTCCTACTTTACAGAAGACAGTCCTGTATTTTTGAGACCTGGCAGAGGACAGTCTTCTGTTTGCAGAGTTCCTCTTTTGGAAGGCTAACTTCAAGTCAAAGACCACTGGGACAAGAAGCAGAACGGGGACAAGAATGTGCACTTGTGATCCTCACTCACCAAAACTGGTGGGTCCTTCTTGTGCTGTTGCACCCCTCCTGCAACCTTCTCCCTTTCTTTTCTAGCCAAGCTGCAGAGTTTTTGGAGCAAGAAAAGTTGACTATTTTCTAGGATGCTGCCATTATGATGCAGTGTAATTCTGCAGTTCTGCTCTGTACCACAACACCACCTGTGTTGTGTGATGTAACATGAAGGAACATGTACAAAAGCAGAGAGAAAAGCCCCTGGTGGTGGGGTGGTGGGACATCAGCTGAGCGATGCTCCAACCCTCCTGCAAAGAAAGGGATAGAAGAAGTCTTCTGGAAAGTGCTGGGTTAAATGCCTTGTGTCATTCCTCACTGTGATGAGATGTACTGCATTTTTTAACTTATAGTGTTTCCTAAATTTGTACTTATTCATATAATTTTGCATATTGGCATGCTATTCCAATCAATGTCCACTTTTGTCTTCTTTTGGGCTGATAATTCCTCATTCCGGCAATTCTCAAATCACCTGTACAAAGATTCTCACCGGCAGGTTGGGGGGATCCAGGAAAAGTCTTGGATGTGGTATGGTGGGATTGCAGCGAGAGATGAAAATTGCTAAAAATTGAGGTGGTGGGGAGACAGAATCTAGTGGAAATAATGGTCATCTATCTGTACTCAGGATTGTGTGAATGATAACCAAGATCTCAGACCAAAAGTCAGACTGTGATCGGTGAGCATGAAAGATCCTAACTCATCTCACCCAGTCACAAGTGGCCTGCAGCCAGCGCCAAACCGTTGCACAAGGACACCTAGTTCTCACCATGATGTTTTCTTTCACCCGCGCTGCTGTTCTTTTTTCCAAGCTAAATACCAAGCCCCTGTTGCAATATACTGTGGGAGCATCCCCAAAGTGAAGCCCGGATGCAGAGCCCTGAGAGGGGGGAGCCTCGATTCTACTTTGACGTTCCATGGGACTGGATGGGTGACGGCAGATGATGGTGAGGATGATGCAGAGCAGGAGTGATGTGTGTTCTAGGCCTGAGTATGATCTGTGATCTCGGTAAGGGGAAAACTCCACTATTAACCCCACTGGTAAACAGGAAGATGGGACAGCTCAATTTGTCTGGCACTCAGGAGAGAGATTTGGTTGTTGATACCCAATACATGTGCACGTTGACTTGGAAGTACTGCAGGTCCACCATGTTCAGGGGCATTTATTCACAAGCGAACATCCAGGGGATTGCAGCCCTGTAGGCGGCAGACTTTTGCTCTGGCTTAAGTCCGTGACATCCGTGATTACTACAACAGTGTTGCCCATCCCACCTGGTGCCCCCCAGATGGTTTAGACTTCAACTCCCACCTGTTGCGGCCAGCATGGCCAATGGTCAGGTAACTGAGGAGTTGTTCTCGCAGACATCTGGAGGGCACCAGGCTGAGGAAGGCTGCGCCAGAATTCGCCTTTTGGGAGCCTCCTGCTAGACTTTTCCATTGGCCCATGCGTTGCAAGTGTGGGAGCTGAGGCAGGGTAGCTTGCTGCTCTTCCACACCTTTAAATAAAGCAGAAATAAAGCCGGTTAGCTTGTGCCTCCAGATCTCATCGAGCCATTGGCTTGGCAACACTTGATGTTGCAAAGGTCTAGAAGAAAGGGGCAGAGCATCTCTGTGGCCTGCAGAAGGTCCCAGACTTGGTCCCAGCATCTCCAGGCAAGACAAGCTCTTGCCTGCAACCCTGGAGAGCTGCTGCCGGTCAGTGTCCAACAGTACTGGGCTACATGCACTAAGGGCCTGAATCAATATAAAGCAGCTTCCTAACTGCCTGCGTGCCAAGGAGAGTGTGGTGTTGTTTCTGGAGATACATTGGAAACTTCTCTGTACTTGGAAGCTAATACATCCCTCACAGAATCATGGACATTGTGGGGCTGATTACACCAGCTGGCTGGTGTACAAAAAGGCCAGAGGAGTTCTCTCACTTCTCTTGCAATGGCTTTGCAAGTCTTAAGATATTAGGGTAAGCACATGCATCGGAGGGCAGGATGGGTAGCAGAGGGAATCTCAGCAGCCACTGCTTCTCTCACCTTTGGATGACAAGCTACACCTGCCAGAATTCTTGTTCTGCAGTATTAGGAAGGATGCAAGAGCCCATTTCTCCTTGGCACCTGGTGAGCCTACAGTCCATGGCTCTGCCCACCTTAATCAAAAGGAAGCACCTGCCTTGCTATGAACTTGCTATGATCTGGGCATTAAGATCTTCAGTGGAGGCTCTCGTGAAGGCACCACGACCCAGAGAGGTTCACTGGTTGGGCACTATGAAAGGGCTTTCATCTCTGTTGTCTCCAAGCTATAAATAGCACTCCTACAAGAGCTACAGTTGCTCCCACTCTCTAGGCCTTGAGGAAGAGGGCAAAGACTCATCTTTTTCATGTGTTGGTTGTTACTTTTTTGGGGCGCAATTCTATGTAAGTTTAGACAGAAAAAAAGTCCTTCAGCTCCCAGCATTTGGGTCCCTGGTTTTAATGTTCTTGCTTCCATTTTTCTGCATGAGGCATTTATCATTTACTCTTCATTCCCTATTCGCAGTTGTTTATGGATTCTTTAGAAGCTATTGTGATCCTCCAATTTTGCTTCTATGACTAATCACTTCAGAGCAGGGAAAATGTGGTATTTAATTAGAAAGCAAAAGGAGGTGCCATTTCCTTGGGCATTTGAACTATTCTGTTATGCCACAGTGCCACCTAGAGATTATACAGTGGAAAAGCAGAAAACTCCCAGGGTAGTGCCTATCTCAATTCTGTGAGAAAAAGAGAAGTAGACGCTGCAGATTAACAGCTATTCAGCTGGATTCCTCAGTACAGGGACTGGTTGAGTAACTGTGCCCCTCTTGTTAAATTGCTTCCTAGCTTCTCTTCATTCAATTTTAAAGAACCAAGCATGTCTGTGGGGAGGCAAAGGAGAGCCTCCATATATTTCCCCTTTGGAGAGCTGGGACAGCAGAAGCCTTCCAAAGACGAATACAGACAGGGCAACTATGGGTGACTCTTCACAGCTGCCTGGAGTGCAGCCCAAGCAGGACTCTGGTCAGCTGGAGGCAAGCAGTGCAGCCATGGAGACTGCACAGATCAAAGACAAGCTCAAGAAGAGAAGAACGTCCGATGGCATACTCACAACAAATAAAGGTATGGTGGATGCTTTCCTGATAATTCTGATAAAAAAGAATGGTGGTGGTGATGAGGATAACTGTGACTCCTCTGTGTGAAAAACTTTAAATTCACATAGCTTGCACCTTTACAGCAATCCCTTGCAGTAGGTTGCTTTATCCCCATTTTAGAGATGGAAAGCAGAGGCTTGCCTAGGGCGCCATGGGACCTGAACCACTGGTTCCCGCGTCTGAGGCTTAACACTCAGTAAACTGCTATGTTAAACTGAACAAAGGTAGAATGGTTAAAAACTTACAGTGTTACCTAAACTGATCAACCAGCCTGGCAACAGATAAATTGCAGGGCACTTGTAATGAGAGCTGTGGATGTATTTCTCTAAAGTAGCCTATTTCAACTGAAGAGCAGGGGCATGTTCTTCAAATAAATAAAATAAATAAATAGTTTCAGTTGAAGCATTAAACAACGTGCTACGAAGCTCAGTTTGGCCATCAGTATGCCAGTGGGTGATGCTGTAGGACAGGGGTGATGAACCTTGAATGGGTTGTTGGTATCTTGGCTGCACTCTGGCCTCTTCCCCTGTTGCACCTGGCCTTGCCCATCCCTGGCAGAGAACTTCCAAGAGCTTCTCTGGAATGGATGTTGGCCCTTGGTTCTGAAAGAGGTTCAAGGTTATCATTCCTGCTATCCTATGGCCTCCCAGGATTGTCTGAGAAGTCACTGGATTTTTCAGAGTCCTACAGTCTTGAAGTGGGGACTCTGAATGCAGAGCCCCTGCCCTGCTCCCTTGCAGCCTGCACAGAAGGAACTGTGTCATCCCCTCATAACTGCACCCCAGAGGGGGAGGAAAGGGGATGTGCTGGGGGCTGGAGAGAGAGGAGCTACAGAGTTATGCTGATTCCAGTTGGCACTCCAGCCTCTTTTCCCTTCGCAGCACTAAAACTAAAGAGTTTAAAATGGCTCTCTTGATAAAATGCATGGTGTGAGGCATAATGACAGGGATCACCACCAATGGCCTCTCACTTCGCATTGGATTTCTTAAGCTTCTGAGTTTAGAGGCTCATGAGCTCCTGACATGGAGGTCATAGTACTGTGCCCCAAGTGTATGAAACTCAGAGCCACTCACACATTCAGCCATCCAGCCCTACCTAAACAAGAGTCAAGACTGTTCCTCAATGAGGTGACAACGTAGTCTAGTCTGCCCTTCTGGGTTTATGCAGTAGGATGCCTTCACTGACATTAATTCCTTGTTGTGAGATACTTGTGGTTGAAAGCACATACTTGTTGCATGCACTGATTGCGTGGTTGAGGTGCACACACAAAGTGTTTTCAGATACACTTCAAAATGTAGTATGTGATTCAGTTTTCGTTTACTCCCGACTTCATAATATCTAGATGCCACCCAGCTATTATGGGTGGTCTTCCACTGGGTGACACCCATGCTGGGTGCCATCAAAGATATTTTAAAACTGATTTTCTTCACCCTTTCCAGCTAAGGTTATATTTTCTAAGGGCATTTTCCAGTTTTGAGGATTTTCCTAAATAGATAACCATTCTTGACATGAACCACTCATTGTGACTGAGAAATACTAGCACAAAAACAGCCTGCTAGTATTTCCAACGAGAAATGTCCCTTTGATGGTGTGTGTTTGTATTTATAGGCTTGCTAGAATCTGCTGGTCCCAAGGGACTTGCCCTCAAGCCAGCCCTTTCTAGATCTGCCTCTCAAAGACTGCTGATCTCTTCCAAGCCCATGCCACCTATTCAGAGCATCCCCGCTTCCCCAGAGACCGTCGGAGCCCACAGAGGAGAACAGCAATTGCTGGAAAATGGCACAGACTCCCTGGGAATTGGAGGCAATTGCCCAGCATCGTCCACAGCCGCCCAACAGGTAGAGACCAACAAAGATGCTGACATACAGTCTTGCTTGTGCCTGGGACATTTTGTGCTTCTAGAAGGGTATGGGCTCATCGTTTTATGTTTTTGTTATTAAAAAAACAAAGCCAAACCTGAGGAGCTAAGGTTTGTCTGCCAACAAAGTCAGTTGCACACAGATGCACTTGATTTAGTCTTCAGTTAAATAGCAGAGGACACTGCAGAAGCCAAAGATACAGTTGAAACACACATTTTAAAAAACCTATTTTTGTGTGTATTTTTGTATATATTTTTGAGCCCAGAACAGTACTGGGAAGTTCAGAGGAGTGTGAAAGCCAGACATAGTTGTGTTCTGTTCTCTGTATTGTGTGCAAAAGAGGGGGAGAGGGAGAAGAATCTGGTTTTGAACAGCCCAACAGCTACAGGAGCAAAGTCAGAGGCTGCTGGCTTACCCTTGCTAGGCAGGGGGACACCCACTGCTCCATTGGGAAGTTGATGTGCTAATGGTCTCATCCAGTACAGTCCAACCAAGGTTGGATGCATCCCTCAGGAACTGCTGGAAGTAAAGTTGCCTGGCTCAGTTGTGAACCGAACATGGAGTCAGGGCTGGCTGAAGACCTCGTGCTACCTCAGCAAGAGGACACCCCTCCATTCCTTCTGCAGGAATTGACAGGGCAGGCTGTCGAATCTTGCTTCATCAGCAGTGAGGAGATGAGACGAGACGGCATCCGTCCCCTCACCTGAAGGTAGCAGGTTAGCATAGGCTGCCTGGGAAATACAACTCTGCTGAGCCCCTCTCTCCTCTGGGCATCGGTTTCCGGGATGCTCTCAGGTGCTCAGGCCAGTTGGACTGGCCCTGCGTGGAGTCGCAAGGATCTGCCGAGGTGACACCCACCAGTGCTCCTGCATACAGTGCTCCTCTCTCGTTGCTCAACGGCCCTTGTTTTCTAACTGTTCGTTGAATTTATGTATGCAACCAGCCACCACATATGTTCTGAATTCACTGTTCAGTCATTGTTTGCTTTTCATTTTGTTAAAAATATTGACTGCCTGTCCTCCCCTGCTCCCTTTTGCGCTCTCTGTCTCTCTCTTTCAAGAACTTGGGAATCGCTGGAAACTGCTTGCTGACAGAATATTATGTTTTGTTGTTGCATGGATTGAATGGAATTGCTGAAAAGGTTGCCTGAAACACAGAGGAGTCCAATATATGGCCTAGATGGCATTTTGCCATAAAATCCAATCAACTAATTTATATATTTACTTCTGAATAGTATATAAGAGGAGTAATATAAAAGGAGCTTCTGCTCTTCATGCCATTGTTGCCTGCCTGGCAGACGGGGATTCAGATATCCAGGTGGCCTACATAAGGTGGCAGTTCTCTGGAAAAAAAATAATTCGGACAGCTGGCAGAGGACAGCCCTCTATTTGAAGGTGTCCCATCAAAGTCTGGTCTAAGGTCAAGTGGGGGAGCAGGGAGAATCCCAAGCAGTCTGACTGGTTACACAGGTGACCTGGTCATTCTTCTCAATTATGGCAAGACGTACTGCATTTCTATCTGAACCATAGTTATTTTAAATTGCATGTGCACACATCAGGAATGGTGGCCTCCTCCTTTGCCCTCAGTTTTGATGAGGCATTTCCTCTTTTCCGGCAATAAGTGACCACTCTTACAGCAACGCTCTTCTTTGCTCCTCCCTGCCGAATGGGGACCTGGTTCTTGGCACCAGTGGAAGGCTCCCGGTCAACCTAGACAATGAATTTTACATGCCAGAGTAGCCCAGGCTGGTTTTATTGACACAGCAGCTGGGTGAGGCACATTGCATTAGAAATCTCTTTCTGATGCTGGAATCGTTTCCCTGGAAGATCATGTGTATTTTATGAAGTACGACCAATGAGATATGAAGCTCCCTGGAGTTAATAACTTGCAGCAAGTTAGATATGACAAATTATGAAGTGGCATTTAGAGCGGACCCAGGATCTGGTGATCACACCTTATCATCTAGGCTGAGAAGCGGATGAGGGCCAGCAGGAGGAGCACTAATGCAAAAAATTAATAGACTTCTGAGAAGCAGATTTTGATGGAAGGTCGAAGGAGTTGCAAAATTGGCCGGAGCTCAAGGCTGTCTGGCAGGAATAATAGATACATCCTGGAGAGTGTGATCTAAATTTATTCCAGTAGCATTTTTCAAAAAAAAAGAATAGAGTGCTGAAATTTTCCTAGCAAAGAAGGGGAGGAAAGACAAGTAGAGGGAGCTCTCACACTACCGGTGATGTGAACAATGTCAATTCAAAGCTTGGAAAAAGGAGTACTTCTGCTAAAATACTAGAGCTTTCAGGCTACAGAGACCATCCTGTTTCAGCTTCCAAAGAGTTTTGTGAAGCTTCATGAACAAGACAGAGCCCTTGGGAGCTGATGGAGCCATGCAAGCAAACTGGGGGCTGCAGGCTGTAGGCGCTCCAAGCCAAAGTTCTGGACGACAGGCAGTGCTTTCCACTCTTTCAGCCAGCCTATCTCAGATTTTGGGAGCTCCTTGGAAGAGGGGTGGAATATCAGCACAATAAAGAACTGGAGGTTCCTGTCGCTTTTTCATTTTAATCCTTCCTATCATGCTTCCCCCTAGGTCCCACGTGGGAATGATGAGAATCTGAGGAGGTCTTTAGGGGCAGCTTTGATCCCACCCATCCCAAAGTCAATGAAAGCACAGGAAGAAAATTCTCAGGATTTACAGGAAAGCTCACTGCAGTTAGACCCTGCTCCTTTAGCTGCAGAGGAGGCTTCCAAAGCAAGGTAAAACTCTTCTGCTTGTCTCTGTAGACTATTTTTCAAAGCCATCTCTGAAATGTAGATGTGGAAAAAATGTGGAAAAAATATAATTTGCCCTTTATCTGCCCTTGCCAGTGTCATGAGCCGGTAGGCCATTACAAGCCATTCTTATATCAATGGAAGCATGGTCTACTTTCAATTTGGGTAAAGCCAATGGTCCAGTTTGCCAAGACCCTATTTCTCACGTTGCCCAACCAGATGTCTCTGGGAAGCTCATGAGCAGGACAAGAAGGCAATTACCTACTCACCGAGCAAATTTGAAAGTAACACTAGCAATGGCTTCCTCACTGTTTAATAGTCCTGACCTGAGGATGTCCTGTTCATTGCAGCCTTTCATGAATTGGTCATCTTAATAAATTTTGAGTTTTATGGAAGACTTGGATATCTTGAGATTTCTCTAAATGCACATATCAGTAATAGATGTTACTCTACAAATATCACCTCTGTTTGACTTCATTCAAAAGACGGAAGCTGTCTTAAGTGCTATTGCCTTTCCCCACAAATGTGGAAGCTGTTGGGACAGGCATAACTTTACTGGGGCATGGAAAGAGAGCAAGAAGATATAGGTGCATGAAGTGCTTTGAATGTAAACCAAAACATTATCTAAATGCTAAATTACTATATTATCTTTCTTGTGTTAGAGTATTTCTATCCTTCGGCATTTTCAAACATACCTTTTCTTCCCAACTGTCTTAAGGTCGTGGTCAGAGCCTTGTAATGCTGAAGAGAAGACTCTCACATTTCTGGGTAGGTGCAATTTGAGCAACATGGGCTGGGATTCCAGACTAGACTGAAGTCGTGCTCCAGTGAAGCTTTATTGTGTGACCACCCCTCTGTGTTGATGGAAATGTACTGGGGCAGCTGGGGAGTAGTGCAGGGGAAGAATTCCAGACAACGTGATCGTCCTTTGTAACCCTCCTGCATTTTACCTTCTTTTTCCTTACCACAAAAATCCATTGAGGATGAAAAGACGGAATAGCTGCAAAAGGACTCGAGGCTGCTAGTGCTAGGAGCCCTGTGCCTGGAAGCACCCTAATCCTGCAATTGCCTGATGAAAGACCTTTCTCATTTTGCTAGTGCTAGGAATGCTCATGCTGCAGCCTGGAGCGGACACAAGTATATGCACCCACCTCTTCAGATGTACACAAGAAGGGCTCCATGTGCCCCCTTTTCTCAGAAAAAGCCTGCAAGCTGGTCTGGAGGCTGGATACCTTTGTAGGAAAATTGATTTATTGTCATCTGTCCAGTGCGAAATGTACATGCATCTTACAGCGGGGTGGGCAATTCTAGTTTTATTTTAGTTTTTATTAGTACCCCAGGATGAACCAGCTGGAGCCTGGGGCAAAAGGCAAAAGCTGAGGGCATCTGTGTGAGGGGGCTTCTGCTCAGTGCAACAAGACTTTGCCTACTGCCCCGCAAAAAAATCTGCTCCAGGTTTTTCTACCGCCTTCTGGAGCAGATATGGAGGGTACATGTGATACTTTGGGTGCGGTGGGGAAGAAAGGGAACTGCCCCCTACCTGCTTTGCTGAGGAAGCTGTTCCATCAACAGGAGGAGTTAATTTAGATCCCACGTTTAGTCTGCAATCCCGTACTCACTCATCTCAGTTCAAGGAACCCTCTGAGTACAATAAGACCTACTTCCAAATAGGCAAATACAGGACGGTGTTTTATCAATTAAAGAATTCTGAGCCCAGAAATGTGTTCTGAGCAGCAGAACTGAAAGGAGCTTGCAGGTCTTCCACACCAAAGGCTTACCCCCAGTGTTCTTCAGTTCAGCAGTATAATTCAACTTGTTGTGCAGAGGTCATTCTTTTGCCAGTTGGGAGTCAGAAATCCTTTCCAATCTCTCGCAAATTACCCAGCAATTGACCAGTATATCCTAATCTACATGCTGCACATCTCTGCCTTAAGTAATTTAGGGGCAGCCCTTGGAAAAAGGCGCTCAAGCAGAGCAAATGTAGCTGAAACCTAAAAGAGTGATGCAGTCATGCCAGTTGTGAGCAGGCGCATGAATTCATGTGCCCATTGCGGATAGGATAGAACTGAAAAGACCATTGATGGTCCTCCTTGGCAGTTCTTTGTGGATGAAAAAGAATTGCAAGGGCTGGAAGGTTCTGGGATGTTCATCTAGTCTAATTTTGCTGTGTTGACACGAGAGTCACTGCGCTTAACCATCCCTGGCAGATGTTTATCCAGATGCAGTGCGAAGTCATTTCTCTGAGACGAAGTTTGGGGGCAGGCCAATGTCAGGGTAGGAAATGAAATCTGATGTTTCAGTCAAGAAACAAAACTGAGATGTAGCACCATAAGGCAGTACTAGACCTAAGTGGCAAAGAGGTGCTTCTAGATCGGGGCAGTCAGGATCTGCATATTGAAATGAAAGCACAGGAGAAAGTGTTGGGAGAGGTGGGCAGAACAGCCTAGGCATTCAAGGTTTCATAGTCAATCAGTATAAAAACTGCAATATGTAAATATCATGGTATCTGAAATGCATGCTTTGTGGCATGAGTGCTAATCATTCCCCAATTCATGGTCATGTATGGGTCTTTAGGTGATGCTCCCCCCCACCCCCTGGTTTCACTTCTCTGTGTACCCAGGATTTTCAGCAAGTTTTCTAGAGCAGGGAGAAATAAATTGTGAAAGTGTTCAATTTCCTCTTGGATATGTGTTATTCTGCTTTACCACAGTGCCACCTAGAGGTTATGCAGTGGAAAAGTAGGAAATAAATGCTATCTACGTGATGCTCAGATTTCATTTCTGTGATGAAATTGAAAGTAGGTACAGTGGGCTAACTGGCAGCAAACAGCATTGTGTAAAATAGGTCATATACACAGGAGAAAGTGATCAATCAGAGAGCTGCACTTCTATTTATTTATTTATTTATTTATTTAAAACATTTATATGCCGTCCTTATGACAATCCTCTCAGGACAGCTTACAGCAATTTAAACAATCAATGAAACACTACAATAAATAATATAAACCAGTAAAATAAATCAAAGTGACTGTAAACTATTAAAATTACTAATTTTTAAAATAGCATTTAAATAAAAAGGTTTTTTCCTGGCGCCAAAAAGAATATAGGCTTGGCACCAGGCGAAGCTCTCTGGGGAGCGCATTCTACAATCTGGGCGCCACCGCAGAGAAGGCCCTGCTCCGAGTAGATGTCATTTTTACCTCCTTCAGGGAGGGTTCCTGGAGCAGAGCCTCTAGATGGAGGAGTCCTGGTGCCAGCAAACCAAAGGCACTATGCAGCTGTTTTGTCTTTCCCTCCTTAGTGGATTTCCTATGGTAAGAAAAGGGTGGAAGAAATGATGAGGAAAAGATGGGGGAGGGGGAGGCTACCTGTGGAAGCAGACATCTTGACAGATGCACCCATAACATTCTGCAAATGAGTTAGGGAGAAAATGCTCATTTGGAAGGACCCTTGAAAAGAAGTAGACAAGGAACATGGAAGGAAGGGGGCAGATTATTGTAAAGCACCTTTCACATTTTTGTCTTCCCTGAGAAGATTAACCTGCAGCTGAATCCCACACGGTCCCAATGATATGAAACAAGAAAATGCATGGGATGGGACTGATCCTGCCGGCTCCATCAGGAAGCAGGAGGCTGGGCTGGGAACTCCTCTCTCGTGCAGCCTCCATTTCAAACACTGGGTGGGATGCAGCCCCAGGAAAGTGGAACCCACACTGAGCCCCACATCAATTTGGGGCTCCAAACTACCAGAATGTACCTGGCATGACCATGTGGGATCTCTCAGGGCTATTCTTTCTCTCTGCAACATCCTTTCCTCTGATTTTTAAACTTTTTGGAGGTAGGGAGCAGCCACCTGGACATGTACGTGATTACAGAAGTGGATTTTATTATTTGTACCATTAAAAGTTATTAACCAATTCTACAGCAAAATGGCGCTTATTCACAAATATAAATGAACAGTATCAGAGCAACCGGAGCCAGATCCGTTTTATTATACAGTCATGATAAACTCTATGATTTAAGTGAGTTCAAAATGCAAAACTGCACATGCTCAGAATATTTTCACTTTTTAACCTTAGAATTGGCAGATGTGGTTTGGTTTTGTCTGGGGGTTTTGCTCTACCATATCAGGAATGTAGAATTGGTGGTGAAGCATGAAATGGTGAGGAGGAGAAAGAGAACTGTTAGCTGTGGAGAAATCCTTAAGGCCGTTAAGTCCTGGGTCTAAAATTACCTACCTGCACCAGAGTAGAACCTACTGCAGTGTAGTGTTGTGCTGAGACTTGGGAAGATCCGGGCTCAAATTCCTGCACAGTCATAAAGCTCATTTGAAGGCCAGTCACGCTCTCTTTCAGCCTAGCCTACCTCAGAGGGTTGTTTTGAGATTATAAAATGCATCTTTTAGTTCCTTAGAAGAAAGGCAGAGCTCAAATGCAATACACAATGCTAACAAATTAAAAAATAAAAAGCAGAGTCAGATTCTCTTGCCACAGCACTGGGCACTGTGTCATTGTAGAAAGCAACCATACAGATTTGTTTCACTGATTGGCTGAGCAGGAAAGCAATTGCTTTTACCGGGAGCTTTAATAGGAAAAGCATTCTGTAGGCTGGTATGGAATGGAATAATAGAAAATTTGCTATTGATTTTTAAACATTGTTGAGTAAGTTATAGCTAGCTTGGGTGTGACTTCCTTGATATTCACAATGTGGCTCTCCCCTCCCGCTTCTTTATGCTTCAGCAAGCTGGGCTGGAGAAGAGGCCCGGCCTTGTGTGTGAAAATAAAATGTCACCTCCTGTTTCTAGAGTGACTGACTGGCCAAAGGTGCTAACTTCAGTGGGGCTAAGCTGCTTGCTTTGACATTATTTCACTGCAGGGGGGATGCCTCAGGGAGGGAATTATTGTGGCAACCATTCTAAGCAGCTAAATTCTTTTATAATGCTATTTAAGTCCCCATCAAACATTTATTTCCTCTGGATCTAGATGCCAGCCCTTGCCACAGAGCAAGCAAAAACACTGCTTTGTAAAACGAGGGCAGGGAAAGTGCAGTTCTCCAGATGTCCCTCATACTCCGTATCCCATCCCAACATAGACAATGGATGGGGAAGGTCATTGCTGCAGCTAAACATTAATGGAGGTCTACAGTTTGGGGAGGGCCAGTGCCCCATCCTTGCTATAAATCAGACCCAGCTAAAGTGGGTGTGGGTGGAAACCCTGTCTAAAAAAGTAGAGGCAATGCTATACATTAAGGACACAATCGTATGCATGTTTAGACTGAAAATAGGACTTTTTTTATATGATTGTGCCCTCAGTGAAATCAGTAGTGTTTGCTTTCAGGGCCAGGATCCAAACTATCCACTCCCCCACTTTTTTCCCTATTTTCTTCTGGGCCTTTGCAGGTTCCCAATGGCCCCTGTTAATTTTCTCTCTCCTTTCCTTCCTCTTTGGGCTGGTTTGAACTTTAATCCGATGCCTGGGCAGCAGTTTGTTGTACTTCAGGCTCAGAACTTTAACAGGAAACCTGAGAAATGCCCTGAGAATAGACTGCCTTGCAATTGGCCAACATACAAGTGCACTGGCTCTGACAAGCCAGACTTTTAAGTGCACTGGCTGATCAGCTCTTACATATTGCAAGATGCAAAGGGGCATTCAGAGTGGCTCCTAGCAATGTAAGACACTCAAATAGGGTTTCTGGGGATTTATGCAAGGACTGTTCAGGGGTTCAAGCAGACACAGCATCCTTGATGATCTGCAGAATGTAAGAGAGATTTAAGAATGTTGCATTTTCTTTGGGTGATGTAAATCCTAGCTTAGGGGTGCATTGACCCAAAGATATACACCTCTAGAAAGTTCACATTAACTTCTTCCTCCATCCTATTTAGCTGGTTGCTACCTGACTTGTTTAGTTCTGTGGAAGAGTAATAGGAAGCCGGGAATGCATGGAAATTTCATTCCAGTTGCAAATCAGCAGAACCTGCCTTGCTTGCAAATGTGATGGGAATGTGTTTTTCAGAAAATCCTTCTGCATTCTTCAGCCTGCATTCGTGTTCAAAAATGCATATTCAGGAGGCAAGGTGCACTTTAAACTTTTTTAAATAGGGGAAGTATGCCCCTTTGAAAAATGCAGGTGGAGGTATGCACTTTCCCTATTCGAAATGCATACATTCTCTGTTCAAATGAAATACAAACAAGAATGGAACTAGAGCAAACTAAGCCTCCAAGCAGAGTTCAGAGAATTCCAGTGAGCTTGAGCATTACTGATCCACTGGGCATGCTGTCTGGGGATGATGGGAATTATAGTCCGAGGCATCTGAAGGGCACCAGGCTGAGCAAGGCTGATGTACACTGACTGGTGGCATCTCACAGGGCCTCCGGCTGGGGCTTTTCCAGCCTTTCTGCAGAGGTGGGCCGTTGCATCTGCGATCCTTCCACAGCCCTGAGCTACATCAAGCCCTCCTGGATCCTTCTGGTCCAAAAACCTGCTTCTTCAAGACCCAGTCAGATGCCTTTGGGCATGAGAGGGTAGAAGGCAGAAGTGGACCCACTGCTCTGGATTCCTGGGTGATTTATCATGGAAGACTGGCAAGGATTTCTGATTCCCATATGCTTAGCAGTAGAAGTAGCTGATTCAGCAGCTGTTGTAAAATGAAATGAAGAAAGCCCGTGGTAACTAGGAATGGAGGATCTGTGTAGCAGAAGGCTTGCAAGTTCAGTCCAGATCCAGAACCAGAACCAGAAGCAGAACCAGATCCAGATCCAGACAGCACAGCAAGCACAGCACAGCACAGCACAGCACAGCACTGCATTGCATTGCATTCCCAGTCTCCATCGTCTTTAATGATTCAACGTATGTCTTTTGTATGCGGCTCTGATTGGCAGATGCTGTTGCCCCAGCAATAAAGCATTCTCCAATCCAATGTCCTTCAGGTGTGCTGGACTACAACTCCCTCCCAGCATCCTCCCAGCACCAGTTAATCATTGCTGACAGGGATGCTGGGAGTTGTAGCCCATTTCTAAGACAATTGGAAGGTGCCAAGCTAGGGAAGACAATAATAAAAGAAATTCACAAACTAGATCCCACAAACATGAATTCTTCCCATTTGTGCCTTTGGGAAGCCAACACACAGGTAACCTGTGAGGGTCATAGCCTGCACCTCATGTCTGTGGTTCACACGTACAGTGCTTCTGAACATGGAGGTTCCCTTTAGCTATCCCAACTAATAATTGATAGTTCCAAGCCTCTAAGAACTTGTTTTCTCCACCTTCCTGCTTTGAGGCCTTCTAAGCCCTCAGCAGATCTTCTGGCAGAGTTAACTATATGTGAAATATTACTTTGTTTTCTCTCTGCTGACAATCACCTTAATTCATAACCTTCTAGCTTCATGAGAAGGCAAGGGGAAAAACCCTTACTCGGTGTTTTCCATAGTATTACGAATTTCATAAGCTTCTATCATGCTTCCCTTTATTGAACTTTTTTTCTTAAGTTGTTCCAACCTCTTCATTGCTTTTATGAGTCAAATAATGTCTTTTTGAGACGGGGACTCCAAAACTTTATAAAGTATTCTGAATGTGGCTAGACCATCCTTCCAACAGGCTTGTTGGTACTGGCAGAAATGAAGCCCAAATGGGACCACGGATTTCAACAAAAGAAAAAAAAATGAGGGAGCTCTCTCAGCATGCTCAGAGAACCCTTGAGGGCTCAGTGGGGCTTGAGCATACTCAGTAGCCATGGAATGCTGCAGCCAGAAAAGAAGTACAGAACCTGGGGTAGAGAGAAAGGACTGGTCTGCTGGAAGAAGGCATGGTTGCCTCTCTAGTATCCTGAACTATGAACAAGGATACTGCTGTTGAAAGCTCAGGATGTAAGGCAACATTTTGTTTCATGTCGCCCTTGCAGATTTAAATATGTTATGACAGGGTCCCCCAAACCAGCTAATATATGATTTTTCTTTGCAAAGGCAACATTTGCATCACCAGCTATTGACAGAAATGGTAGCAAGCAGGCCTGCTTTTCCAGTCTGCCTTTGTCCTCCCTAGACTTTATATTCTTTGAATTCATTTATACAGGAGGTAATTCAATCTACGGGAGTATATCCTTGGCACAAACTCTCAATCAACATTAATACATTGCGTAATTTCTTGGCTTGCACTCTCTACAGGAACACTTTAAACAATTTCCTAGATACTTGCTGTTCATGGTAACATGTGTATATTTTATTGGCTTATCAGAAACTGGCACATCAGACTCTGCCTTCCAAAATGGCTTGCCAGCAGCCATGAAAGTTTCTGGGTGTCCCCCTGAGTCCTTACTGCCATTAACCGCCTCTTCTCATAGTCCAAGCGAGGAAGAAGGCCAGCTATCAAATCCTCACCTTTTCAAAGATGATGAGCTGACGGAGAGCAATGGAAGGGTATGTACCACGGCTCCTCTTTCTGCTTCTAAGAAGGTTATTTTGGCACAATCATTAAAAAGTATTTGTATTCAAGGATCCAATCCTGTGGCCTCCTGAGGTTGTCCAGGAGGCCATAGGATTATCAAGTCCTGTGAAATAACTGTACATTGAACTAGCATGTAGAGTCACCTTTGCTAAGCTGGAATAGTATGGCCCCGCAGTTGGATGGGTGGCCACATGCAGAGGCAGAGCAGTAGACTGGGGTTGATGGCCTTATAGGACCTTTCCAACTCTACTGCTGTTCTGTTCTGCTCTGTTTGGAGTACCAGCTCCAAGATCTTGCAGTGCTGGTGGGCTTAGGCCAGGCACAGCAGCAGAGGCACAGAATAGATCATGGGGTGGGAAGTAAGAGGAGCAGTCCTATGGTTTTAGGATGTAAGAAAGAAGTGGGAAGTGGTGGCTGCAGGAGAGTAAGAGATACAAGCCTCAGGCTGGGAGCAGGATTTGTGGAGGAGAACTACAGTGCTGCCATCTCATCAGGACCAAGCCCAGAGCCAATGGCTGGAGGAAGCAAGGCTGACGCTCAGGCCCAGGACTAGCACGTAAAACCCCAGGTGGAAAAGAACAGTCCCAAAATGCAACATGATGCCACATAGCGCAAGGATAAAGGGGGCACAGGGATGTGGAATCGGAAGGAAGGAGGTTGGTAAGCCAGCCCCTGGGCCTGGCAGTGTGACCAAGGACAATACACAGCTTAGGACCACAATACCTCACAGAATGCCTCTCCCAGTCTTTATCTACTTGGACACTATGATCAGGTTTGGGGGGCTTTTTCTGATTGCTCCTGAGGGAGGCTCAGTTGGTGGCAACAAGGAGAAGAGCCTTTTCAGTGGTGGCCTCCCAGTTATTATAATATTAAGAACATTTCTATACTGCCTGTAGCCAAAGTTCTCTGTAAGGTTTGCAACATTTTAGTCACCCATCCAGATTTCAACCAGGCCTGACCCTGCTTAGCTTTCAAGATTGGGCTGGATCAGGCACCTCAGGCTATATGGAAGATATGGAAAGAGTTGCCCATTCGAGGCCTGCCTGGCCACAACTTTACTATCTTTTTGGCACCAGGTAAAGACTGTCTCCTACTGCAGGACATTTAATTTATTACTGGGGCTTGCTAAGACTCCTGTTGGGCCAGGTGGGCATTCCAATTTGGGGAAAGGGCTTCATGCTTTCTCTCCTGCACTATTTCATGGTCCCTTAATTGTCCCTTGAACCTGCTACTAGTATGGAGGGGCACATGGGCAAGTGCTGTGCCTTTTTCATCTCTGCATCTGGAAAAAACTTCAGAGAGGAGCCCTCCGTGGAGAGGATGTTACTAGGAGGCATAGAAGTTCACACCCATCTACCAGCACTGTCAGCCTGATCTGATTTTCAGGAGAGGAAATGAAGTTGGCAGAGCCAGCTGTGTACCCAAATTGTACCCAAATCTCCCTTAAAGACTTTTCTGCCCAAGTCCCGTAGTCCTCTTGTTGTGAATCTCCCAGAGAGCTTTGGCTATGGGCAGTATAGAAAGGTAATATAATGATAATGATAATGATAATGATAGCCACCAAGAATGACAGTAATAATAACAACATAATGTAAGAATAAAACCAATTACAGAATGCCAATGACCATATAGATAAAACCAATATAACATCCAAGACATTGTTTAACAATTAAAATATTTCATCACAGAACTGAGATCCGAGAACTATATCAGGAGTTCTCGGTTTCCTTCCCTGTTGTTCTGCTATATAACCTGCAGGTGCACTGTGGTATAGTAGAATAGGGCAATTGCACTAATGGAAAAATCATTTTCTTTCACCTTTATGTATAACACCAAATTTTCTTGCTCTGGACTCTCTGAAGTGCTATTTAAAAAAAATGAAAACAAAAACAGAAGTGAAACTGGAGGGCCAGAATGTTTTGTGAAGAGCCCAAAGACAACCATGAGCAGGGAATAACAAGCACACAATAAATGCCTCTCATAAATAAATTCCCTACTGACCTCATCATTGCTGAATAGTGAAATAAGTGTTTTCCTGTTTGTCAAGCAAAATATCTTTTGAACACATCTGACATTTCCCTTGCCACTTTTCTTGATAAAACCCAGTGTTCCTACCCACTCATATTTCAGTCAGTTACTTTGAGGAACAGGTAAGAAAATTATAACTTATACTTGCTTTATTAAAAAAAATGTGGAAATGGTAGATCTCTGTGTTTAGGCTCAAGGTATTACAATATGTTCTGAGGTTTCTCACTGCTGTGTACAGGAATGTGTTTGTCTTTTATTATTATAATTATATGCTATACAGTGTATTTCTGCTGTGTCCAGATCTATGTGACCATATCCAAGTCAGCTCAGGAGAAAATGCGCCAAAAGCAGCTAAAGGAGTTAGAACTTTTGCGTAAAGAAAGAGAAAAGGAGAAAGAGAGAGAAAAGGAGAGATCAATGAAGTTTCAAGAACAATTGCAGAATGGCGGAACAGCCCTGGAAGGTATGTGCCTGCCTGAGAGGAAAATACCAAATACACATCAACTGTTATATGTATTTTATATTACATCCAAACACATCAATAGCATGAGGGTCACTGTCTCATTTGTAAGGGTCCTGCATAAGAACCCATGGTGGGTCTTTGCTCACCATGCTGGGGGCTGACACCAGGCCTGAATGACGGTTTTCACTGGGATGTTAGAGAAATTTGCAACAGATTGAAATGAGCTAAGATTTTGATGAATCCACCCTGGAAGGGGCCAGAAAGGCCATCGAGTCCAGCCTGCTTCTCAATGCTGGACTCTGAGTTAAGCATCCATAACAGGTGGGTCTCCAGCTGCATCCTGAATGTCTTTAGTGCAGGAGAGGCCAAAACATCCCTAAGTGATTAGTTCCACTGCCATATTGTTCCAACAGTCAGGAAGTTTTTCTTGATGTTCAGCCAGAATTTGGCTTCCTGTAATTTAAGCCCATTATTCCATGTCCTGCACTCTGGGACGATCAAGACAAGATCTTCACCCTCCCCTGTCTGGCAACCTTTCAAGTACTTGAAATGTGCTCTCCTATCTCCCATCTCCACTTCTCAGGGTCAAACATGGCCAGTTTTTTCAGTCTCTCTTCACAGGGCTTTGTTTCCAGGCCTCCGATTATCTCCACTGCCCTCCTCTGAACCTTTCCAGTTTGAATCTTAAACTGAGATGTTCAGAAATGAGCCCTACTCAAGATGTGCCCTAACCAGTGCAAGTGGAGAGGAACTAGGACTGCTGCTGGTGGGCCAAGGTGTGAACAGAATGCTGGATGAGACGGAACCGTGATCTGATCCCACATGGCTTTTCTTATCTTCTCATTGGTTGTCAAGCCACCTTCCCTCAGGATGGCTTATAAGAAGATGCCCTGACCATCCATGGCTTGTTTTAGTGGTTGTTTGAGCCATGATGGGTTGTCATGTCATCTGAACCTGCGAGAGCAATTTTATCGTGCTTTGTGGGGGCAGGCTTGTGAGTCAGTCAGTGGCAAGCCCTTCAGTCTTGGTGTTTTTGCTTGCCCTACCACCAGTGAGTGCTCCTCCACTGAAGTCCAGGTGGCACTTTGGTGTGACCGAGGTGTGACCATTAAAAAAGCAGTCCCAGAAATTTGCCCAAATGCATTTTTTAAAAAATCTTATGGAAGTGAGTCCTTATGGCCGTTTGATCTGCATACTCTTGGCTGATCCATTTCCTTGTCTGTTTCAGTGGTCAAAGGAAGCTGAGACACGGCTCAGCAACAGGCAAGGAAACTGACAGGGTGAGACTGCAAATAGGCCCCCTTGCTCACAGTTTTCAGGGTCCAGTTGTCAAGTTGTCAGAGGAAAGGTATTCGTAAAGGTGGGGAAGGGAGTGGCAAAAGAGGGTACCAAAAGTGTGGGCCAAAAGTGTGCCTGTGGGGAAAGTATCTCCCCTTGGTCATGTAAACCTCTTGATTTTAAGTCTTAAATTGACCATTCGCAGTGCTGTTCACCTTTTTAACAGTCTGTTTAATACCACCACCACCAAAATCTGACCACTATTGCTCCGCCCCCATACAACCCCGATTGTATGTTTTTGGGGTCATGAAAAAGACAACAGCAGTGAACAAAATGAGCTTGCTGTGAAGGACACTGGAATACCAGCAGAGGCACTGAGAAGGAGAACAAGCCACAGTGAGCTCAGCTGTCTATCAGACATACCAAGGATTGTTCCATAAACAACCCACATGGTGTAGCTTATTCTCAGGGTGGTTTCGTATAAAATGCAACCTTAGAGTTAATCAGAGATCTCTGCATAAACTATGTTCAGCATGGACCACTGAAGACCACAGGTGGGGATTAATATGATTGAATGGGTCTTCCATGAAACTTCATTATCATCAGCCAGAAACATCCCTCCCAGAAGTATTTGCAACACTTTTATACTGCCTATTGGTGGTAAGTTGCCTTGATGGTATGCAAAACTTTACAACTATAATATAATATACAAATATAGAGCAAATATAGGATTAAAAACAAGTTAAAACCACACCAGAGTAAAACATCCAGCAGAACTGCTCAAGAACTAAACAAACAAACAAACAAACAAACACTAAGTTGTGTTTTTAAAACTGAGAAGCCATAGTGAAGGAGATCTTCAGGCACTGAAAAGAACACAACACAACACAGGCACAGGATGTGCCTCTCTGGGGAGGGAATTTCACAATAGGGGCACCACCACTGAAATGACCCTTTCCTTAGTAGCCACCCATTTTGCCTCATTTGATGGGGTCACCTGGAAAACTTTCTGAAGTTCATCTCAGGGACCAGGTAGGTAAAATACCAGATGCCAGGAATCATGGTTCTGGCCTAGCTTTCTCGGTGATATGCTACTTTTCTATTTGCAGGGATTTTATTTCTATATGGAATGTCTACTCAGTGTATATCTACCCAGAAGTAATACCCCTTTGTTTCAATGGGAATTACTCCCAATGTGTGGATTGTAGCCTCAGTCACATACACTCCCTCATCATTGGGAAATGAGGCAGTCCAGGTGCAGGTTTACCTTCTCGTCAATTCATGACATGGGTACCTCCAGAGCCAGACTAAATGTTACACTAATCACACAGTGTGTAGCAGTGGCTTATCTGTTCTTACTCTCAAGTAAGCATACATGGCTATGATTCAGACTGGCACAACTGTGCTGCAGGAGGGAAAGTTAAACCTCCCTCCCAGTTTTTTTCCCCAAATGTCACTACCCTGCAGGGGATTAAATGAAATAAAAAGTCTCCGCTGACTCCAATGGAGCCCGTTTTCCCTCTTTTAATCCCCCATGGGTGGGTGATTTCAGGGGAAGTAGAAGTAGATGTGTGGGTGGAGGAAAGGTTAATCCTCCTCTTCTAGAGTGCGTTGGTCTAATGCAAACTGGGGCCTTGAGTACTTACAAATGAAGCAAATGATGCAGTTCAGTTACTCCGTACATGGTTAGTGTGATCTGTAGTTTGGCTCCTATACTGTTCACTGGATGACTCTGAAATACTCCTACAGCACTGTATCTTTGTTGAATTTTGTCCTTCTCCTGATTCATTCTTTAATCCAAAAATGAAGCATGAATTCTAACAGCTTGGGAAAACATTGAAATAATGCACTTATTGCTGAACAATTCTTAGCAAAGTGTTTTAACACTGTATGTTTTTTATGCCTAGATGGTGTCTTTCAGGAAAGGTTTTGTTATACTTTGTAAAGGTTCAGTTTTGAAAAAAAGCTTTCCTAGCTGTAGAAAAATCAAGTCGTAGGACTGCCTGTAAGAAAGAGTTGCCTTAAAATTTTAGCACCTGGACAATGTTGAATTCTAGATCAAATTTCATCCAGTCCACATCAAAATAGCAGCAGCACTTACCATCCAGCATTTTTCCCAATAATATTTGCAGTCAAACCTTCACATTCATGGGGGTTAGGGACACAGAACCCCGTGAAAGTGGAAATCCACAAATATCTTTACCCCTCCCCGCCACACACACCTTAATTCTTGATACTGGGCCCTATCAGCTCCCAAAATAGTTTCTTCCACTAAAGGATTGCTTCCTCCCCCATTTCCTACATGTACATGGTTCTCTCTTTGTCTTAGCATGCTCAGAAAGCCAACCGCTCCCTCTTTCTTGCTCCCCTACCACCTTAGTTTGGCTCACCACTGGCCTCCCCCTATTATATCCCCAATGGTTTGGCCGTTTGGGCAGCCTAAGCTGGAAAACGGGCACTTGAGACCCAGTCATGAACAACTCTCCCTTTCATAATACATTTGTTTATATATTTATGGTAGTAAATGATAAAACAGATTAATAATACATATATTTCATGCATTTGTGACTTACTAAACCTTTTAAAGTTTTCTTTACATTTTCCAGTCTATGCACATCATTTCCACAGTAGGCCACAAAAATCCTATTTAATTATTGATGGCAAACTTGTGAATAATCAAATCCACAAAAGTTAAACCCACAAAAGTTCAGGTGTGACTTTAATTGTAACTAAATTGTGCAGCCAGGAGGAAATGTCCATTCACAGGAAGTTCTTAGTTATCCAGTAAGAGATTCCTTGTTTTAAATTACATCCACATGCACTCTTGAGAAGCAATGCTGTTGCAACAGGGAGCAGTTTATTAAAATGGTGGAGGTGGAGAAGCACCCCAGCTGATCTGATTGGAAGTGACATGCCCTGATTATGCTGCGGTGGATGCTCCATGAAGACTTGGAGCAGCACAGAGAAACTTGCAAGTCAGCACGCTGCCACCAAGACAAGGCTCAGTGCAAGGTTACTGACTCGCTTTCCTTTAGGCCTGGAATTATAAAAGCTTTGTGTCAGAGCTTTGTGTGGAAAGGCTTTTCTTGCATACCTTTTGGTTTGGCCGTTTAAAGTGCTCCCACTTCCAGCAAGGGCTGTAATGTTTGGTTTTGATTTATTGATTTGGCTAATTGACCAAGAATGGCTGGACTGACCAATGCCAGGCACCGCTGTTTAATTAGGCATCCAATTTAATTTTCTGCACTTCCAAAGACTGAGGGAACCAGCAAGTGTCTTTGAAGAGATATTCCTCATGCAGGCGGAAATGCCCCCTTAAAAATGGGGCTTGCAGTAACCCATGATGGGCATTGCGCAGAAACAACAGCAGTTCCTTCCTCCCCTGCCCTCCCTCCTTCAGAGCTATTAATCAGCTGTCAGCTCTAGTCAGAAGAACTTGTTATTCCGGTAACTTCCAGAGGCAAGATTCTGAAGGAAGATCTCTTGACAGGATTTTAACAGGATTTTGCTTAGGGAGCTAGCTCTGTAACAGTGATATGGATAAACGATTTCAAGGAACATTTTCAACGTGCACAGGTGATTTGAGTCACCTTTAAAAATAATCTTGAGAGCACTGCACCAAAATTGGACTTCTATCTTTAACGTGGAATGGAAGGAAGGTAAAAGGTTTCCCTGGTCACTGTTTTCTGTCACAATTGTTCCTAACATTGTTGCTTTTGTTAGCAATGCAGTTACGTTTGGGTCCAGATCTGTCATGGAAACACCGCTTCTGCAGTTCCAGTTTTCTTGTGGCCTTCCTTCAAGTGTTGCTTCTTCACTCTTTCTTTGCTGATTCCCCTAAATTATTCTCTGCAGGTTCTGGCCCAGTTATCCACAATGGGGCCACACTCAGCCTGAGCAAATCTTGCAGAGCTCCCGTTGGAATAGCCTTAAAGAAGCGGGTGAACAGGCCATCCCTGCCCAACATCCCTGTCATAAACCATGACAGTAGCTTCCTAAGGCATGCTTCAGGTGAGCCATACAAATATACCAACTTCTGACATGGCTCTGGGTTTGCTGCGGTCTTGGAATGGGGGCTGGACATGGACTAGGGCTGCATAATCAACCCTACAGTAGAAATACATTTTAAAAGAGTTTCCCTGCTCCAAAGATTAGAATCACAGCCCAACAGGCAATGCCTGTGTCTCTTCTCATTAGGGATTTTGAAAAGGTGCATTCCAGAATCTCTTCAGGTAGCCTAGAATGCAATCCTGTGTTTGTTTAGAGACAAACTGAGAGCTGCAGGTCCTTTTTCTCTCTGAACATGCACAGCGTTGTGCCCTTAGAAAAGCGTTGGAGGTTAGTCACCAGGATGCCAGCGGTGGGTGCTAAAATGTGGCACAAGGTTGAGTGGTATGAAACAGGTACTACGTTTCCTTTGGCTGAACCAGCATGTACTGGTTGGTGTAGTAAATATGAAAACCGGAATTGATTTTAAAACTTACTTTCATGTTCAATCAGCTCTGCAACAACACAAAGCCATCAGGGTGACCTTACCCTGTCCCTCTCCTCTGTTTGTGGAAACATCTAAGTCCTGCCTGAAGCCCATTAAAAGTGAGAGTGTGGATAAGAGATTGCCCAGAATACAGAGGTGTGTGAAGAGGCTAATGTCAGTTTTTTCCAGCCAGTATCAGCAGTGAACTAGGCTGCACTTGGGACCAGAAAAGCCAATTTCTTTTGCAATGGAAACTGCAGCCCCCAGCCTGGATCAGGAACATAAACAGAGAGAAGTTGGAGCCTCTCCACCCCCACACTAGGGTCCTAATTTAGATCCCTCCCTTGTACCTATTCTAGAGTAAAAATGAAAGCAAGGCATAGCTTTAAAGGCACACCTTTTTGGCCCACAGTGTGCCTCAGTCCTCCTGCTGTGGGCATCTATCCCATCAGCCACTGTGCCTGAGATTCAATCTCAGGGCACACTGCTCCCTGCCCATATATCTTGCCTCATTCTTATTGGTCCACACATGGAGGTTGCACGGTTGGAGTGGATCCTGCAGTTGTTGCTGTTTGTGTGGGACGCTGCAGTAGTTGTATACCAGGACCATGGAAACCATGATCCTGGGATCAGACAACATGACAAGAGATGGTTTTATAGAGAAATCACAGAATAAACTGGTTTCTTATCATGGTTTTAAAGACTAAGTTTACCATAGTGAAATACTATGACTGGGTTCAGACAACACAAGAGGCCAACAATGGTAAAACATTCTGCCATGGCTAGTAGTGTTGTCTCAACCCAGCTACTGTGTTGTAAATGCAGATTTCTTTCAATCACCTGCCTTATGAAGGCAGATGGAGACACCATCTTTTTCTCTGGGGGTTGAATTGCCCCCCAGACCAAGCCCAGCAGTCCAGTTGATGCAAATTGTGGGAACTGACAAAGGTGGGAACCTACCATGAAGTCCTCTGATGATGTCACCTGCCCCACGGGACCCATGTTTTTAACACTTAAAACTTAAGGATGACAAATCATTTTTAAAATATAACACAATCAGCAATGTGTCACAGTGAAGGTTATCCTGGGCTATACCATTGAAACTTCAGGTACAGATAGCAAATGCCATTTTCAGCATGAAAAACGGTACCTGGAACTGTTAGTATGCCAGGGAGAGAAAAGTTTTAACTTAGCTGGCATCCAATAAGTGGAAAATGCTTTTTAGGATGGGAAAGCATGTGAGTACGCAGTTCCCTCCTGCAGTCTGCGTGGCATATTGAAGAAAACCTAAGATTCTCCTGACTGCCAGGTTCAGTTCTTTCTCCTGGAGACAACACCTGAGCATTATCCTGCAAAGGATGACATTGTGAGAGCTCAGTTAGCCTCAGGTCCCCATTTGGTGTCAGCCGGAGGTGAAGAAAATAGTTCATGCCTGCTAGAGTGAAGTTTGCTAGCCCTTGATTTGACCAGTAGGGCCTGCTCTCCAACTCTCCTATTTCTTCTCTGGCCCAGCAAGCCACATATTGGCAAAGAGGCACCAGCCCTGCATTTGCCTATTGGGACAGGTGCCTAGAATTCTCCCAAGGGCACTTTGCCACTTCCAAGGTCCCTGCAAACAGCATATGACTCAGTGGCTTCTTTTGTCCATTGGAAACTTTATTAATTAGTGTATTTCCTTTGGCCTGCAATGGTATCACCTTGTCCCAGGATAGGATTAGATTTTGCAAGCAAAGCAAGCTATCAGGATGTCTCAATAGTAATGCCATGTCTGCACTTTGTCCAATTCTGCTGGCCAACAGTAAGGAAACGAGTACCTCTTTAAACAGATGCGGCGCAGTGCAGTATGGCTGTTAGTTCAGCACCGCTTTAGCTCTGCAGATCTTGCTGGTCTGACATGTGTCTGCGGGAGTCTGTTCTCCTTCTGAGTCCACAGTGAAGCAAAGTGCATGCAAAACTCTCTGGCTGGATGAGGGTTAATCTTGCAGGGGAGCTGCTTGCCTCCGGCTGAGGTTGGTGCTCCAAATGACATTGTGAAAGCCAGACTGCATGCCAGTGCAGTCTCTGCAAGGGCTGAGTTCTGCCTGGATCACCTTGCCTAGTGAGCGAGGGGAGAGACTGTCAGGTGGCGGGCTATTCTGTGAGCTGTGGGGGTGACTGACCTGCTTAGAGGGCTGAGAATGTTCTGCAGCCTTATATAAGGAAGGACAAGAAATTCATTCCCTCTGTATTTTCATTTGAGCTTATTTAATTGCACTTCCCAAACCAGCACATGAACTGCAGTGAGCTTATGCTCCAAAATCACTGCTTTTCAGAATGTTGCAGTGCAATTTGCAGCTCAAAAATGTATATGGGAATGAGTGTATTAAGAAAATACGTGCACTAAAATGCCTGCATTAAGGCAAAGTGCACACAAAAATGCTTTTATTGAGGCAAAACCACTTTTGAAATGTGTTCACACTAGGAAAGTACAGTTCGAAATGCATCTGGTAAAAATGTGCATAAAATATGTACAAATTCCCATTCAGACTCCTTTTAGCTGCATTCATAAGCTGATGGGGAAATGAGTCAAAATTATCTGGCTTGGGCAAATGAAAGAAGGGATACCAGAATGAACACATTTGCCTATCCCTTCCGTTAGGTGTACATTCTCTCCAACTGCCTCCCCTCTCCTTCAGAAGAATGAAGTGAACCCAGAATGCACACAATGCACATTCCAGGGCAGATGGCCTGTCTGAGTTGCCCCTAACCCGATGCCCCCTCAGATGTATTGGACAATTCCCATCATCCACAGTCAGCACAGTCTGGTTGGGAAAGGCTGGTTTATCCTCTGCAACACTTCCAATGGGATGTGACTCAGATAAGAGGGAAGAGTTAAAATTATGCTTTTATACTATGCATGTACTTGCAGCCTGCCAATGTTATAGTGTGTATATTGCTGTTGTTGTTTTCACATTTACAGCAAACTCTCTGCCAGCAAACCTGCAGGATTCTCCAGAATGGGAGGAAGACCTTGTCAACAGAGATGCCTTAGAGATAAGACCCTTGTCTCACCCAGAGCAGGGGCTGAATGATGCTCTGAAGTGGCTCAGCAGCAATGATTGGTAAGGAAAGGAAGATCTCTGCCTCCACCACCCCCACCTCCACCCCGTCCTCCTCTGCATCATGTGCCCTCGAATCTCTAAAGGCTGCAGCATAAAAGACCATTCACAAGCTGTTTCATATCCCCTTCTCCCCCAATTCCCAATCAGACCATACCCTTCATCCTCTTTTCCTTTCCTTCTTTCCCTTCCCCAAATGTATTAATTTATTTAGGAATTTCTGTCTTACCCTTCTAATACTGCATTACTCTGAATGGCTCACAACAGTGAAACTAACTTTACACAGTGAAATGAACTTTGCCAAAATTGTTTTGGACTTTCCAACCTAGTTTTGAAAAATGGTGAGTTTATTTTAACAGAATTTCATGACAGAGCTGCTTGGGCCTCACTCCTTGTCATTCCCCCCAGCCTTATACTCTAACCACAGCACTGTAAGCCAATATAATTGACACCTCAGTAGCATTATAGAAGTCATCATTGTGTAGGATACCAGGGATCCTACACAACCAATCAAGAATGACAGGGATGAGAGAAAATGGTTTTATTCTTGAGAATAAGTTTGATCATAAGCAAGGGGCACTCAAAGCAGAACACATGGTACAGTTCCCTTTTATACCTTTGCTGACCAGGTAACAATGATAGAGCTTCATTGGTTTGAAATTCCTGCTGCAGACGCTGATTGGTAAATTTAAATCCAGGTAGTTCCCATGCTTACCTGGGAGACTTGACTACTTGGGAGGTTGGGGCTTGGAGCCCCGGCAAGGGATTTCTTAGTCCCTGCCTATGTGACGGCTCTGGTTTCACTGATATCATGGGCACATGACCAGCCTGCTTCGTTTTAATGCTGGCCAGCCAGGTATGTCTCACAACTGAATCCCTTACAGCTGAATAAAAAGTAGAAGCATTTTGCTGAAAACACCAAAACTCCTATATTTTAAAATAAGACATGGAAGATTCTCAATTACCACAGAGGCCAAAATAGATACAGTCCTTGAAAGAAAGGAACTGCAAAGTAAGAATGCTTGTAATAATTTTATATGACCAAATTTATGGTAGTAAAAAGAGGGAATGCTGTATGAATTTTAAATCCTCTCACCTCCTTTCTGACAAAGTTCATAGCTATATAGATTTATGCCATTACAGCGAGGGCAGCGCTCTCCAACCTGGTGCCGTCCAGATGTGATAGACTATAACTTCAAGCATGTTCCATGCTGGCTGGGCATGCTGGGAATGGAAAAACAGCCTATCTGGAGGCCACCATATTGGGGAAGGCTAAGCTTTATTACCATATCACCAATCACAAAAAGAGATGAAGTGCATGACCTAAAAAGAGGTCAAAGGAAGGCATGGCTTTGCATTAAATTTGCATATGCTAATAGACACTAATTTAGAAACTGTGACCATAATTTAAATAGAAAAACAGAATATATCTGAGTGTCAGCTCAGTCTGCTGTCTGGGTTCTAGGTAGAGAAGGGCAACTTCAGGGGCTCAGCTTTTCCTCCTTATGGTTCTGCATCTTTAAATTAGACTTGGATCAGACCAACCTTCATATAAGTATTGCCCGTTGTAAAATAGTATAAAATTGCCCCCTGAACTACAGCTTCTCTGGTGAATTTGCGCTATGCAGAAAGGAGTGTATGGAATGACTGGTGAACTTCAGGAGGAATGCTTGGCCAGGGTGACTGGCTTGTCCCCTTGATTTCAGAGGAACGTATAACTAACCTCATTTGGATCTCTCTTATTTTAACATTCTTTTGACACTAGCATTTTGATTCTCCTTCTCCCCAGCCCTTCTGCTTCTTCTTTTCCTCTGGGCTGTGGTTTGTCTAAGAGTAGACACAGTAGGAGAGCAATCCTATGGCTCCTAGACATTGTCTGGGCTGCCATAGAATAATTGGGACTCTCATCTCTGAGGTCAGAGACAGATTCTGATCCCCCCACCCCCACCCCACCTTGCAGCCAGCTCAGAAAGAACCACACTGACTTCTTGCTCTGGGATCTGAAAAGGCTTCTAGGATATGAAGTATGGCACTCCAGCCTCCTTCTCAGCCATCTGAAGCACCTGAGCAAAATGGCTACCCAGCTGAAATGCAGAGGTGAAGGAGACAGAGATTGTCTCTGCTATTTCTGCTCTGCACTGGATGCCTGTAAACCTCTGAATTCAGGGAAGTATGAGTACCAGGGGCATCACAGATAGGACTGTGCCCTAATCAGATTCCATGAAGGCTTTTCTGGTCTTATGCCATGTGTTAATGATGCGGAGGATAGGTTATAGAATTGAATGTAGCTTCTTGCCAAACTTGGTTTTACACTTGGGTTTTAAGCTGTTTAAGGAAAGCCTGATCGGAGTCTTGCATGGGAAAACTCCCAAGAGCTTTTCTTGTCACTCAGAGATATGTCTAGTGGGACCCTATAGTTGGATCTACTGTGATATAAGCTTTCATAGCTTATAGCCCGTTTATTCAGATGCTTGGTTATCTTCGCTTGGCAGAGATGGACACTTGCAGTCACAACTGCATCTTTAGCCTCACTGCCCACATTATTTTCTTGGGCTGATCCATGAGATTTTGCTGCCTGAGGCAGAGCAACACACAATGTCTCACCATTCAAGGTGCCAAGTTAAATTGGCATCTCAGGCAGAAAATCTCACAAGCTCTGTCCCCATCCCTGGCAGTAAAAGTATAACCACACATTAAATAATTAAAATAACTAGCAGGTTGCTGCCCTTTCAGGACACTCAGAATGTGCTGCCTGAGATGGCCACCTAACTCTGCCTAATGGTAGGGGTGGCCCCTATCTTCTGCCTGAAGGATACTTTTTGTTTCTGATCTCTTGGTTTCTGGTCTTTGAGAGACCACCAGAATGTCTGTGCTTGTGTGTGTTTACTGTAACAGGCCAATTCCCCCACCCAAGTCCAATTTATTGTCTTTTAATGTCATTGTCTGCATTGTTTTCCTCTCTGTATAATTCTTTGTATGTATTTGCTAACTGAGGATAACACCTCATGCAGCTGATGGACTCTACTCTACAAAAGCATATGCCACAATAAATCTGTTAGAACTTTGCTTCACCTGAAATGCTTTCTCATTTTTGCAGCGATGGACTAACATGGCTGCCTCTCTTCTGAAAGTGATGGCTCCAGAATTTGTCACCTGCATTCATTTTCATCACCAACTTACCAACAGATGGTGCTGTTAATTCGGCAAGGCAGAGCCGCGGTGAATTATTGGCCAAAAATAAAAAAGGAGGAAGGGGAAATGCAAGCTTTGTCTCCCAGACCTTATAGGACAGCGTCTGCCATACCGGTCTCAGCCTTTTCCAAGGATGGAGTCTATCATGTGGAACTAGTAAATCAATCACACTCTTTTATTCAGCTTAATTCACAGGAGATACTATCTGGCACATAGGCTGGTGGTGAAATACATTTCCCTCCATAGCAGTTTTAAATCTATGGTATATAAGGGCTTCTGTTAAATTTGGCACCTCTGCTTTTCTGTATTCTTGATGTGTGACTTCTATGACACATCTCATTTTCAGACACTCTTGCTGCTGTGAGAAACCCTGTTTCTGCAAAATGCCAGGTGAGACCAATAATTTCTCTCCTCTTTTCTCTCCCTCTATCTTCCTGATAATTGCCTCTCAGGCATTTGAAGGAAAAAGGACTCTTCAGCATCAGATGCTTGGCTACCTGCCATTCAGAAGTTATCCAGTGTAGACTTCATGATGTTTCCTTGGCAGCTACAAAAGAGGTGGGAAACGTGCACTTAACACATGTCCAATCTCTCTTCTCCTGCAGGTTACCTGATGCTTTTCCAATCTGTTTATATTTAGTCAAGGATTATTTTATACCTGTCTGCACCAATATATGTGCTCCATAGGCTATTGATCTCTTCTGAAAAATATGCAATTAATAAACTCTATGATCTGCTCAGGGGTAGTAAACCAAAATTCTGCAAAGAATAGATCATCCAAATTAACCAAACTGGCATGTATTTACTTACTGTGTATAAAGCTGACACTTTTTGAAAACTATGCTTTCAGGCAATGTGCACCCTATTCTAGGAAATAGGATGGTGGTGGAGCAAAACAAGAGAGGATGGAATGTATAATAGCTTCAGGCATTCCATATATATGGGGATCCTCATCCATGGGAGAAGGAGAAGGAGCTGCAAGAGGTACTATTATCTTGGCCTTCAAGGCTCTGTCTAGCTAACCCCACCCCCATCCTTTGAAGTCTTTCTCAGATGTTTACAACCTGTAAAACCTAGAAAGGCACTTTTAAACACTGAAGGCTGAAATTTACTGAGTGTTCAAAAGGCAGATGCTACATTATATACTTCTGAATCTGTAAAGGTTCATTTGGTTTAATAGTTTTTTAAATCTACAATGTTGTAGATACCAGCTTGGATACAGATAGTTGTCACTTGGACTAGTCATTATAGGCTCTTCACATTTACCTCTTGTGTAAGTTTTAAAAAGGAAATGTCTCCCTTATTCCCAGCCATTCTACTTACACTTTAACCAGGGCTGTTTCTCCTATTTTTTTCTTTGATTTATATGCACTTTTACAGGTTAAAATCCCTCCCTGGTTGACTTATAAAGATGATAAAGCAATAAAATGTATAATTTTTGAAATAATATATAAACCAGTCAAATCTAGCCACATAAAAGCAGCACAGTTAAGCATACTAGCAACATTTTAAAAACTCAGTAAAACATGGAATGAAACAAAACCATTTTCAAGGTCAGCTTGAAGACAAGTATAGAAAATGACATATGTACTTCTCAAGGGAAATGAGAATTCTGGAAATGCAAGGGGGGCGCCACTGAAAAGGCCCTGTCTCTGGCACCATTTTAATGGCAGGCAAAAGAGCAGAGCTTCTTAGGCCAGTGATGGGTTCTTACAAGTTCAAGCATACATTGGGGTTATGTCTCCTCCACTGGCAGAAGGAAGGGTTTCCGATCTGCCGGAGGCTTCCATAAGTGAAAAGAGGCAGGGGAAGTAATTTTCAGTTTCCCCTTCCTGTTACAGCCCCCCCATACTCCCCTCTCAATCTTCTTTAGAAGGTCAAAGGACCCTTTTGGTACAACATAGGAGGTGCAGAAAAATGGCAGCATTTGCTAGAAGAACCCCCTTCTTCCATTTACAGAAGCTTATGCTAGATAAAGGAGCTGTATTCAACAGAGAGGACACAACTGAGTACAGCCCCTGTGTCAAAACTTTAAAGGTCAAAACCATTTATCGCAGCAGAGGCTGCTTGCCTTGCATTTCTACTCTTTAGCAGTGTGATGGGAAATGGGTAGAAGAGAGTATATTTATACCTTGCAAATTCTTCACTGTACATTTATTTCCCAGAAATGGTTGACTGAACCAACTATTTCTGGGAGAAAAAAGCTAGTGGACAAGGTGCCCATCTTCTGCCATTTGCAAAGAAAGCAGCCTTCAGAAAAGACCTTAAGGACCAGCGATGCAACAGTGCGTGTTCTCCTGAATGTAAAGCAAGTTTCACCTGCCTGCTGCCCTCCAGATAGGCTGGACCACCACTCCCCTTACCCAAAGCCAGCATGGATGTTGTCATCTCCAGTCTGGAAGGCCCCAGATTGGACGAGATTGATGTAAAGCATGGCTTTTACTATTAAGCTCCAGTTCCACACTGTATAAACTGGGTGACTTGGATACAGCTATGGTGTGACATAATACATTTATGCTATATGTAAAATGCAACTAGCCCAACTCTGTATGTAAAAGAGGGGTGGGGGAGAAAGGTCTTCTGGTCAGATTCTAGTACTTGAATGTTCCTTTGTTTCATGTCAGTTATGAGGGACATGAGGGTCCACATCCTATGACAGACACACTGATTATGAAAAGGATCGTTCCCATGCTTATGTGTATTTAGAGCTCTGCATGCCCTTCATAATTGACTTGATGCATGTATATTTTATACTTTGATACTGAAGCCCAAGTTCAACCTAGCATTCTAAGAACAGAAAGGGACTGCAGAAGTCATCTAGTCCTAGGTGCCTGCTGAAGCAGAAAGTAGACTTTACAGCACCTCTGAGAGGTAGCCATCCAGTCCGTGCTTAAAAATCTCCAGTGATGAGGCACCCATAGAATCACAGAACAGTAGAGTTGGAAGGGGCCAAGAAGGCTATCAAGTCCAGCCCTCTGCTGTTGCAGGACACCAAGTTACACCATCCCACTCAGATGGCTGTCCAGTTTCTTTTTGACTGTCTCCAATGTGGAAGAGCCCACGACCTCTCTAGGCAGCTGGCTCCACTGACAGTGCGGAAGCTCTTCCTGATGTCCAGCCTGAATCTGGGTTGTCGCAACCTGAGTTGATTATTCCGTGTCCAACACTCTGGCATCAGCGAGAAGAGAGCTTGACCTTCCCCTTTGTGGCAGCCTCTGAGGTACTTGTGGAGGGATCTCATGTCCCCCCGCAGTCTTCTCTTCTCAAGGCTGAACATGCCCAGTTCCCTCAGTGCACTGCTTCCGACCCCTGGATCATTTTTGTTTCCCATCATCTCCAGGGGAACTTCCTCTGCTTTATGAGCCCAACCAGGCTGCTTTTTTCCGTTCTACCAACTGCATCTCATTGTCTGGAAGTTTCCTGCATCTTTACCAAGAAAAAGGGAGAGTATTGTTTAATTTGGGTTGCCCGCATTTTGCAAATTGCATTCTGGCATTCCTGGAGAGCCTGTGCTGGACCCTGTGAGCTAGCCAGTGCCCGGATTCCAGAGTGCTTATTCACCCATGGCTGCTGCAAGCAGCTTTGCTATTTATTTGACCACTTAATGGAGAGGTTTTATTGCTCTCATTTAAAACCCTTCTAATAAAAAGCAGGAGGGAAAAGAAGCCACAGGGGCCATTTCTACACTTGTTCATTGTTTGAGCAGCTGATTGGGCTGTTAACATAGCAATGTTGGGAAGGCTATCATGCCTTCTGTTGTCTACAGCTGGATATTTGTGTAATTTCTGGTTTTTGGCTTTTCTCTGAAATGATCATGGAAGTAAACTTGATTCCCAGGTTGTGGTGGGTAGGCTAGAGCATCTTCAGATGAATGTGAGGTTCCATTTTGTGGGATTAAGACTCTCCAACTTGGCAAGTGCATTTGAGAATCTGAGCATAAAGAGCCATGCTTGGAAAGGGGAGAGAATACGCACATACAGAAAATACAGGATATGTTTTTCTCTTCCATCAAGCTATACAATTGAAGATATAGTGACATCTTCAGATTCAGTTGTTGCCTAGCTAAACCCATTCTTCACAGTCAAGAAGTTCTTTTCATTTTTGGTTTTTGTTTTACACTCATACAAGTAAAAATAGGAAATTAGGATTTAGAGATATTCTTGCCACTTCCTGATCGCTGACAGCCCCTACTCATCTGTCAGAACAGCGGCTCTTGTGAAGGGTGCTTCCGAAGGCAAAAATGAGTCAAAGGCAGTCTTTCACACAGAAGACAGCAACAGTAGCGCAAATCAATATGAAAACCAGACTTTGGCACTTTTGTTGTGTGTGTGTGTGTGTGTGTGTGTGTGTGTGTGTTTTAAATACACAGCCCTGAAATCAAGTTCTCAGGGTGAATTTCACCAAGAATAAAAGTGAATTAAAATATGTGTACAGTAGTACAGTCAACAATAGAATGTATAAATATGGCATAAAGACAACCAGTAAAGATAAAGCTGATTAGACCCACTGGCATGTAAAATGGCCTGGGCAGATTAGCCTGCCCTCCAAATGCCATCAAGTTGAGTGCTGGACCAGCCACTTTTGCACTGCACACCTGGGTGTGGAGGCATCTGCAAAAGGGCCTTCAGAGAAGATGGGTGACAATGATGGTCCAGTAAGCATCTCTAATGGCAAATTTGTTCTTCAACGGGAGTGCAACGTCATCCTGGCTGCGGTCAACTAAATGACCTGGTCAGGGAATGCTGCATGACCCACGTTGGCCTAGTGTCTCACGAGGCTTCCTTCTTGATGTGGCTTGTTTCCCTGGGTGGCTGTAAAGAGACTAAATCCCTGCTGTATTTTCCTCAGGTACCAGGGAAGTAAATAATTTGGGCTGGAAGAACTATGTCCATCTGCTAGTTGACAAAAGCTGCTAACGAAACAGATTTTTCCTTTCCTTTACAGCCCCCATTCTCCCCAAATCTGCTTCAGTGAGCTGGGGAACCCTCTAGAGCAGATCTGGGGCGTGCCTGGGGGCTACAGAGCAAGTGCTGCAGATACACAGCTGCTGTGCACAGGGGATCCCTGTATGGTTTTCTGTCCAAATATGCTGAGGTGTGGTTCAAAAGCGAAGGGCCATTAATGCCTTTCTAAGGGCAAACAATGTCACCTCCTGAAGATACCGTTGAAAGTGTTGTCCTTCCTTCCTTAAAAAGACTGAAACATGGGGATATTGCTTGAAATTGGTTGCCACATACATTTTCAGGATCTATCACAAAGTTTTTGTCTCTGACAAATCATTTAGTTTGAGCCTCTGTGATTCCAACATCAGACCACCCTCCCTCTGCCCTCACAGCTGGACCAGTTATTTCCAGATCAGTTACAGGTCCAAAGTTGGAAAACTGGCTTTGGAGCTGGCATGGGGGTGGGTGGAAAGAACCACTGCTTTACGAGGAATGCTGGCAGTGCGTCGAGGTCCATTCTTCAGGAGCTGGTGTAAGACATGTGGAGAGCCAGAACTGCCCATCTTATTGTTTTGAAGGGTGAGGGAACTACAGAGACAATCCTTGCCTCCATACTCTTTTCACCTTCCATCAGAGGGTTCGGAGGGTTTCAGGCAGCCATGCTGGATTGTGCTGCTCTGGATTCTTGTCTCACAAGACAGGAGTCCATCTTCTACGCTCAGCAAGGTGGAAGGAGCCTCTGGAGGGAGGGCCAAGTGCTTCTTCAGGAGACCATTCTGGATGATCTCAGTGACAGAGTGCTGTCCCTGCCCCTGCTTCATATCTCAGCCTTATATAGAAGTTGAGGAAATATGTTAGTTGTACAGATTATTGGAGTAAGGCCTATAAAAGAGCTCAATTTAAAGGTCCCTAAGGTTAGAACTAGCTTTGTTATTCTCCAAGCTGAGGGTCTAATGGTATAATCCTGTGGCTGCTGGACAGCTGCATAATGGCCATAGGATATTTTGTAGTCCCAGCTGTGACTGTGGATGTTTGGAACTAAAAATCCCATCATTCCTAATCATTACATGAGCAGAGGCTCATTGGAGTTGAAGTCCAAAAAGAAAGGAGAGTACCCTGTTGAAGAAGGCTGATAAAGGCTCAAGACAACATTACTCAACCTGGTGCCCTTCAGAAGTATTGGAATACAACTCCCATCATGGCCATGCTTTCTGGAAGTGATGGAACTTGTCATCCAGCATGACTAGAGATCCCAGGTAGGGTATGATTTGGAAGAAATGGGAGCCCTGCTGCATCCTTTGCCCCTTTGATCTATGATGCAGGTAGGGTAAGCTGTGAATTCAATCAGAGAAGCAGCCAGGTTGGGGGATTGCAAAGTCCTTTTTCTGCTGGGGGTTGTTTCTGATGGATAGGAAAAGACATACGTTCACCATATATTTTCCCTGATGATGTAGAAGGCTGCATAGAGGTCATTTTAATAGAAATTATAAGGAGAAGAAAGGGTTAAGCACACCTTGCCTTGCCTTGCCTTGCTGTAATTCCAATCAAACTGCAGCCCATGGCTGCCTTTCAGAAAGCAGATAAAGCTGGAAGATCCCTCATGCATCTCTTATGTCAGATTTGGTCTTACAGTTAGAAAAGTGAAGTTGAAAATGTGGGTGCTCATTTTTGCCCTGATTCAAGTGGCTGATTGTATTCCATCTGCAGTTTGCTTTTTACATTTCTATACTGCCTGAGCTGTCTGGGTGTTTCACAACCATTAAAACCTGAACATGAATCAGTCCTGTTCTCCACTGCTTATTATCAGTAGCTCTGCATGTCAGTGCTTGTGTTACCCAGCTATCGCTCTGCAAAAAGTCATTAGCAAAATGCTGTTGCTTTTTCTCTTTTTCAAAATCAGTTCTTTAAAGTTTCAGATATAGGCATTACAACACTAAAAGATGAACTGGCATAAAGTCACAATTTTATGTTCTTCTTGCCCATGGGTCAGGGGTCTGCAATGTAAGCCTGGAGTCATCTTAAATATGAGTCTGGAGACTTCCAGGGAATCTTACTATCTTGGGAGTCCCCAAACCCTCATTTAGACTGCTCAACCATTCTAGATCAAATTAGCAATCTCCAGTTTGTAGCAGGCTCTTCAATCTTTCATTAGCAAAATGATTCAGTGCGGTGCAGTGCCAGGGTAATACTTGCCACCTATGTCCCCAGTGTCTCCAGGTGCACAGGGCTTCTGTGAATGCACAGGTATGCGTTTACTGATGTGCTATATTTGAGCTCCTTTACTGAGTGGTTGCATTGCCCTCTTTCAAGTCTACAGGTCTGGTCCTTCCTTGAATTTCACCAGCAAGCTGCAATGCCCATGCACAAAGAGGCACCCCAAAATTGGACCAACTGCATATTGTTCCAGTGCATCATGGAAACATAATACAGATGTACAGTCAACTTTAGGCAGAAATGCATTTACTTAATCTGTGCATTTCAGTGGCACATTGTCAGGCGCACTAGGATAAGAAAAGTGACATCATGTGTAAAGATATTAACAAGTACACTATTTTGCCTTGGCTTTGTGTATTGGAATTTGCAAAAGAAAATGAGAACATATGACATGTGAACTCTTTAGTCATAGCTTCTCCTTTACCAGGTTAACAACCTGCGCTCAAAAGTATCTCGGTTTGCTATTGAGACACTGGCTGAGCTCTTCAAGGCCATGAAGAAGCACATGGATCAAGAAGTTGAGGAGATATCTCGGGTACTTCTGCAGAAGGCAGGAGATTCTAGTGACTTCATCCAGAAAGCAGCTGACCAATCCTTAGGCATCATGGCACGGAGTGTAATGCCTTCCAGAACAATGGCAGCCCTCATGGCCAATGGAGTGAAGTATGTAAAATGCCTTTTCACCTGTGTGTCATTGCGTCCTTAGTGAGTTATGGGCATCCACAGGGAGACTAAGCATTTGCAGGGCATGGACAATTGTTGGCAGTGAGATTCCTGTGCCCCTATGAGTGGTGAGGGAAAGGGCAGGAAGAACAGGAGAGTGGTGTTGGCTGACAAAATCTATATGATGAGTTATTATAAGAGTGGGGAACCTTTTTAAGCCCAGTGGCTGTAATTCCTCATGCCCATGTACCAACAGTGGGCAGCCCCCCTCCTGCATTCATGTACATGCATACTCAGACACAACACACACATCCTCAGTCACAATGCACACAGGTATTCACATACGCACATGATGTAAACACATGCATTGAATGAATTGGCCCAAACTACTGCCCCAGCCCCAGTTCTGCTCCCCACATCCTCTGCATTCAGTACATGGCTGCTGACACTGGCCAATATCAGATTCCACTTCTACATGCTACATGTTTGTTAGTCTGTCCTCCAATGTTTACTATGCTCATTGGGCGACTTTGGGCCAGTCATGGACTCTCAGCCAAACCTACCTCACAGGGCAGTTATTGTGAGGATAAAATGGAGTGGAGGAGAATCTTGTAAGCCACCTTGTGTTCTCCCACAAGGAAAATGAAAAGGCCTCAGTAAATCACTGGATTAAGTATCATGTAGAGGTGCCCGTCAAGGGACTACCAAGGCCCCTGAATCATTCCCGATGACATCCTTGCTCTAAGCTGTAGTAGGGTCCGGGCCAGCATCAGGGATAGGCACCTCTGGAGCGTCCACTGAAGTGGTGGCCCACTGAAAAGACCATGGCTCCTTCCCTTAAAGTGGCTCCTCCCCTTGGCCATGGCAACCTGCTGCTTCGCCCTGCTTCTCTCACTGGCCTGGACAATGGTGATGGAGGAGATGCTGCTGCTTCCTTGCCTTCTGCTTCCCTGCCTATCAAGCAAACAAGTAGTAGTGATGATGAGAAAGGGTTGAGGAGCAATGGCATCTGGGGAGAGTGGCAATGGAAAGGTAGATTCATGGAGGCAAGAGCCCGTGAGCTGGCCCTGGGAGCTGGCCCTGGGCAGGAAATGTGGTCCTCAGCCTAGATGCACAGGCTTCTTTGGGCTGCTCTTGGACCACCCACCTGAGAATGGCTTGTTCTTCCACTTCGCATATTTGTGCATGAGATGTAGAGATGAAATGAGAAGAGAGAGCTATGAAATCCTGCAAATTCCACCTGCTTCTGGCTCTGACTGTGCCCATCACAGGCTGCAGCCCCACTTACATTTCTCCTGACTTTCATTTGAAAAATGTTCACTCCTACTCCAAGGAAAGCATGCAGGGAAGGGGAGGAGGGCTTGGGATGACTTAGTCAAGGCAAGTCTTGTGTTTCTGACCATTTTGATCAATGTCCTTCAGCCACCGCAATGCCCTCATTCGGAAATGTGCTGCTGAACACTTGCTGACCGTTGTGGAGCAGATCGGGGCTGAAAAACTGCTTTCGGGCAACCGGGAGAGCACAGAGCTGCTGGTGCAGACACTGGTCAAGCTTGCTCAGGACTGCAATCAAGACACACGGTAAGAGCAGATACCTCCTCCCCCACGACCCTCTGAATACTTTCCATTGTTTATGGTTGACATTATTTTCCCAAGGAGTTTGCTAGTCAAAAACAAATAAGGTTAAGACTTACTTTGGAAGACAAACACATACATTCAGGCACACAAAAAAGATATGTGAACATAAGAAGAGCCTGCTGAGCAGACCAAAGACGTTATCTAATGTACTATTCTGACTGACCCGATATCCATGGGAAGCTCACAAGCAGGAGGTGAACACAACTGTTCCTCCTGGCTGCATTCCTCAGCAACTGGCATGCTGCTTCTCATGCTTGAGATAATATATAACCACCCTGACTAGTAGCCATGTTTAGCTTTTAACACTGTCCAAATTGGTGGCTATCAGAATAGCATTTAATTAACCAAATGCCACTTTCTGCTCTCAATTTTTCCTAGTGATTAATTTTTTTCTTCCATTGTTAGATTTTATGGCCGGAAGATGCTGAACATACTTATGTCCCATTCAAAATTTGATGGGTACTTGAAGCAGTGTCTACCGTCACGTGACTTGCATGATGTGATGGCTGCAATCAGGCAAAAAGTGAGTATAGTGGTATTTTGGAAAGACCTGGACTGAAAGTGGGATCGGAAGCTCAGATGCAGTCTTTGGCATGTAGAAATGAGCAATGCATCTGTGTGCATTTGCCTCTTTTTCAAATATTGCAGAAAAAGGGGACATGCTACAAAAATGCTACTACTTGTCCTTTATGAAATGTGAATTTCTCAGCACTGTCAAAATGTCTATATGTTTCTCTGCAGGGGACAGAGGACCAGATATCCCAAGCTCCTTCTGCCAAAAGCCATAGAGGATCAAAGAACAGCAGCTTGACAACTTCCCCGGGCAGTCTGCCTTCAGAGGAAGGGTATGACGTATCCTCTTCTCTTTTGCTATTTATGGTAGAGTCCATGTGCTTGTGTACACTTTAAACAAATCCAGTTGGCTATTTCAGGTGGGCTTCTGGACTTTACCCATACCGAAGGCAAGGGCTTGGTCCTTTCTCTTCCTTATTTTGCTCACTGTATTTCCTTCTGTAAACATTCCCCTCATCTAATCCTGATGGTTGCTGAAAAGACTCTTGTAGGACAGAAGATTCAGTAACTGAAAATTACTTGGAAAAAATGGCTCATTTTCTGAAATCCTGGTCCCTTACTTTCTTCATAAACCATCTACCATCATAATGTCCATCAGCTTGTTATGGTGGCCCTCCAAAATATCCTTTTCTTGACAGCCCTGCTCAACTCTCGTAAATGCAAGGCTTTGGCTTCCTATGAAATCTATCGATTTAATATTTGGCCTTCCTCTTCCTCTGCCTGTGACTTTCCTGAGCATTCTTGTCTTCTCCTGTGAGTGTCTCCTTTTTGTGATGTGCCCACAGTATATCAACTTAAGTTCCATCATTTTTGCTGCCAGGACAAGTTCTGCGTTGCTTTGGTCTAGGACCCCTTTGTTTGTCTTTCTGTCAGTCCAGTGTATTTGCAAAGCACTCCTCCAGCACCATGTTTCAAATGCATCAATTTTCTTCCTGCCAGCTTTCTTCACTGTCCAGTCTTCACACCATGCACATTGATTAGAAATACAATAGCATGAACGACCTTGGCCTTGGTCTCCAGATTCCTCACCTCAGCCTTCATTAACTTTCCTAGCTCTATGTCTGACAAGCCTTTCCAGTTTGACACAACCAATAACCTTGCATTCAGCGTTTATTATGCAGATGAAGTCATTAACACACTCAAAATACCTTTGCCTTATCGATTTTGAACAGCGTCTCAGTTTAACACTGGGCATAATGCAATATTGTTATGTTAAATATATTTAACAGAAGGTCTTGATTTTGACTATCTTTAATCCTCAACACCAGGTCCAGCTGTGATTCCCTCGTTCTGCCACAGCCCATGATGCGTCGCTCATCCCTTCGCAGCCTTGAAGTGATGGAGCAGCTCAAGGAGCTGAACAAGCTGCTGATGGCCAAGGAATTCCAGATACGAATGCAGGGAATAACATTGCTGACAGAGCACTGCAAGAACAACCCTCAGCTTGTCTCTTCAAATATCATCCAGGTAGGTACTGAGAGCCACCTGAATGCCAGTGTCCTTGAGACAGGCTGAGGATGGATTAGGTCGCAAATTTTTCCTCAGTTTAATTAATTTAGAACAATCCTGTGCACCCAAGTTGGGTATCCCAGGGGCCATAGGATGGGTTGGAATCTTCTCTCTCAGTGCTCCAACCTTGGGTGGGAGGGTCAGAGTTCCAACTTTCCTCCTATACCCATTTGCAGTTAGAGTGGAAACCAGTAGCCTCTACAAGATCAAAAAATTCACCAAAAGGATGTTCTGCTGAGTAGATAAGGGTTTAGATGGAGCAGCAAAGATATGATTTATCTTGGATTTCCTCCAGCCTTCTTCTGCCCTGTTCCAGAGGGCCCCTGCTAGACAGGTTAAAAAGCCTGTGTAGCAAAAGATGCAAAGATCTGCACAGTTGCTCCTGCCTCCTGGCTTCAGCCTGGCAACATATAGGAACCTTGGAAACTTCTGAAACTGGTGGCTTCCAAGCAGCAGGGGCACAAGCCATAGGACTGTACCCTTAAGGTTGCTTCTGCTTCTTTCCACTTAGCTTGATTTGAATGTCTGCAACTTCCCCACATGTTCCATGTTAGACTGTGACTAAATGCAGACTCTTCGGCATCAATATTATTCACTCCCCCCACCCCCCAGTCCTTCTTCTTTTGCTTTGTTTACCACCTAGCCTGAGCTGATACAGAGTCTACATACAATTTAGTATCTTTATGTTAGTCTCAGAAAAGCATTAAAATGGATTTGGGACTTTTTCTTGTGGATAACATGGTTACCTTTGCTTTTGTGTATCCAGTTTGTAGTTGCTTCCTGAGAAAATATTCAGAGATTCACCTTTGTACTCCCTTTGTACTGTAAGATGTAGGAATCCCAGTTTTTCGGCAGTTGTTTTTTACAATCATGTCAAAGAGGCTGTAAGAAAAGACTGCTGGACTCGAAGGACCCTTGGCCTGATCCAGCAGAGCTCTTCTTATGTATTGCTGATCCTCAGAGCTGTACTTTTGTGAAAGTCCCACGTGTGTCCTGCTGTACAAAACCTAGATAAGGATAGTACCCCATGGGGCACTACCAGTATGACTCTTATTTTGGTTTTATAATTTCCTATTTTTTGCTTTTATATCACTCCTATTTCTAGAGGGAATTATCTCTCATTACTATATATTGAGAAATGATGGTAAATGCAAAAGATGTCTTGACTATGCAAGCGCTGCATGAAAATGTTTTCATAAATAGATTCACAATTGTCTCTATTCTCATGTTTCCATGTGTGCAATATAGTATGCTATTTATGACAGGATTTACTTGGTGTGTTTTTTTCACATGAACAGATCTTTGACGCTTTTGCCCTGAGACTTCAGGACTCCAACAAGAAGGTGAACCAATATGCATTAGAATCAGTTGCCTCCATGATTCCCATTCTTAAAGATGGCTTAAATCCAGTCCTGGTCTCCATGGTGACTGTAGTCACAGACAACTTAAACTCAAAGAATTCTGGGATTTATAATGCAGCAGTGAAGGTGCTAGACACAATGATCCTTCATCTAGGTAAAGGCGATTTCCTCACTGCCTTCATTTATTAACTTTTGTGTTCTTTCATATCATACTCCGTAGCTCACCAGGATCCACTGAGAGCAGGATTTTGTATACCTCCACAGAATGCTTTCTTGTGAAGCTGTTAATCAGACATATGTTCCTAGGCTTAAAATTAAACCATTTAAAACAGGTTTTCAACAATAATGAAATTCCATCCCAGAAGTGGGGATAGGCCAAGACTGACCAACTTTCTTGTCTCTCACTCACCATTTTCCTTATGTGCATAGAAGAGGTAGCTGCCATTTATTAGTGGAGTGTATTAACAGTGGAAACACTAGGGATGGACTGTGGTGTCCAAGATACTGGGACTCAGAGGATACACGTCTGCTTGGATATACTCTTGCTACACAATATGGCTGCTGAATTTCTGTGTCCGCAGTTAGGATGGTTGGTTCCACTGCCCATGCCGTCGCCAAGTCTTTCTAAAATCATCATCAAGAAAATGCAAATACAGGTGGAGAGGAGGGGTTTTGGAGGGTGCTTGGGCCGCCTCCAATAGGCTGCTCTGACTCAGAGCAACAGTCTGCTCACCAACATGTTTTCACCTGCTGCTCCTCCTCTTCGTCATTTCTACCTGGCCAAGGAGCAATGCACAGTGGTGGCAGGAGCAGACAGGTGATTGCATGAGGCCCCACAGGTAACTGGTGGCAACAGAGCAACTGGGCACCTTCACGGGAAGTCTGCTCCTGCCTCACCTTCTCTCCCGAGTGGCCTTCGAACACTGCTGCATTGTCCTGCAGATGGTGAGGAGGCCGTGCCGGCAACGATCAGAGCGAGGAGGAGGCTCCGTCTCTCCTCCCTGACAAGGGGCAGCCTATTCCCACATGCATGGCTGGCGCAGTCTGGGATTTGGCTTCTGCCCAGCTGAGGAAGGTGGGCATGGCTGCTGGACCTAGCTATGGATTTATTTAAATACCCCAAAGATATGCCCACCTTTCCAGAGGGTGTGAGTGCCACGTATGGGGAGAAGAACTCAGACAGTTACATAGCCTTTTCTAGGGTGGAGGGGAAAAAGGGAAAAGGGGGGATTTGCCTCAGTGCAACGTGTTCCAGGTTTGCTGTGTGGATGCCTTGAGATCCGTGTGCTGCCTGGGCTTCCTCAGGAAAGGGTGGGATAAAAGGAAATAGCATCTTGGTTATGAAATAAATCATTGCTTACTCAGAAGGAAGTATACATATGAACATAGTCTTCATTTGAGCCAGTACTTTGCCCCAGAATGTGTTTTCAACTGCCAGCTGCACTTTTTTGCCTTATGGGCCTGAGCCTGGGATCTTTTAGTGCCTAGCACTCCCCTGGCAATAAGCAAGCAGGCAGAGCATCTCCTGCTCCTCCCTCACACCAGTGGGATTGTCTGGGCTAGAGCAAGGAGCGAGTGAACAAGCAGGCCGCAGGGACTTTTCTCAGTGGGCCTTGTCCTCACAAGGGCCTGACTGTGCTGAGCTTTCACTCCAGCTCTGTTTGGCAGGAGTCATTCTCTATGGACTTTTCACAGAAGGTCCTTATATGCCCGGTTTTGCCTTGGTATTTCCCCCTTGGTTTAAGGAGCTTATAAGGGAGGGTGGGACTCGTCTGTTATACCAATTTCATTGTGGCTGCTCCAAGGGCAACAAGTTTAATATGGCCGTCATTTACACCGGTTATCCTTTTATGAGTGAAGTGTGATATACTGGCTTTTTTTTTAAAGTCATGTTACTTTGTTCTTTTCTGACTCAAACTCATTGCTGGGGTTGTAAATCTGTCACCTTTCACCCATGCTAAATTCTTACAAGAACGGAGATGTTATGTATATGGAATGGAGGCAAACTTGGATCTAAAATGAGAGATGGCCTTTGCAGCGAGGGTCACTCGGGGAAAATGTTGCAGGCTGGCGAGGGATCGCATCTCATTAAAAGCTCATACAATGCAGTGGAAATGTGTCCTAGGTGACCTGTGTTCAGCACAAATAGAGTGATTTATGTATCGCTCTTGGCAGGATGTTAAGGAATTATTGATTTCAAATAGAATAAAATCAGCTTTGCAGAGGAGGCCAGATCCATGCATGCATTAGAATTTATTCCCTCATATATACATATGCACTATTTATATATTGTATAATATAATAAACTCTCTAAGTGGTCAACATGCAAAAATATTAAAAATCACTGTACTGTATAACAATAAAAAGTTACAACTTACAACATAAATAAATAAATAGCAACAATGTACCAAGCAGCTTCCCTGTCAGTTGCAAACTAGAGAAGGCTAGTTGAAATATGTCAAATGTTTTTGCTCCTCACATAGCTCCTGCTGCTCTGGCATAAACCAAGGAGTCTCCAATTAACTATACTTGAAAGCAAAAAGTCAGGATATTAAATATCCAAACCTTCGTGCAAACTGGCTTGTTCTGGAGCTAATAAAGACATATTCTGGTTCCAGTAAAATCGGAAACATGGTTAGAGACCTCCTTGTCTAACAATGGGCTGTATGAAGGGAGGACTTAGCAGTATGAGTACAGGAAGAAAAGGATCATGTATACCTTGGTGTAAATACAGAAGGACATGTCTTTTTAATGCCACCCTTGGATGTATAGCCAGATGTGTGGCTTCCAGATCTAGGGAGGTGTTGATACCTCTACACAATTCTTATGTGCCCACAACTGGAGTACTGCATCCAGTTCTGGGCTCCACATTATCAGAGAGACATAGCTAGGTTAGAATTGCTTCAGCCTGGAGTAACAGAAATGGTAGCCAGGTTGGGAGGGATGACATATGAGGAGAGATTGAGGGAACTGGGTCTTTTCAGCCTGGAGAAGAGGAGACTCCAAGGGGATCTTTTAGCAACTTATAGGTATGTGAGGGGATATCATGTGGAGGAGGGCCATGACCTGTTCTTCCCTGCAGTGGAGGACAGGACACATTCCAATGGGACTCAAGGAGTCAGACTTCAGGTTGGATGTCAGGAAGCACCTCCTGATGGTTAGGACTCCTAGGCTACGGAATGGGCTTCCAAGGGAGGTGGTTGAGGCCCCATCGTGAGGGTGTTTAAGGAAAGATTGGACAACCACATGTTGGGGATGACATGAGCGGAGCTGGCTGGAGTTGGGGTTCAGACGAGATGGCCCAGGAAACCCTTTCTGACTCTCTTTGTTTCTATTTTTCTGTGTTTTTCTTGGATTTTTCCAGGTTTATGTTCATTTCATTCCCTTTCAGCATGATAGCATTTAAATTAATTTTAGATAACCTTGCCTTGCTGTAGGGTATATTTGGAGGATGGTTAACACTCAAATAATCCCTACCATCTGGGTTCTAATGGCACAATAAGCGAGTTACCTGTGAGTGCCATGCAGGGATAGCATCTGCAGTTGCCCAAAACAATATGAAGGCCCCTGTGGGTAAATTAACCCAAAGTGAGCTGTCATATCATGCAAACCAGGTCAATATCTTATTTAGCTGAGCATTCAAAAACATGATGCCCTATAGTTACCTACTCCAAGCCCATTCTACCCCTTCCTTTCCAACTGATTCTACAACATGAGAAGAGTTTTAGGCTGCAATCCTAAACATGCTAACCAGGGACTACGGTTTAGTGAACAAAATGGAACTTTCTTCAGAGTAAACATACTTAGGACTTGTCTGGTGGGTTTGGGTTTCTACCAGTGAGAGTGCTTGGGCAGTATGAAAAAATGGAACTATGTGATGTGAATACAGAATCCTTAAAAAGAAGATTAAAGTAGAGATACTTTAACTGTGTAGTTTGGATCCCAGCAGCAATTTTTTTTAATGTAGCAACATCCATACAGAATGACTTTGTCAGTGGGTTTTGGGTGATGAATTAGTTTTGTGAATATACTACATGGGCTCTGACTGGAAATTGCCACATCCTGAAAAATCTTCTCAAAACAAATTTAATTTGGAGAAAACAAAAATTCACTAAAATAGTCAACTTTTGTTGATACCATCATGTAACAATGTTGTTGGATATTTGTTCCTGTTCTGTTTCATAACAGCAATACAGCTGAGTAGTCTGCAGAATTTAGAGTTAGAGTTAAATATAGAGGGCTTCATGCCACTTGTGAACTCACCACAAACAAGTATCTACAAATATGTGGCAGATCATCATCTGTAATCTAGCCACATGTGGAGGCTAAGGGATGTGCTAAATGTTACATTTACCATGTGGACAGAGGGTATAGAAGATTAGCTCTGTCTAGCTTTCGAAGTAGCTTCCTTGTTATTTATATCCATCCCCAAAAGCATTTTGTCCTGGGAGCTTCCTTTGGGTCTATCTGGTGAATCAGTTTGCTCTTGATGTGGGGAACATTTTCCCAAATGAGCTTCTTCCGCGCTTGCTCCTTAGAAGCCCTAACTTATGAGCTTCAGTTAGCTCTTTCTCCTGTCTCTAGTCCATAAATACCTCCAAACTGCACTCTTCTTTTCAAGGGAAATTTATGGTTTACTGAGCTCATTTCTGAAGAACAAACAAGCATAAATCTAGGTCTAAATGACGGCTTGTTCCAAACGTTGTTCTCGGTAGGCAGAAATTGTGGCTGCCAATAACTACACTACCAAGGACTGCTGTAAATCCCATGCCATGTGGATTTATGTCAGCAGAGAAAATACGGTATTGGGTGAATAAGCCAGACATACTAGGGTGTTCAGGAATCAGGACTGAAGTTGGAGCAGATATACAGGTGTCCCAGTAGGTTGACTAATACTAGAATTTGTCCTTAGTATTTCTAAGGACAAACTCTACTTGTATTAAAGATTATGACCACCACATTTGGGGTCAGAAGTGAATTTACTCTCAGTTCAAATTGTCTACAAGTGGATGGAGTATGTTCCTCTATAGAATGTAGCTGAGCCATCTAAACCAGTGGTTGTCAACCTTTCCACAGCTGGAGACAGCGAAAACAGGAAAACCACCTTGGGGACTGCTGAGGCAGAAACAAAAGGCCGTCTCTCCCCTCCCCGGCCCCCCTGATGGCACTAGCACACCCCTCATGAATGTGATGCCAATTGAGGAAGAGGTGGTGGAGCACAGCCAGCCCCTGTGCCAGTCTGAGGTGAGCAGGATGCGGCCTCCCTCATGGACCAACAGGAAACCTCTGGTGGACCAGCGCCAGTCTACAGATGGACGGTTGAAAACCACTGATCTAGACTCTTCAGTTCTTTGGCCATGGACATTTGTGACTTCTTTACACAGAAAGATAGTCCTGACTAATTTAATTCCCAATTCAGTTTAAGAATTTGTATCAAATTTTGTACAGGTCAGGACCATTTAGCTTTTTAGGTTCTATTTGCTTGAGTTTAGAATGAAGTTGTCCCCCTTCCTTGACTGGGATTAAAAACCCAGTGGACATTCTACATTCTGAATTTTTCAGGACAGATCTTGTGATATTAATGATGAGCTGGCAAGCTCATGACATTTGTTTTTACAGGTGTAGTTTAATTCATTATACTACCACATTGTGCACATTAAGAACATAAGAAGACCCATGCTGAATCAGACAGAAGTCCTGTCTAATTTAGCATTCTGTTCCTACAACCAGATGCCTATAGAAAGTCCACAAGCATGATGTGTGTGTGACAGTACCCTCCCACTTACACTCCCTGGCAACAGGGACACAGAGGCATGTGGTCTCTGATCCTGGAGTCAATGTACAGCCATCATGATTAGGAGTTATTGATAGCCTTATCCTCCACAAATGTGTCTAATCCCAAATTGGTGGCCATTGCTACACCTTGTGCAGGGGAATCCCATACTGATTATGTGCCATGTGAAAAAAAGCACTTCCTTTTGTCTGTCCTGGATCTCCCACCACTCAGCTTAATGCAGTGATCCCAAGTTCTAGTAATATAAGAGGAAGGAAAACATTTCTTGTCCAGTCTTACTCCATCATGCATAATTTTATACACCTCCATCATATCCTATTCTCTTTTTTCTCCTAAAGAGTTCCATACACTACATACATTTTCCTACCCAGAGTTGTACACCATAGCAATACATATGCATTGTTTTACTGGATTGTGTTTCCTATGCAGAAAAAATGTTACATCTAATAGAATTCTTGATCTAGTGCTTTGTTCATAAGTTCATCTGTGTCCAGAGAACAGAACCTCAGGCCTGGGAGACAAGTTAGTTGCTTCAGGATCACCTCCTCTTTGTTGTTAGTCACGAAGTTGTGCCCGACCCATCATGACCCCCATGGACAACATTCCTCCAGGCCTTCCTGTCCTGCACCATCCCTTGGAGTCCACCCAAGCTCACACCCACTGCCCCAGTGACTCCATCCAGCCACCTCATCCTCTGCCATCCCCATTTCCTTTTGCCGTCAATCGTTTCCAGCATTAGGCTCTTCTCCAGTGAGTTCTTCCTTCTCATTAGGTGGCCAAAGTAGTTGAGTTTCATCTTCAGTATCTGACCTAAAGAGCAGTCAGGGTTGATTTCCTTTGAGATTGACTGGTTTGATCTCTTTGCAGTCCAAGGGACTCTCGGGAGTATTCTCTAGCACCACAATTCAAAGGCCTCAATCCTTCGGCGCTCAGCCTTCCTTATGGTCCAGCTTTCACAGTCATACATTGCAACTGGGAAAACCGTAGCTTTGATTATACAAACTTTTGCTGGCAGAGTGATGTCTCTACTTTTTAGTATGCTGTCTAGATTTGCCATAGCTTTCCCAGAAGTCAATACCCCTTTCACTCAACCACAGATTGTTTGGCAGTTTCCCAGCTTTTGTGCAGCCATTCCCTTATTCAAAAATCTGGAAATGCCTCTCCTAAGGCTTCGTTACTGGCAGCAGGAGCTTTACTTGGAAATATTTTTGGTATTTTGGTCCTGCCCTTTTGTCTTTGGCCATGCCAACGATTGGAATATGGCTCCTAAAAGAATCTCTGAAACAGAATGTGATCCTTGTGCTGAAACTGGTTCTGCACCCCTGGTCCATGTAGATCTCTAAGATGAAGTGTAAGTTTGTAAGTCATGTTATGGTATTGAGAACCTCTCATACCTCTTCCAGTACTTGCATTAAAGAGAGCTCAAAACAATCATGAACATTCGTGATACGTTTTAGGATACTCTATCAAGTTTGCACTTGCAAAATGCGTGTTGCTCATGTAGATAAAATGATGATGTGCCCCCAAAGGGAGGAGGTCCTTCCACTCTCTTTCAAAAGCGGAGCTTCTCATCTGGTAACTGATCTATCATTTATCAGACCATGTTGAGGCAGATGAAGGGAAGTTTTGCTGTTATACATCACCCATCCCTTTTCTTCACCTGCTTTGGAAACACCTCTGAAGTTAAACTCCTATCAGTTGCTTATTTGGTGCTTTCATAGACAGCAGATGTTTCAAAATGCACAGCACGCCTCAGGATGACAAAGAAGAAAGAAGTACACAGGTACTGTACTTGCTTTAAAATGAATGTTCAAAGGCTGTTTTAAAAGGTGAACTAAAATCTTTATGGATACTAATAAGGGAATGATCATCAATAATTAATACCATGCACTTCTCCCTTACTTCTTACATTAGCATTTCAAAGCAACGGTTCATCACGCTGAAGCAAGCAGTTATTCTTCTCATTCATCATTGAAATAACAGTGTTTTCTGGCTCAGTGCACACATCATCACCATCAGAAAACAGTGTGTCAAACAGAAAATAGATTTTCTGTTCTCTGTTTTCTCAGCTTTGCAGTAGTTGATTCTTGCCTGCATACCCTGCAAAGGGCCAAAAACTCTTTCAAAAACCAAACAAAATACCCTTGGTCTAGATTATTTAGGGCTTGGAATGTGGCACCACTTAAAAACAGCATGAATGCTATATATTCGGTAGAATCAGGTGTAATAAAACACCTTTGAAAACATCACACAGATTAAAAATTTAATCCTGGATGTCAAAAGCCAGGTCAAATAGAAAATGCCTTCCAAAAGATGTGCCAAGGACTTTGGTAAATATCTGAGGGAGGGAGGTTCGTTCATCTTGAGGCAACCCCGTGAATGGTCATGCTTGTGTGTCCTTGCTTACCCAATCTTGACACACCAGAGTAATAATCAAGATGGTGCTGTGGCCAGAATGGCCACAACTCAGTGGTGCACAGCACATGTTTGCATGTTGTAAAGTCCCCACTCTGGCATATCTGATTGAAGTTGCTTAGGTGAAAAGTGTGGTAAAAATGCTTGGCCTGAACAACCATGAAAAGCTGCTGGTGCAGGTCAGAGTAACCCATACTTAGCTCAACACACCAGTGGACTGACTCAGGATGAGACGGCTGTCTGCACATCTTGTATCCTTTGGTCTTGAGCTTTTTGCAACCAACAAAACCGGAAATTTCTGTAAAATTGGTGTGAACCATTTGATCAACTTTTCTTCCCAACGAAAGGGCTGCATTTGTGAATGGATGGTTGAACAGTTGATTGCATGGCACAACTGGAATAGGCATCCATTTCCATTTACTAGGTGTTTTGTCTGCACTGGTTGTATTTTGCATTTACTTTTGATAGGTACTACCAATGTGTAGTCTACACTGCCTTCCATTTCTTGCCCCTCTGAGAGCTCCTTTTCCATTTTCCCCATGTGCAGAGTAAAGCCTCATGCTTAAACAGGAATGTCCCTTGTGAGGTTTACATGAAGCTTGACAGGAGAGACATTCCACAACTGCTCTCCTCTGCTGTGGGATTTCCCCCTCTCCTTCTGCATTATGTTTGTGGTACTACTGCTTCTCAGACTGCTTGGAGGAGATAAGATCTGCAGGGGTTGTGAGCTGCTCTGACTGTGCACTGAGAACTAAGACTGCTCAGCTGTTCAGTGGTCATTTCCACTCCGACTTGTATTGCTTCCACCCGCAAGGGGACTGCCACAGCACTTGTTACTGTGTCTCACTGGTTTCTCTGGTGTCATCAGAACTGCACAACGGCTGGCACCTGTAGTGCATTGTGACTAGCCAAGCTGGCTTCTCTCTCTGATTGTAGCCTCCAGCTAGTCCATAAGGATAGGAGAGGAGCCCTGGTGAATCTAGTCCAGTGTTTTGTTCACATAGTCACCAACAAGCTGTTTCTGAGAGTCCCAAGAACAGGACACAAGCACCTTCCTGTTTGTGTTCCCAAAGAAATGGTATATAGAGGAATATTGGCCTCTGAAACTAGAGGTTATATACAACCACTCTAGCTAGTAATGGTCCTAATTGTAGCTATTCATAGTCTTTTCCACCACAAATATTTCTGATCCCCATTTTAAGCCTTCCAGTTTGGTGGCCATCACTACCTCTAGAGGAAATGAATTCCATGGTTTAACTATGCAATATGTGAAGAAACACTTCCACTTATCTATTCTGAATAATAAAATACGTCTTAACATTTTACATGTATATAAATGTTCCATTGGGAGTTATTTTGCTTGTTTGTTTGGAGTACTGTATTGTGCATTTCATACATATTGCACATTGGTTGAGACAATGCTACAACAGCCCAAGAGGTGTAGATTTCTGTTTTTTTCTAGAAAAATCATTCATCAAGTCATTGATTATTAATTTTAAAATAGTTTCAAACAATGCCTATTCCATGATGTGGTTTTATTGCAAAGTAGAAAAATGGGGGACCTGCCTTAAGGCAAATGGACTGCAGAAATAGATACATGGTCCAGTCAATGGAAGTAATATACCAGTCTGTGGGTGGATAACTTATATGCCAGCATGCTAAAAAGGGTGCATGCTAAAATTCACCACTCAGGCTAGAACAGGATTTGCATGTGCAAGTGAACCATCAAAGATCCAGTATCATACAGGAGAACTTCTAATAATCTCCTGCTGCTACAAATTCAGTCCCTTTTGGTAGACTTGGTTCACATATTCAGGTGCAAGGATAACCTTCTGAATGGATGTGCATGATGCCTGTACAATGCCTAACATACTGTGAAACAAAACTCTTCTTAATTCCTGTTTAAATGGAACAGCAGACTTAAATGATCCTTTATGTGCTACAGAGAATTCTCCCCACCTTCTTTGGTTTATAATAATTTCCAAACAAAGTATTTCTGTGCCTTTCAGATAATCTTCTGCTGCTTCAAACTTTTGCCAGCAGGGTGCGTTTTATCAGTGGCCGAGCTTTGCAGGATATCACCGACAGACTGTCAGGTAAATCTCCCCTCAACTCACATTCCTTCAAGGAAAGATTGGACAGCCGCATGTTGGGGATTACATGGGCAGAGCTGGCTGGACCCAGGGGCCAGACTAGATGGTCCAGGAGGCCCCTTCTGACTCATTTTGTTTCTATGGTTAGCCGTTTCCTCCAAATGATCAAAATAGTGGCTCAGATAATCTTGGGAGGCAAGGGTTCCAGTTTCGCATTTCCATTTTCAAAGTGAAGGCTCCTTCTCCTTCTCCTTCTCCTTCTCCTTCTCCTTCTCCTTCTCCTTCTCCTTCAAACTAAAAGAGCCAGCATACTTTCAGAAGTCCCCATAACCTGTTGGCATAAGAGAACCCCATGCTTCTGTTTAGGTGTTTGAACATGACCTTTCACAACACACTGGCTTAATTCAGTTGAGGGCTGGCTCAAAATGACCCTGGTAATTTTGAAGCTGTTTCACTTACATCAAAATGGCTTGTCTTGACTTGTTATTTTTTGTCAAAATAGATACAAATGCCTTTCAAAACCCCTAAAGGTGCTTTTTTCAAACAAAGATCCAAAAGTTTTTTAAAAAATGTCTCATGCTGCATTTGTGAGATGGGGAGGGGGAATTTGAACTTAACATATGTCCAGTGAGAAGTGAGCCCCGTAGAATTCACATGAGTAAATATGCCACTGAGTAAACATGATGAAGAAACAATGCAACAAGGCATGGGGGGGGGTTATTTTCACAGATTTTGACTGAATCACATTTTTTCCTGCTGTAGTTCAAATGTAACCATGTCACAAATATAATCTGATGTTTAAACCCGCTCCCTCTCACCCTCCCCTTTATTTTCTGCACAGTTAGTGTAATACATCTGGGTTACGCTAAACCATATTTTCCCATTACAACTGAAACAGGAAACTGTTTTTAAGCTCCAAAAACAGAGCAGAATTCAAAATCAGACATTTTCCAGGAAAGTGTGAGAAAAGGAAAGGGCAAACATGTGGGTACAACGCTGATATCAAGTTGCATAAACCAGAGGTTACTGGACCAAGGTTCTTTTATTTGAACCAAGCTACTTTTATCCATTTACACAATATAGAAATTATCCTGAGAGTTATATTTTTGCCCTTACTTTTAACCCAAGAACCAATTGGCACACTTTCTCTGTCCCAGCCTTTCCCAAGACTGGTGGTGCTCCCAGCGATTTTTGACTTCCTTTGCTCCATCTTGAATGCTTATGGTCATACCTGCCAAGAACTAAAATGTCAGGTGGGCAGCAAGTTGAGGAAGTCTGCTGTAACGTAGTGGATAAAGGACATGGGAACTGCGACCACATTTCAGTGCACTCTGAAACTAGAATTTAGTTCTGAGTGTGGAATGATAATATTGTGTCCCACAGAACAGCCTAACCCCACAAATCTGAAATCAGCTCTTTCAGTATCAAAAGTTTCAGTGAATTTGCCATCATACATGATCATTTTTTGAATCACCTTTTGACTTCAATAGCTGCTATTATCCATCTTCATGAACCACAGACCATACAGAGCGATACAGAATACACTTTCTTCAGATACCACTGAAAAGTCACTGTGTCACTGGAGTTTGACCCTAATGTACCCTTTAGAATTGGAGCCTGGGGATTTGATATGGCCATTTTAGACAGCTCAGTGCATGAAATAAATAAGCAGACCATCTGTCACGGCATAAGTCACTAAAACCCAACAGCGTACAAAAGCTATATTTTTCCAATTGTAGTACTGAAGCCTCTGATTTCACGAATGAAAACCATTTAAGATCAGCAGCTCTTCCATTCAGTCAGATTTATCCCCAGTAAATACATACATATATACATACCAAAAAGCATTTAACTATCTCTATCTATCTCTATGTATCATTGAAAGTCAGTGTGGTGTATTGGTTAGAGTGTGGGGCTGGGACTCTGGTTCTAACCCCCACTCAGCCCTGAAGCTCACAGGGTGACTTTGGACAGGGTACTGACTCTCAGCCTAGTGTACCTCACCACAACATGATGAAATGGAAGGGAGGAAGAGAACTGTGTAGTCTTGTGCTCCTTGCAAGTGAAAAAAGGCAGGATAGAGATGATGATGATGATGATGATGATGATGATGATGAAGAAGAAGAAGAAGAAGAAGAAAAGATATCTCCATATTTTATGCAGTAAAAACAAATGGTGCTGAAAGAATAATAGAATTATGATTGCACTGTGCTCTTGTCCACTTATTCATTTTAGTGATGCTTCATTTTACTGCTGCTGAGAACATTTATAGACAGCATCTGTTCTAGTCTGTATGGACTAGACAAGAATGTACTATGGCTTGAACACAGTGGTTCTGAAATCAATAGGTTGATTTTTGTGGTTTTGATTCTGAGGGCAGTAGCCAGCCATGACATTCTGTTAGTGGAAATGATGGCTACACTAGCAAAAAGAAAGCAAAACAAAAAAGGGTTCAAAGTATGTGCAAGAGGAGAATCCAAAAAAAGTTACATTTACGAAAGTGCAGTTGTGCAAGCAGTTGTGCATAACTCTTTTGCACGTGATTGCATAGCTGTTTGCACAACTGTTTGTGCAAATGGAATGGGCACCTGCTTGTGCAACAGAAAGAATGGCACTTATGGATACGACCCTGAATTTCAGAGCTACATTAATGTTGGTGTAAAATTTATTCTGGCTAGTTGAATCAATAATTGTATTTCTTCAAAATACTCCTTATGTAACATATGAAATAGGAAAGCAGATCACAGTTACATTATCAATGAAATCATGATGCAAGTAGCCAGTCTGATGAATGCAGCTTAGAAAAATATACCCACGGGATGCCACACAAATTATTTAGTACTTTTATATTGTTTTTAGTGTTCCAAGTACTTCGTATACTTTACTTCAATATTCCTTTCAAGAACCCCGTGAGGTGGCAAGGCTTGTTATCCCCATTGCAGACTCTAGCTGAAGCCGAGAGTCAGTAGCTTGCTTAAGGCCATCTAGAGAGCTCAGTACGGAGGTGACCAACCGTTGGACAGACAACAACATAAGGAACAGCCAATTCCTACCTTGTAAGGGACATAAAAACCAAAATAGGGAAATACCATGTGTAAACCTAGGGTTCTTGCAGGTAGAGGTCACCTACAACTAATGAGGGACCACTTGCTGCTATTTTGCCCTTTTCTTTCTTTCTTTCTTTCTTTCTTTCTTTCTTTCTTTCTTTCTTTCTTTCTTATTTATTTAGGGAACTTCTATGCCGCCCCATTCACCGAAGCCTCGGGGCGGCTCACAACGAATTCTCTCTGCTCAAAAACTGTTTGAGGAAGTGGTGGGTTTGCACAGAAGGATCAGCTACACCGTGTAGCAAGCTTTGCATGCTGCCTTACTCTGATGCAGCCCACAGCCAGTTTCACATATTTATTTGTTTGTTTATTTATTCTATTTAGAATAGCCATAGGCTTTCTGGGTAGTTCGCAAAACAATAGAATCCACAAGATACAACACAACATACAGCACAATAAAATCCACAATCCACAATAAAACCAATAACAATTTTAAAAAATCCAGAAGTAAAACTACAAAATTGTGTAAAACAAAACAATGACAACAAAATTAAGTAAAACAAGATGACAACAATGAATAAAATAAATATCCTATAAGGGAATCCATAAACCAGTTAAAACATAATTAATCAATATGTAGCATAACATTAATAAAATCGTAAGAATGCACCATTTAATAATATAAAATCTTAAAATCAGCCTTAAAAATCAACCAATAATTCACCTGTCAAAATAGCAAAGGGATAAAAATGTCTTAAGTTGGCACCTAAAAGAGAGAAGGGTGTGTGCCAAACCAGCGGGACTGAATTCCAGAGAGCGGCAGCCATGATTGAAAAGGCCCTCTTCCTTGCAGTCTCCCCGCTCCCCAACTTCGTTATGGCGAAGAACTTGGAGGAGGGCTTTGGACAAAGACCACAGTGATTGGGTAATGCCCCCCTTCCTCCTCAGTCCTCCAGTTGGTATCCCAGGGGACATCATGGAAGCATCAGGGTGTTCTCCCCTCCCTGACTTCCATTTTCAGCTCACTATGGCTCCCTCACCTTTATTTTTATTTTTATTTTGTGGCTTGCACAAGCTAGCTGCCTAAACTATGTACCAGTCCAAACCACCCCTCTGCTACTCAAAACCCCCTTTTTAAGGGATCCTGAGTTTTGATAGCCACCAATTTTTTTAAAAAAAGATGGAGGGGGGAATCATGGAATAGTAGGTTTGGAAGGGGCCAAGAAGGCCATCGAGCCCAGGACAAAGCACTTTTGACCTTACTGAAGCCTGTGGGCGCTTTGGAACAAAGTCAAAAAAGTGTTTCACTGTGGAAACTAAAGGGGGAAAACCTGAAAAGGCAAGGATCTTGCTGAGAAAGAGGTGCACTTCCCCCAAAACCCCAGTTTTACACCAGAAAATAGTGATGTAACACCTCCCCTTGACCAATACAATTCCATTGAAAGGGCAGGGCAATGGCATGATGAAAGCCATGCCTGGGAGCCCTCCTAGTTTCAAGTAAGCAGCAGTTTATTTTGTTTTTCATTGTACACTGTAGTGAGTTAGTCAATCTTTTTCTTTACTTAAATGAGTGTGTTTATCTAGGGAATGCTTGCAATGTAATTAACAATGAAGGCATCCTTGGATGTTAGAAGTTATTTGCAATATTGGGCTCACCTAATACTGTGCCCTCTGCTAGGAAATTCCATAATACACACAGCTTTAGCTGCTAGAATACAGAGGGTAATTTATGCTGGGTTAAGCAATAGAACAAGTGCAGTAATGCAATCATTTTATTTATTTATTTATTTACTTACTTAAATTATTACGCTTCTATATCATCCAATAGCTGAAGCTCTCTGGGTGATTCACAGAGATTAAAAACATAAAATACAAGATGATAATCTGCAAAATAAAAATGTAAAAGTTTAAAACTATGCTGTAAAAAATAAAAAGTAAGTACCTGTGTGTGTGTGTGTGTGTGTGTGTGTGTGTGTAGGACCTAACAGCAACGTAAAGATTTAAGATACAGTGCCAGATTTAAAGCAGAAATGAAAAACTGGGAAAATAAAAAGGCCTGCATCTGGCCCAGAAAAAGGGGCAGGAAGCCTCTCTAGGAAACTCATTCCGCAGCTGGGGTGCTGCAGCAGAAAAGGCTCACTTCTTACTCGCCACCCAACTCCGTTGCAGGGGCTTTTAGGAAAGACTGCTGAAGGCAAACTTGGGGCCCAGGTAGGTCTATGGGAGAGGAGGACTACATCTTGCCTTAGAAACCCCTTTGCATTCAATACCAGCAGGCCCTGCTTTTGCTGCTGTTCAAAATCTCAAATGTCAATCAAAAGCTCATAAAGTCTGCACAGGGAGTTTTTGGTGGCAGGTGCGTCATCCCCAGCCCTTAAATGAATCCTTGCATTGCTTAGCAAATGAGAAAAACCCTGGTATTGGATCCCTGTGCATGTTTCAAGGCACTTTCTTGTGTCTTGAAACTTGTGTGGCTGTGGCTGATACCCTCTGAAATGCCCTTGTTTGTAGAGAAACAGGTTGCCATCCTAACACACGTGTGAATCTGTGCTGTGACTACGTTCAGACAGTGTTTGGATTTATAGAGATCCCCCATCTTCTTTCTTTTCAGTTCTGGTGGCTGTTGCCTATCCACGGAAACCCCAGGTCACGGAACGTCACGTCCTTCCTGTTCTCTGGTATTTCCTGAGCAACATGATTGGCAATGGAGTGTTGCCTGGAAAGAGTGGGAATGTGAGAACTGTGGTTTCTAAACTTGCCAAGAGCCTTCATGAGCAAATGGGAGCAAAACTTGAGGAATATGTATCCAGCCAATCACAACACATGAGCAAAAACTTCCGGGATCTTCTAGATATGGAACTTCAGTGAAGGGAGCCCCATAATGTTTCTGGGACAATTTACAGTGTGCTTCTTCGAAAGGACAGAAGTGAAGTGGCAGACAATGACACAGACTTTGCCCTTATTTATGTCAATTTTTAAACTGTAATAATCAGTCGTGGAAAGCATATAGTTATAATCCAGTATGGAAAATGTATATAATATATTTTGCTGTAGAGTTAAATTACTTATTTTTCTAATGCTTAATTTCCTCAACTTTTGACCTACAGAGACTTAGATATTTTATTATAATAATTGTATGTAAAATTGTAATCTTATCTGTATAAAAAGAGCATTATTTATGTATTAAATAATATGTCAAAGTAGGCTGGAGGGTGACAGAAATGAACCTTAAACCATTATACCACAGTGGACACTTTCTGCCATAACAGATTGTCGTAATATGGTGTGGATCACATGAGCATCCATGCCATCTTGGGTGTTAGCCCAAACTTTTCCTGTTTGTGCACATGCCCAGGCTTTGCACCTTTCACCAGGTGAGATGTCATGCTAGGAGCTTTAGGGTGAGGGGAAGAGCAGAGCCAGTTTTCTGGGCATGATTAGCAACCCAGTTCTGTAAGACAGTGTGTGTGAGAGGCTTGAAGAGCCAAGAGCTAAAGAACAGAGTTACTGTATCAACAGCTCTTTGATCCAATTAGTGTTTTGAGCATTAAAGAACCAGCTCACCTTTAAGTTCTATTAGGTTACCATGGCTTCGTAATGGGATAGCACTCATATTGATATAGTGGCATTCCTATGATGTTGGGCTTGTTGGGGGCTAAAAATAACATGGGTAGAGGTAGTACCTAATCTTGAAATCTGAGATCTGCAGGGTTTCTATCCCAGGAGATCACATAATCCGCATGCTACATCTGACGTCTAGTTCCTTCTGCTGTGGTAAACATGGACTGCAGGAGAGGATTGAATGCATCATCATATAAACAAGACTATGGGGCTTAACTGAGAAAAACATTTGCAAAGATCTAGTTGAAATCTCAATGATACAGAATATAGCAGTTGCTCACATAGATCTATATGTCTAGGGAAACAGAAGAAGAAAGTTGCAGCCAGTGGTCCCTGAGTCCCAAAAGAAAATTGGATAATGTTTGCTTGCAAACCTTGTAGTCAACCAGTTCAAACATTTTGTAATGTACTAAGAAGATGGACATTTCAGAGTTGCTCCTCTGCAAACAAGCTGAATTCCAGGATAACAAGGTACTAACAGCAAAATGCCAAATTTATAAATTGCATTTTGAAAGATGTGGCTTTGCAATTATAACAACAAATAATACCAGATAGACAAACAAGACCTCTTAACTATTCCCATACTCCAATTCAGTTCATCCAGAGTGATAAATTCCAGAATGGTATTCAATTCCCCAATAGAATAATCTTCAACTCCTCATGATCCAATTCTGCTCACAGCATGACCAAACCAACCAATTCATGAGGGTTGTATTTTCCTCTGCTAAGCTACTGTCAGCTGGACAGTATGCTACAATTTTGAGAATTATGGAATTAGTTAAGACTAATCAACAATTACAATAAATTAATATCTGCTTAGAATTTGTAATGTGTGGTAAAATTGGAAAGCTCAGGATGTAATCACTGAACTTAGCTGGCATGATTGTAGCTCTTGAACACCTTTGGAAAGCCATTGTGGTAAAGTGGTTAAGACTAAGAGGTTAGGGTCAGGCAATCTCGTTTCTATTCCCTGCTTGGTCATGGAGCTCTCCAGTGACTTTGGGCCAGTAACAGGATCTCAACCCAACTTCCTCACATGGTTGTTGTTGTGAGGAGAAGATGGAGAGGAGGAAGAAAAGAATTATGTAAGTCGCCTTGAGTTCCTTGGTAGGAAAAAGGCGGGATATAAATATAATAAAAAAAACCAAAAATATGAAGTACTACTTTGATTTCTTCTGAAATAACTAGGGATGCTTTGATGCAAAACAGGCTGCTTCAAGTGACCTTTGTGACCCAGTTCTGTCTCTGGGGCTCCTTCTGTTTGTTGAAACACCCTGGGAAGATCATCACAAGAGCTCTGAGCTACATGGATTTTTGATAAATGAACTGTAGTGAACTCTCCTGTCTTCTAATGGAATGACAGAGCTGGGGGTACAGTGCTGCTCATCCTTCATTTGGACCACTACATTGATACTTTTCCACCAAATTCTTTCGCTAACATGATACTCTTGATTTTTCTGTCATGTTATTTCTTTCTTTAGACAAATTCCTCCACATACCTCTGTGCAAAGTCTGAATGATGGTTGCCCCATGTTCATATTGGACTCCAAATAATGAGACAGCTTCATTGTTGTAAGCTGCCCCGAGGCCTTGGCAAGGGGCGGCATAGAAATGTTTTAATAAATAAATAAAATAAAAAAATTGTCCTGAAGTATGTATATGACTCCCTTCTATAGAATAATTCTTTCTATTTTTTGTGTTCCCTGGGGAGTCACATTCCAAACTAAGGCTCTGTGTCTTGGTTCTGTGGTAGCCCTCATGATATTTGCATTCCATCTCCTTTTTTTTTTTCTTTTAAAGTAAGCTGGTGCTGAGCTCATAAGGATAATCTAGTTTGCATTTTAAATATTTCCTGTTTTCCTAGTGGGTGACTTCATTTTGTCCTTTGAGTTTTATTTGGAAGTATAAATCAGTGACTGACAATGGCCATCTTCCAAACATTAGGAAATTGGGAGATTCTCCTGTAGTATCATTCTGTGTGGAATTATAAGCAGCATCCAACTTATATTCTGGACTCAAAAGCAACCAGCAAGTAAACTGGCTGATCACCAGAAGATTTATCACCTGGATAGTGGGCAATTTAAAATAATTCCCCATTTCCTTGCTAATTAATTACACATATGCATCCAATCATTTTACCTAATATAAGTTGATAGGAGCCCAGAAATTTCATTCAACAAGACCCAGCTCCTTTCTTCTAGCTCTCCACTGAGTGGCTCTATCATTGCAGAGGAGATAATGAATGATGGGCTAAGCACATGAGTGAATGACTGTGTTGATGGAAGCCCAGTGATCATAACCGTACTGAATAAGGGATAATCCCATGGGGAGCTTTATTTTATGAGCTGATTTTCAGTTGATTATGGCTCCCTTCACACCAATGCACGGCTGCTTGTTGGGGTGGGGTGGCCACCCATGTGCTTGTTCACTCCTGGCAATCTGGAGGATGCGCAATTGATGCCATTCTCATGTAGAGATCGCTCAGATTCTTTTGCTTAAAACATCACACAGTACATTATATGGAAGAATTAAAAGATCAGTATGTCCTGAAAATCAACATGGCTAATTGCTTTATCGCTTACAGTAACCATATTCAGACAATTTAGGATTCGGAAAGTTTGTGAAATGTAAAAAAACAAAAGATGGCTTTACAGCCGTACCTCTGGTCACATGAAATTTGGATGTACAGGTGTAAAAGCCAGAAGACACCCCTAGATTGTTTCTCACACCTTGAAAGTAGCTATGAGCACAGGGGTTAACATAGGTGCTGTAGTCATGGCATGAAATATGGAGGCATGTGACACTGACACACACACACACACACATGTAATGCAGTCTGATAGGGATGACTCTTTTAAAATCTTGCATGTTGCTGTTTTCCTTGCATGCCTGTGAATCTGCCGCTCCCCACTAACCATCAAGGTATTGTACCAGAGCTTCCTTGGAATGTGGGGAAAGATTGGGAATAGCTGGAATGCTCTGGCTTTCTGAAAACACCACAGCAACCTCTGTGTGTGGACCACTGAGGAAGAGGCAAGGCACAGGCAGAGAGTGAGGCCCGATAGGAGAGAATTTCAGGCACAGTGGTTGATGGGATACATGACACCAATGGGAAGACTGAGCGAGGGGGATGGAAGCCACAACAGAAACCACGTGATCATCTGACAGGAAGATCAGATAGAAAGCAAACACCCACCGCCCCCCTGCCACACACACACACACAAATTATGGTAACCATGCAGGGTTGCTTTTTTGTTGTGTGAGCACAGCCTATATGCATGTGGGTAGGGACTGGATGAGGCCTGTGTTAGCATCAGAGCCTGGCTCACCCTGCAAGTGCCTGCAGAACCAGGAACGCCTCTTTGGGTGCTTGCAGGGAACAGCTGTGGGGCTATTAGACAGTGAGCTGGAAGCCCTGGAGAGCTGCTTCACTGCGCTGCCGCTCCTCACCACAGCAGCACGAGGTGTCCCGGTGCCTACTTTGCGCTCTGGTTTCTGGCATCACCTCTCCTGAATCCTTGCACTTGCCCGCTTCCATCCTTGTCTCCAGCCCGGCCCTGTCTAACCAGGTACCTGCAGCCACCCTTCCTAACTACACTTGTTCTAGAATGTGATGGTATTTCCAGTACTTGGACCTTTGGACTGTGCATTTGCCTGAATCTTATTGTCTTAGTGGCTCTTGAGCCTGGCAGTTCAAAGACTTGCTTCTCCCTCTGGCCCTCTAAACCCTAAACGCGAACCCTCCACCCTGCATCTGCACCCTGGTCCCAGTGTCCTGACCATAGTTACCTGCCGCCAGCGCCCTGGATTCCTAAAACTTGGGCAGAAGCAACCACTGTGAGCAGAGCCCTTTTCTTAAAGGAAGGCGGATCTGGGATCCAAATGAAAATAAAATGTAAGAACTGCCTGAAGATACTGAAAAACTGATACAAATATTCCACATAGTAATTTCATTTAAACTTTTTCTTATTTAAATGAAAGAGGTTGGAAATACGTGCTTCAGCTGGACACTGGAGAAGCATTTCTCATCCTAGCGATAAATGAAGGTTATTTTGGTATGGAAAGCCACAAATGTATGCATTTCTTGGGCCTAATGAAAGACCAAGCTTAAGTATTATCTATATTGGCACATGGCTCTTGTGGAGTAATTTTATATGAAAATATCAGTTGGAATACTCAGGGCTTAGGGGAAGAGACTCACCAGCAGCAGTACCCTTGTCTCTGCTGGAACTTGGAGAGCCGTACCAGGACGACAGAGTGGAACAAATCAGCTGCTGCAGGCTATATGAAATCTGATTGCTACTTTCTGCATTTTGCAGTTGTGGGACTGCTGTTTGCAGTTGGCATTGCTTATTAATGCCTCATCGAAAGGGCTTATTGGTGTGTTTGGCCCTGGTTTGCACATTACAGGTAAATAATAATTGGCATTTTGTTGTAATTATTGATTTTACTTATTGAGTAACTAACCTGAAATGTTATAATGTTAGTATTCATGAAATGAGCTGCTTGGGTTGTTCTTAGCGTGATAATGTACTGACTGTGATTGTATATTAATATGTGTTCTTTTATTGATGTGAATTGCACAGAGAACTTAGCTGTTGGGCAGTATAGTACTGTAACATGTGAAATGAAATTAAAATGTTAGTAGTGTTTTATAAAAACATAGTTTAAAATACATACATGCACAAACCAATTTATAAATGGAAGTATGACTTGCAACAAAATGTTGCAACATGGAGTGCTTTGTTCAGAATTTCAGCCAGCTACCCATCCCAGCCTAGACCTATTTTTCCGTCTCTACTCCACTGAACAAATTTTTCAGCACTCTGCGGTTGCTGATCATAGTCAGTTCTCATTCAGCTGCTCTGGATTACTGTTTTTTGGATTTCTTTTTGTATTACTTCAAGCTCTGGGGTTTCCCCCAAGCACAGTGGCAAAGAAATCTGGTGCTCAGGCCCAGTGGGGAAAGTGAATGCATATTTGCAAGTGCTAATTTTGATATACTCTGAACAAGTCTATCATAAATGTCCTTGTTCCCTATGGAACTTATATTTGGAAAAGGGGATTATAGATGGGGGAGGAGAGAGCCTTGGGCTGCATATAAAAATGTAATAAATCAATAAGAGGACAGTTGATTTCAGAAAAAAAAAAAACCAAAAACAAACAGGAGGATTCAAGGGCACACATATGGGCAAAAAACCAGCTAATTCAAGGAGATCAGATTCAATAGAGATCATGCAGACCCTGTATTTGTATTTTAGCAGGTGTCCATGGGGTGTTGGGATAGATGGCCTCCTGGGGGTTTGAGACTTTGGTCTCTTAATGTTGCCTCTACCAGGCATGCCGATACATCCCTGTTGTTTCTTTTAGCTCCATCTGGGCTACATAGCTTGGGTTTGGTATTAGTGTTTGCATATGTCTGAGTGTTTGTATTAGACATAATGTGAATTCAATGTTCCACGTGCATAATAACCAGACATTATGCATATTCGCCATACTATTGAAATATAATGAAACCATGAATTTTGACAGGATGTTTTGATATTCAAAACAGCTTCCCCTTCTTTTGTTCTGTTTTTTTCCACTCTTTCATGTGTCTTTCCCAGGCAAAGTTACTGTTTCCCTAAAGCATACATTTAACAGGGTCATAATCTTCAGCATTTGCTGCCGCAGAGACAATATGAATCATGATCATGCTAACTTAGCCCTACTGGAAAAAGAGAGGTCAGTGTTAGGGCAGATGTTTGGTGGTATGAGGTCTGGGACTGCTCAGGTTGCACCAGCCTGGACTCCACTTACCCTGCTGACAAACAGAGGATTCCTCTTTCCACTCCATTTCACCAGTTTGACCTTTATGAACCAGGGCAAGCGACATTAGGATTTCATACAGAGAACACAGAAGGATTCAGCATGGAGGAAGCTAGGAGACCCTTGGACAGTCCACCCTAAATTAATTGTGCTTTCTTTGAGCTTTTTTGGTGCTGTGCCACTACATTACTTTTCCTTTATGAACCAAGGCAAAAGGGGGTTCAGCATGTAATTCCATCGGGTGTGGAATAGGGAACATGTAGCTCTCTATCTTTTGCTGGATTGCAGCTCCCATCATCCTTCACCACTGGCTATGATGGCTAGCCAGTTTTTTCCCCATGGGGGCTACCATTTTTTAAAGCTTGCAATGCTTCTGCAATGATGCTCTGTTCTGATGGTGTCCTTTCTGAAGTAACCGGAGCAGGTTGTGAGAACATTGACTTGGAGCTCCATTACCACAAGACACAATGGACCAGCTTGTTACTGAAAACACAGTGTAACAGGCCACCAGGACCTGAAAGTTCCTCAAGTCTATAAGGTTAGGCTCAGCCCAGCTGGGGGAGAGTGAAACTTCAGCTCAACAGCTGGGTCTTATCCGGAGCAGACTGTTAGGTACTGGGAGGTAGAAGGAGGGAGGGAGAGAATTGCTGCAAGCCACGCTAGAAAAGGATCTCTACCCAGCAGAGGTACCCAGCAGAAAGACAGAAGGACTGCAGGTATATCCAACCCTAGACATAACACCTTTGTGTGGAAGCAGCGAAGAAGCCAGAGAGGCTGGGGGAGCCTCTCCCACAGGAACAGGCAAGCCTTGCTCCAAGGAGCAGGGCCCCCAGGAAGGCAGGTACTTCAAGCCAAGAGTTAGACGTTTTATGGAGGTAAATCCAGGAATCGGGGAGGAGTGGCATGTGTCTTTACCCTGAACAAGATCCTCTAGGCTGGCTGGGTCTCAGTGTGGTAACTAGAGCCAAAGACTCACAAATGAGGACCGGCTGTGCTTGGTTTTAGAGTCTTGTGAATATGGAGACTATGAAAGAAGGTGTGTTCAATGTATCCCTCCCTGAGGGATACATTGCACACACCCACAAAGAGCCTTGCAGCACATGAAAGCAAACTTCTCTCCAGGAGCCAAAAGTGTTAATAATTCCTCTAGCTCCAGAAGACTTTGCTGAAAACACTCCCTCAATTTTGCAGCATGAGCTAGTTTGGCTTCACAATATAAGTCTCAGGGTAAACTTTTCACTCCAGGGATGTCTTTAACTGAATATTCTAGAACTGTTGAGGGAACATGTTGTAGCGGCTTAGGGAGTCCTGGCAGTCAGTTTGGCAGACTAAAATCTACTGGAATATGTTTGGCCCAAGGCTCTGTTTGAAAGCCAGTGGCGATTTGTTGAAATTAAGCAGGATTGAGTCTCATCAGTGGCAGTACAGGAGACCATCTACACTTTCTTGAGTTGTATGCAAGAAAGTTGGGGTAAAAATATAGTAAAATGCTTAATCTTAGAATAATAATGTACAAGTAATGCGCCTGGGGTTTGAACATCAGCCATGTAAGAATGCTAGGACAGCAAATAAGCAAGTCAGACATTTTCTTGTAATAAGGGAAGCATCTATATTTCATATTCTGCACCTGAGAAATGCAAGTAAGTTGATAAATTTTGACTTCTCCTGTTTATAACCCATCAGAGTTTTGGTGTAGTCTCGCTTGCATCCTGAAGAGCCCTGTTTGGACATTCAGTTAGTATAGGTATGGGGTTTCCAAATGGGTGTGTTGGCACCAGTATTCTCATAGACTACTCTCTCGGCATCCAGCAGAATCCTTGACCTTCCTGGTTTTTTAAATTCCTTTTAATTCTTCCTCCTTCTCCTCCTCCTCAGAGACCAGCATGCTGCAAAATGAAGTGCTTTCCTTCTCCTGTTTATAACCCATCAGAGTTTTGGTGTAGTCTCGCTTGCATCCTGAAGAGCCCTGTTTGGACATTCAGTTAGTATAGGTATGGGGTTTCCAAATGGGTGTGTTGGCACCAGTATTCTCATAGACTACTCTCTCGGCATCCAGCAGAATCCTTGACCTTCCTGGTTTTTTAAATTCCTTTTAATTCTTCCTCCTTCTCCTCCTCCTCAGAGACCAGCATGCTGCAAAATGAAGTGCTTTCCTTCAGCACCTTCTTAATGTAGCTTCAAAAGAAAGGTTTTGCATCTGGGAGCTCAGACCTCAGCATGGCCTTCTGCTTAAATTATTGGGCAAGTCATATTTCATTTGGTGTTAGCAATACGTCTTATAGAAAAAGCATTTTTGGTGACCCACCACCATGGCAGCTGTTTCATGAATAGCCCCCCTCTCCTGCGGCCATTTTTGTGAGCGCACCCACAACATTCTTTACAATTCCAAATGAGCTCAGACAAAAAAATGTGGCAACTTATTTTGTAAGCTGGATGGCCAGTGGCAGGGCAGAAATCAGAATAAGATGGTTGCCCTGCCCCTTATCTACACTCATGCAGTCTGTTGTCCAAACAGGCCTTCTTCATATACAAATTTGGTTCTGAATTCCATGTCCATAATGTTTGCATGTGCTTAAGGTCTATGAGGAGGGCCCATAGCTCAGTAACAAAGCAATTCAAGGCTGCACATTCAACCTTGGCTCCTTCAGATTATTTTTTAAAGGCTCAGGTAGCAGGAGACGTCTGTTTTATTGTTGTCTGTTTCTTTCACCATCTATTATTTACAGCTGCATTTTTATGAAACTACTTTGATATTAAGGATTTTGCTTGGGCAGAAAGCCAGGATATCAGTTGATTCATTGACTAAAAAAGCTCTCTCTGAGACCCTGGAGAGGACTCTGCAGGCTGGAACAGACACTGCTTCCCTGGGTGGACAAATAAGGCAAAAGAGCAGCCCCTCAGCTCCCCGCAGGCGTCTGGTCCACATAGAGAGACTCCTTAAAGCACTAATATTGTAAGCCGCCCCGAGGCTTTGGCGAATGGGGCGGCATAAAAATGTTTTAATAAATAAATAAAATAAATAATATCAGAAACAAGGAATCTGTTCACACAGATAGCCAAACACACAGCTCTGTGTGGGCCCTACACGCAGGGATCTATCAGCACCAGGCAAGAGGCACGGCTGCCATCTCCACGCACTGATCGCCTTCCTTCTGCCAGCCTTGTTCACATGGGATTGAGAACAGGCAACAATGAGAACAGGCCCAAACAGATTCAGAATGTTCCATGAGCATAAAGTGGACCTTCCTCATTTGCAGGGCTTCATTTTACATGTCAGCTTTGCGCCCACCTGGTCCCTTCAGCGAGGGGCACCGTTCCTGTGATTACTTTTCAAACTGTTTCACTGGGAGGGAGCCTTTGATGTGGGCGAGCGTCCTGGATGCTTTCCTGACAAACTGCCAGTGCCAGAGAGGATTTTGACACCATCACAGCATGGAATCACATTTCAGGAGCTTACGTTTCAAGAGCTTACCGTTTCAAGATGAAGCAAACCACATGCCAGCAAAAATAAAATCAAGTAAACAATAGAGATTTGCCAGATTAGCAAGCATTTCACTCTGTGCCTTTCCCTACTTCTGTTCCTTTATACCAGCTGAGCAAAAGATTCAAACTCACCCGTATTTGTGTCCAGCTGGTATGAATAGTTAGTGTGCAGCCAGGATTGGGGGGATGCTATAAACACCCCACTCCTTAGGTTGCTCTGTAACAAGCAACTCCCTCCTTGGCTTATCTTTGAGCTTTTCTTGTTCGCGCAGGGTGTGCTTTCCCACCGTTTGAGGATGATAATTAAGCTTAGCAGCAGGCTTAAGACTTCCCACATAGATAAATATGTAACATGGATAAAAGAAAAGAAATATGTAGCACAGAAAACAATCCTATGGATTGGCTAGACTTTCCCATTCATATCAAAAGAAAGCAAATACAGTGGATTTGAATCTGTTTTCCACTCAGGAAGGAAACCAGTTCGATAACATACTAACTCTTCTTCTTCCTCTCTTCCTCCTCCTCCTCTGTGCCAGGTACAAAGATGTCCATTAAATTTCAAAAGAAAGATATTACCAGAAAAGGAATGACCAGCTCAGTTCTACCCACGGCTATTTACCTCTGAGCTAAGCGGCCACTTGAGAAGGGGAGGAATATAAATAGATCTGAACAATCCTTCCCCACCTGTTGCTAAACGCACAGCCAACTCTCAGTTTAGGATGTCACAGGCAGTGGAAGGCAGGATTTCTATACCTGTGACGACTTTATAGAGGATGGGATTTTGGCGGACCAGCTTGCTGCCTTATTCAGTCATTTGCCTTGTGTGGGGCCAAGCCCAGGAGTGTGCTGCCTCTGTCCCCTGCCCTGGTCCTATTTTTGTTGCCTTCCGCATGGGAAAGACGACAGCTTGCAGAGGAGACACTTGTGTGTTACAGAAGCTCTCCCTGAGATTTTGGAATCGTAGGTTGCCAGCAACACCAGAGGCTCTGCTTTACAGACATGTGGAGCCCTCTGCGTGTATCATGCTGCTCTGTCCTCATGTGTGCAGCTTACATGCAAGGAGAATGACTGAGGCTATTGCCTCTGAGGCCCGTTCTGTACATGGCACTCCCAGGCATGCAGTTTTCTGTCCATGGGTTACCCCTCATCCCCTTCTTCAAAATGTAGCTGTGAAAGCCACAATGTATGATGAAGACTACAGAGAAGAGGCCTCTGAACCCCTTCCCCTCTGACATGTTTGTGTGTGCTTCAAATCTTCTCTAAGCTGCCCCTCCTGCAGGGGAAATAATCTGTACTGATATTTAATAGCTTTCCTCCCTGTAAGGTGAAAAGAAGCAGGGAGTGGAGAAAAGAAATTGCTAGAGGGGAGAGATTAAGAAGCCTCTTCCCCATGCCTGGCTTCTTCTTTGGACTGCAGCCTCCACTTTGTACATGACAAGGTGGGGAAACTTAATAGTCTAAATGTTGGTTGCATGCACACAACAGAAAAAGCAAGCCTGTGTGGTTACTGTGGTTCATGGTTTTTTTTGTTTGCTTTACCATGATCTTCCTGGCAATTAAGTGGTTTCTATTTTATTGTGGTTTTCATTCTCCTTGCTCAGTCTTCCCACTGTTGGAATGTGTCCCATCAACCACTGTGACAAATTCAATCCCAAGATGCATCACTCCCTGCCTGTCACTTGTCTTTCTGCACATACAGGCTAGATGGCTAGAATGGCTCCTGCAGTTGACACTCTTTTCAGAGGACTCTGTAGTAGTTGGCATCCAGGACTGTGGAAAGCATGATCCTGGGTTCCAACAGTACAACAAGCTCTGGTGGTACAGAGAAACTATAGAACAAACTGTTGCTTCTTATCATAGTTTCTAAAGACCAGGCTTACCATAGTGAAATACCACAATCGGGTTCAGACAGCACAACAGACCAACAATGGTAAAAAACCACCATGGCCTGTTGTGCTGTCTAAACCAAGCCATTGTGTCCTGTGCAGCTCTGATAAACCACTTTCTGCAGTGTTATCAGAGGTACTAGAATAATGTTCTCCTTTAAAACTGTCACCCTTGTTCATGTTATTTATTTATTCTATTATTACCCAGCTTTCCTTCAGGAAGCTCAAAATGATTAACTTGGCTGTCTTCATTGTTATCCTCTCAACAACCCTTTGTGGTAGACTAGGCTGAGGGATGGTAAAACTCGAACTGCCTAAGCCAAGTCCAGGGATGTTTCTAACATGGGGGCCTTGTCCAACAGAAGGTACTGTCCACCTCTTCATCTTCCTTTCTAAACATATATTTTGTGGTATATGTGAGTCGCGAAGGTCTGTGGCGCATCATGTCGAAGTCTGGGTGCCCTGACAGATTCATCCTGATGGTACGTCAGTTCCACGATGGCATGACAGCTGGTGTTTTGGACGATGGAGAAGCTTCAGAGGCCTTTCCCGTCACAAATGGCGTCAAGCAAGGGTGCGTGCTGGCACCGACCCTGTTCAGCATAATGTTTTCAGCCGTGCTGACAGACGCCTTTCAGAACAACTCCTTGGGAGTCAGCCTGAAATACAGGACCGATGGGAAACTGTTCAACCTGCCGGCTGTCACCAAGATAAAGGAGACTGGGCTACGTGACCTCCTTTTTGCTGATGACTGTGCCCTGAATGCTGGATCAGAGCAGGAAATGCAAGCCAGCATGTGGTGTAGTGGTTAAGAGCCTGGGACTGGGACTCAGATGATCTGGGTTCTAGTCCCCGCTCAGCCATGGAGCCAACTGGGTGACTTTGGGCCAGTCACAGATTCTCAGCCCAACCTACCTCACAGGGTTCTTGTTGTGGGGATAAGATGGAGGAGGAGAATGATGTAAGCTGCCTCGAGCTCTTTGTAGGAAAAAGGCAGGATATAAATCAGAAAAAAAAAAAAATCTGCAGTAGCATGCAGCAACTTCGGCCTCCTAATCAACACAGAGAAAACCAAAGTGATGCATCAGCCAGCTCCGAAAGCTCAATGCCAAGAGCCCACCATCACAGTGAAGGGACAAAAGCTGCAAGCTGTGGACCAATTTACATACCTTGGCAGCACCCTTTCCTGCGCAGTGACAACTGACATTGAGGTCAACTGCAGAATCACCAAGGCAAGCTCTGCATTTGGCAGACAGCAGACTAAAGTGTGGGACTGCCGTGAAATAAGCCTTGCTACAAAGCTTAAAGTCTACCGAGCATCAGTGCATACTAACTGATGTATGCCAGTGAGACTTGGACAGTATACAGGAGGCAGGCTAGGCAACTGAACCACTTCCACATGACTTGCCTCCGCAGATTTTTGAGGATCCGGTGGCAGGACAAGGTGCCAGACACAGAGGTCCTCTCCAGAGCAGGCCTGCCATCAGTTCACATCCTGCTGATGAAAGCCCAGACACGCTGGGCAGGCCATGTTGCAAGGATGCCAGACCACCGCATCCCCAAACAGCTCTTCTATGGTGAGCTGTCTCAAGGAAAGCGATCGCACGGGGGACAAAAGAAGCGATACAAAGACACGCTGAAAGCCTCTCTCAAGTCCCTGGTTATCGACACCACCTCCTGGGAGACCCTGGCACAAGACCGATCGATACGGCACATGCTGATCCACCAGGGCTGCCAAACTTCTGAAGCCAGAAGGACAACCATAGCACAAGAGAAGCGAGCACTCCGTAAAGCCAGAGTTGCGAACTTTGCAACAGGGGTGCCCACACATGTCTGCCTGACATGTGGCAGAACACTCTGTGCCCGTATTGGCCTTATCAGCCACCTGTGGACACACCATGGACAACTCACAACCCGTTAGATGTCAAGATCCTCATTGAAAATGATTGATGAACATCATATTGTGGTAAGAAAAAAGATGAAAGAAGTGGGGAGAAAACTCTGGAGGATTACAAATGGATGACATCATTGTCCGGACCCCTGTAAAATTGAATGAGCAAAGTGATTTCCCATTACAAGTCTCATTCAGAAGATTTGAGCCATGCATCACCCTTGATCACAGTCATACAGTCCCTTATAGTATGGTTGAAACAATCTGACCATTTCGTTAATTCATGTATTAAAATATTTCAGGGCTGTCCATGAACCTTATAGATACCAGTGTGAGGTGCAAAGGCATTACCAGTTACCTGTTTAAAATAAATGCAAATTAGCCATGACTATTTACATTACTTTGCTTCTTGCCTCACAGATGCCCCAGTTATTTCCTAAAACATAAATGTTGGGTACTGAATGAGCCAGTATAGATAACCATCACATTCTTATGGCTGGGCTTCAGCGTAATTCCCATGCTTGGATAGCTATCTGAAAAACATTGTCCAATCACCATCCAGTCATGTGGGAATTGTGAGCATGCTTTACCAGATGATGTATGTGCTTTTGAGAAAATACATGCAAAATAGTGAGATCCCCATCCGCTGAACTTGGCTTCCATATAGCCTGAAGTGCCTGATCCTGCCTAGTCTTGGAATCTAAACAGGGCCAGGCAGGGTTGAAATCTGGATGGGTGACTTGATTCCTGCATTGAGCAGGCAGTTGGACCTGATGGCCTGCTAGGCCCCTTCCCAAGTGTATGAGTCTATGATTCTATGAACTTGTCTCATATTTCACTTTCCTGAGGAATGTTACATATGGTGACCAGATGCAAAGAAGGATAGGGCTGTTTTGGCACCTGTTTTTCGGCGCCAGGCTAAGACCTTTTTATTTAAAACTTATTTTAATTGTTAAATTATTGAATTAATTAGGATTTTAAAATGTTTAGCCGAGAATGCACCAGGGGTTTTTAAATTTTTTAAAATTGTTATATTATTATTATTTATGTACGTTTTTATGTATTCTTTGTGAGCCACCCTGAGGCTTTGTTGCGATGGGGGTGGCATAGAAATGTTTTAAATAAATAAATAAATAAATAAATAAATAAATAAGTGTGTGCAGAGGGAGGGTAGAGAAGCAGAAATACTGAGGGCCAAGACTGTTTAGCTGATGTAAACTCTCAGAATGGAGATTTCATGTTGTTCAAGGTCAACGATTCAAGCAGTGCTTGTGGTCTCAGAGCCAACACAACAGTTGTCCAGAAAAAGCCTTAGATGAGAAGTTGAATGAAGGCTTTGCTTTGTGTCTGGCCAATGGCACCTCATAGCTGGAAAGCTGACACCACCTGAACTCACTTGCAAGAGAAATGGGATGAAAAGCTTACAAGTAGCTTCAATGGATGTTCCTGCTACGTTACATGTCAGTGGAGCCAATTATTATTATTGCATTACAATCCTGTTTGCCAGAAGGGAACAGATCAGCAGAGCTCACCCAGGGAAGCTGTGCTGCTTTGGTCCCTTTCTGGTGCTGCTCTTGGAAGACGGGACGTCCTGTTGCACCAGCAGCAGGCATTGTTGGCACCACACGATCGGTGGAGTTACAGAGGTAGCGCTGGGTGCCGCCTTAGAGATCCACTGCTTCACATGGACTGCTAGCATCTGCTCAGAAAGATGGTGACCATGGGTGTCCCAGGCCTGTTTGTTGATTGCCTAAAATGACAGCTGTCCCACTGATAGGGAATTTAGGAAACTCAGCAGCAAAGTGGCAGGATGTTGGTACATGGATGTTGGAAAGCTGTGCTGAGCCAACACTGGGGAGGAGGTCTCACTATATTAGCTTTAAAAACTGGATTATACATTTTATCTCTTTCAGTTCAGAACTAGATTCTCTTTGAGGATTCCTTGTCTTAAAACCACATAAGTACAAATGTAATTTAAAACTATGCAGATTAAAAAGTAGAATTTATTCCACTGAAAGTTTTCCCAGAATAGATTAAAAAAAACAAGAAACAAATGTAATGTTTGAATAAAAAGCAAACTATTAATATTCACAAATATACAGACTTCAAGCAAAATGGATATGGTATTTACAAAAATACAGATTATTGTAAAATATTTTTGCAGAAATATCAAAAGATAGAAACCAGTATAGTTGTATAAAACAGTTTGGTAATAAAAACGGGGACTGCATGTGGTTACATAATTATTCTCAAATCATATGTAATTTATACATCTGCCATCTGCCCACAGTCTCCTGTTAAACTTCAAGCCAGCCTTCCCCAACCTAGTACCTTTTTAAAAAGGTTTGTGGCATAAAGCAACTTTCTTCAAAGCCGTGCTGTCCAGATGTGGTGAATTATGACTCCCGTCTTTCCTATCCAGCAGAGCAATTCTGGTTGAGGAGGTGGTGGGAATTATAGCCCAACACACCGAGATGGTGCAGGCTTTGAGGAGGTGGTGGGAATTATAGCCCAACACACCGAGATGGTGCAGGCTTTGAGAAGGCTGCTTTAAGCCATGTATCTCAACAAAATGATGATGATGATCATGCTGATGATGATGCATCCATGAGGGAAGTGACTCTGTTCTTTCTATGGTATCATATTATGAACCAAATGAACATCATCAGAGTAGAAAGATGTTTGGTTGATACCCTAAACCTTTTGTGTTAAATGTGCACATGTTTTCCTGTGTTTCTAAAAATGCTTAATAGCACAGGGCGCATTTGCTTTACTTGGGATAAATTTTTACACTCTGAGAAGCAGAAGCATTGTGATTGCACCATGGCTAAGGGTGCATTGTATGAAAAGCCAGATCTTGAAAAGAGCTGGATGTAATAGTTATTCAATGTAATTGATAGTACTTTGCATTGGTGACTTGTTTTTTATTAAATTATGTGCCTTTGAACCTCTAGAAAGAACAAAGTTGTTCTTGTTATGCACTGTCAAATTGTCTCCAACTAAAGGGGACCCCATGAATGAAAAATGTCCTTTCCGTGACAGCCCTGCTCAGCTCCTCTAAGTTCAAGGCTGTCAATCCATCTCATTTTTGGAGCAAGAACAATGCAGAACTAACATTCAGAGCCAATTACAATACAATAAGATGCCACCTACTTTTATACTATGTCTGGGTTTCATCACCAGGCACAGGAAGTGCTATGGGTTTGCTACTCCAAGGTGTGGTTGAACACAACTGTCTGCACCTTACCCTGTGCCGTACCCATTTTTATCTCTAAACAGCCGTCATTGCCGATACCAGGAATCAAGAGCCCATACTATTGCAGGGGCAAAGCAATTCCTCTGGTCTCCTTCTTTACTGCTCTAGCAAGAGTGATCCACGATGCATCTATTTAGAACTAGGCATGAAAATGGGAAGTGTACTGGTCTGAAGACTTGCTTTAAATTCCCAAGTTTAATAGTTTATAAACTCTTGTAGCAAATCTTCCCTTTATAGCAAAAAAAAAGAAAAAAAATCCTTGCAAAAATTTCCCTACCGACTTTTCTACAGGTCTGCCAGAGAATACTCATGCGATGGGGCGGCATATAAGTTGTTTAAATAAATAAATAAATACTGCCCTGAAAGGTCCTCTCTGCTTGCCTTTCTCTAGTATGTGGCTTTGCTCATTCTCGAGTCAACTGCAAGCATTCTCTCTTTTGGTACTTCTTTGCAGTTGACATGCTCTTTGTGGCTCATCGAGGACGGCCCTCTGCATCACAGACGTTGCTGCATCCCCCAGCTTTGCTGCTGGGCATGACTGCCTCACTCTGCCTAATGGTAGGACCAGCCCTGTGAGTCACGTTAGTCCGGGCTGCAAGCACTGGTCTTGGGATGATGGTGGGTGGATGATCTCCTTTGTTTTGAGTGGAGATTTGGCCTTGGTGTCTGTATGATCTTCTAAAGATCAGGGCTCCTTCCATTATCTTCTCATCCCACTCTTCTCTTGTCTTGCTAGTGAAGCAAAACTATGATAGATCCTTAGTCCTTGGCCATAGCTTCCATCTTCCATCCGTAACATTTCCTCTCAGTCCTTATGGAGTCCTTGACCAACGACATAGAGTTCAGGGTGAGAAAACGACTTTCCTGCAGCCCTGCCCTCAGAGAAACTAGAGCTATTCCATCCATCCCCCTCCTTCGGAGGGCAATCTTCCATGCTGCAAAGAGAAAAGACATACAAGACAAAAGTCAGACGAAGTCAATTTGGAAATAGAATGTGTTAATACAAGAAGGACTACCAGACATTTTGAAAAGCCAGTGGTCTGTTTTTCTCATACAAGGTATGCTCCAGATACTTTAGATACCAACTTCCAACATTCCTTGTGGCTGATAAGGATTGTAGTCCAAAACATCTGGAGGTCACCCGATTGGGAGAGTCTGTCAGATGTTTGTTACTGTGAAATCCACCCTCTATTCTGTGTTTAATTTCAATTGCCTTACATCAAGACAAAACCCTATACAAATCCATTGGAAACCAACAGCCAAGAATATTAGCTCAAGCCCTCCAGGTTAACCCACATTCTGCACCAAAAAGAAGACTTTGATCATTTATGCAAAGCAGGAATGGCCAGATTCTACTTTTTTGTTCAGAGGGCTGTTGATTCCACACCACAAAGGACTCCACGCTGATTTCTATGCGACCATCTTTTACTTCTCTGGGCAGGAATACCCAGAGAAGTCATGTGAAAAAGTCAAAGACCCACATAAGGCTGTTTTTCAAAAGCAATGTGTAATGTAACATGGGGTGGAGGTGGCTGTTCAGAGAAAAATACAAAATATCCTAGTCAATAGGGCAAGCCTTGGACATGCATAAAGAAGCTTTAGGAACCTGGCCATTGGAGATTCTCGCAGTGCAAATCCACATGGGTTTCATGGGAAACACAATGAGAGAGAGGAGAGTCTTGCATTCTGATCACAACTATATATATTGCAAATATTCTGCACAGGTTTATCAGAATTTGCCATCAGATCTATTCAGACAGATACGTTAGTTCCTTTATGCAGGGACATGCTGCCCTGTAAATAGGGTGTAAATAGGGTCATTGATGATAGTCATATATAGTAGAATATATATATATATTGTATCGGGCTACTTTATTAAATCAAGTCATTGCCAGAATGGTAAAAAAGGAGTTTCAGCATATGCAACAGATTTGAAGGCTTGAAAAAAGAAAGAAAGATTTGGTACAAACAACAGAACACCAACAAACAGAAAGATGTACCTACACAAAATTTGTACCTGAATTTTGTGTATGTTTTGTTTAGGTTGAGTCAATCTTATAAAGACATTATTTTAAAAACATTTAGTGTAACAATATACTTCTATATTTATCTACTGAGAAGTAAGTTGCAGTTGCTTTGGAAGCCTATTCCCAGGTAAGTGGACATAAAAGTGTGGCCCAAAGCATTTAAAATAGCAATATGGGGAAAATATGCATGTGACCCAGACCCAATAAAAAAACTATCCCAACTGTGGAACTATTCATATCTAAAGGTTTGCTTTGGGTATGAGTCACGAAACCAAATCCACAGCCTTGAGTAAGGTGGAATATTTGAACAGTATTTCTTCTAAGCTCTTAACACAGCTGCTGCCCCGTGGGAAGGCTTTTAAGCTGATATCCATCACTGAACTAAAATAAACTTTTTTCCCTATTATACGTGCACAAATCCTATTATGGATTAGCAGGATTGGTTTAAACCTAGCGATCGTGCTGTGAAAACGTGCCCCCCAGGGCTGGTTCCCCGCCAAAGGCACAGCAACTTACCCTCCTCGTTATGTGACCAGATGGTTACTGGTTCCCATAGCTTAAAGCACCCTGGATACTTATGAGGCTACAGCAGACGCAAGCTCTCTAATTGGGGACAGTGACACACCTCTTTCAAGAGACTGTGGAGTTAGGAGGAAGCACAAAATGCACAGCAACCTGATATCAGGGCCTGCTTACATAATCACTTATTCTGGGCTAACTACCCCCAAACATCAGTCTCACACTTGTTTATAAGATGCAAGCCTGGACCTAAGGGTGGAATGAGCCCGTTAAAAATAAAACCAAAATAAAGCATGACAAGATCAGAGGCTCTTGACTAGCCTCTCTTACCTCCCAGAATAAGTGTCCGTGTAACAAAATCGCAGGGATACTTTTGCTATCGGGCTAAGAGATTAGCTAGGCTCTTGCTGACAACTTAACTAGATATTACAGGAGTGTGGAAGCGGCAATCTTACGTTCGCGTCTCTTTTCCGGGAAATGCTAGGAAAGCAAAATGCATGAAGTGAGCCCCTGCATTACATCTCTCTCAACTTCACTGGCTGTCAGTCACAGCTAGAATGACTCACAATGCGGCGCTGCCACTTCATGCACATTGCAACATGACACATTGCTGGAGGAAAGACAAGGAGGAGATGCAGAATGTTACTTTTGCTGATATGGATCCTGTAATGACTAGTGAATCCTGGCAACTATTCATCACAATGTGCGTCTCACCATCTGGTAAACTGAATAATCGTCCTGCCAAGCAGCGGAGAGAGATTTACGGTGTGGTAAAAGTCACCTTTGGGAGGAGTGGCTGATGGATCTATGGGTACTTGTGTTAAGTTTTAGGCTAATAAACTCAGAATAAAAAGACCCTGAGCCCTGGCTGTGAAAACTGTCCCTTAAATTGACTGTCACTTCCCATAATGTTATCAGAGCACTTTCAGGGTTGTATATTTTTGGCTAAAAGGCTTAGTGCATGCTGCTCAACCGCACATGTGCAATGGAAGAATTCTCCTTCACATGCCTATATAAGCTAGTTCTATTAACAATTAATTTAATCATACCAATATCAGTCCTTTCAAGTAACACATGGAAATATACACATGCTTTAAACTGCAAGGGGGGAAATGGTTCTTGGGGTAAAAACAAAAAGTGGCAATTTGGCACATAAGTTACAGCCACAGGGGACAATTTATCATATTGTTGCTTCATTGCTAAGTGTGAAAGCCAAGCTTTTACTATTTGTTAAGTATCCAACTGTACGTCCTCCTAAAGTATCCCAGAGTGATGTACAGTACTAAAAGTACAATATAATAAAAATGGTGGCGTACAACCCATCAGTCTTCATGGACAATGAGACCAAAAGGCATCAAGATCTTAAACTACCAAGCAGAACCTGGCACACAGGAAAGTTCGGACCTGGTGAAGCAAGTGTGACTTCTTCACCTTTGATCATGCAGTTGTTGCATCAACATGCCATCTTTCCTTCCCCCAGGAAGCTCAGAGAGGTGCTTAGCTTTATCATCACGTTGAAACAGGGCATCTAAGGCCACCCAGTGAGGTTCACAGGTGGTCAGAGATTTGGGATCCCGGGTTTCCCACACCCATGCCCAGCTCTAGCACTCACTGCAGTGCCATGTGAAGAGCCAGTGTTGGTGCTGAGGCTGTATTGGTTCTCCATCTCTGGCATGAGCTGCCAGAGGCAAGGACAATCAGGGTGGTAGCTATGACCCTTGATGCATCCGAAGAGTACAGTCTTTACCACATTTTGCAACTCCTACTCACACGAGTGCCGTTTGTGAGGCAACGTAGCTACTTTGCAGAGTATACACCTGCAGAGTTTACATAAATGCAATGTAAAGAAGAATGTGTTGCATACAATTTCGGTCCTACCTAAAGTTGGCCCATTGAAATGAACAAGACTCCTGTTACACAAACATTGGCTACAACCTGTTGTTTCTTACCTTGTTTGGCTAAGCACAGGCTCACTGCCAGCTGCAGCAAACGATGGTAGTGGAAGTGGGAATCCTGGCCTGCGGTCAGAGAAGCTCCTCCGAACAAAAGGCTGGGGACCGGTAGCACTGAAGCCCATCCTTTTCTGTTGGTCCCCATTTTGCCTGAGCTGTGTGCTGTTTCTCCTCACAAATGCTGAGAGCTCAGGATGTCCCATGATGGCCTCTGCTGTGGAGCTGTTTGGTGGAAGCACCGGTTTGGCTTCAAACAATGAGGAAGTGGCTGGACAAAATATGGAGCGTACATTGCTGACAATCTTTGGGGAGGGAGATTGCTGTTCGTCCCCAGAGTCCCAGTGGGTTTGTAATCCTTTGTGCAACCTGGAGGGGGACGTGGGTGGGGATGGGGTCACTGAGAAAGGAGATGGGCTTGCTTCTCTGTGGTGGGTTGGTGGACTGGGCACCTTACGAGAGATTGGTGAGGCCTGTTTGCGTGTCGTTGGTGGGCTAGAAAGGTTTTGTTGAGTTGGTGGGGAAGGCAGTTTTCTTTGTGTTGGAGGGTTTGAAGCCTTGGGGTTTGCTGGGGGACTAGGCTGCCAGTGGGTTCTGGGTGAAGAAGCTTGATTAGTATGCTTGTGATGCAGTGGTGGGCTTGAGAGCCTTTTCTCACTGGGAGGTGATGAAGGTGGTGTTCTCACTAGAGACACTCGTCTGACAAACCCCGTTCTTTTTTCATTTTTCTGGAGTGAATCAGGAGAGCTTTGCTGTTGAGCTAAAGCAGGAGCAGCAGTACATTCTTTGTTTCCTGGATCACTTTCTTTAACATTTTGAAGAGGAATGATTTTATGGGACTGCTTATACAAAACTGCTGTTTCGTCCATTTCAAGATCCTTTGGGGATGCTAATGGAATGTCTTGGTGATGGTTGGACAAATGGCTAGAATTCATCTCTATGGGAGATTTTCTAGGTATGGAATCCACTCCACCAGTTTTTGATGCTTTGTTGGCTATCACGTTGGGACGGCTGAGTTTCTTGCTAGGTAACAAGTCAATAGAACATAGGGAAGCTTTCATTCGTTGGGAAATTTTCTTAGTGCTATTATTTTCATTTCTCTTGGTAGAGTTTTTGGTAACTTCTGAAGAGTTTTCTCCAGTCCTTGCACCTTCTACAGGTTCAGCTGAATCCAGCAAAATGTCCATTAGCATTTCAGGAGGTGGTGGGGGCAGGTTTTCTAAGTCATCATCTGTATCATCATTTGTATCACTTCCACTTGCAAGTGCCAATGAACCAATAGTACTGTTTGCTCGGTTGATGTTTTGATAATTTATGTCCCCTAAAGGTAAGATTCTATGTTTGTGATTTAAAGGCACAAGTCTTTTAGGAAGAGAGAAACTAGGAGTAATACTGGGAAGTCCAAACTTTCTGATACATTTTATTGGGCCCAGAGTTCTTAAACTTGTAGGCTGCAGCTGACTTTCAGGAGAGCTGAAGGTTTCAATTAACTTTTTTACAGATTTACGAGGTGGAGTACAACCAACACTGTTCAGTTTCTGTGTCTCAGGAGAGTCATTTTCTTTCTTAGATGCCAGATCCTTTGATGGTGTGGTGGTTATGACAGTCTTTTTACATTTCTTTTCATTAAATTGTTTGTTAATACCATTTTGATCATGCCTACACAAAGGGACTTTATCTTGATTAGGCAATATGCTGAAGTTCTTAGAAAGAGATGCTTTCAGTTTATTAGTGGAAGATCTATGAGTAACATGCTCAGAATCCTGTAAATTAGATGGTTCTTTTGGGCTCAAGGATGCCAAGTTACTTATTTCCTTGTTTCTCTTAAGTGTGTAAAACATTTCCAACCTTTTGCTGAGTCCTTTTTGAGTCCTTTGAAGTTCTAGAAGAGTTGGGTCCTCATTGTGACTTTTGAGAGACTCCTCAGACCGAGATCTTTTCTGTTTAACTTGAGATTTCTGACTTACAGTTGCTGTACTAGGTCGACGAGGTCCCTTTCCATTTTCATCTTCCATCCATTCCCTTTTACCAGATTTAGCTGGGACAAATTTGATCTTTTCACTAATGGCATCTTTCATCTTGAGTATAATCTCTTCATTTTCCTGGCTGTCTGTCTGCTTGGTGGAAGGCCTCCGTTTACTGGCTGTTGCTGTAGGTAGAGATGCTGATCTTTTAGGTAAAGCATCGTTTTCAGACAGACTTATATTGTCTCCATCTTCCTCAGACAAGCTATTATCATCACTGTCTTCATATGCAGAAGCATGGGATGATTCACATTCCACATTCTCATCAGCAACATCACAGGGCACAGAGTTAAGAGAAGGAGTTTCCATGATGTTTTGATGTTGGAAAAGGGTGTTAACATTTTCTGGTACTACCTGTGAAGATGGCATTGCATCCTTGGTGTGCGCAGGAGGGAAAAATATGTCCTTAAATTGTCTTTCTAGTGCACAATCATGGGACCTGGATGCAGAAAATACTGAGGTGCATGGCCACTGGCTTTCTCCTGATATCCTGGTCTGATTCAGGGATGAATGAACATGTGAACAAGAAGCAAAATTTGCTTGTAGTCCCTGTTTATCCATTAAATTCAAGTCTTTGACTGATTCTGTGTCAATACCTATTCCACTGTCTTCAGAATAAAGAGTCATATCATCAGGGTGAGGATGAGAGGGACCAACAGCAGATATTTCAAGGAGTTTTATCATCCTGAGCAATCGTTCATCAAAAACTTGTTTTGCTTTCAATTTTTCTTCTAGGTTGTTACCTGCAGACTGTAAAAAGCTGCAGGACTCCTGGAGTGCATCAGAAGTTAAGGAAGCCACGGTTCCATTTAAAAGCTGCATTTTGTTGACTGTGTACTGCAGCAACTGTTGTAGGAGATCTGGATGCTCATTTGGGTTCCCTTTGCCAGCTGGCCAAGCCAGGTTCTCCCCTACTTCTTTGACGAGGTCTTCTCCATCTTGGGCAATTTCTTCCAAAAGATGGTTTATTTCATCAAAACGAAGAAGTAAAAAGCTCACCATTTGTTGCATAATTAACTGCGTTTCAGTGGCCTGGTTGGCCATGCACAAGATAACTTCATATTTAGAAAGATTGGGGTTTAGATAAGCATAAGCATTTTGATGTGCCTTAACAAGCAGATCTGGGAAATCTACCTTTTTCTCACCCTCATGTTCAGATGGACTGGATTTTTCTTTCGTTTTGCCATGACGACCCTGTTTACCCTGCTTGTTCCGTTTTTTCCCTTTCTTTGCATTTTGCTTCTCCTGGATGTCATTTTTGTCTTCCAAAATAAAACCATGGTTTTCCAATGCAGAAGGTTTTTGCTTTTTGATTGTAATATCCTCTGCCACATACTTGTCAGTCTCCATCAGTTCAGATATGGCTATTTCAGTTTCTGAGACTGCCTTTTCCATTTCCTTCTCTTCCAAGTCAAGCTCAGGTAGTGAAGGATCCTCAGATGAAGAATGGAAATTGACATTTTTGTCATCTGAGGAATTTTCAATGGAGTGATCTTTAATTCGAGTCTCTCCCCGACAGAAGTCTTCAGTATCGTAAGAAGAAGCGCTTTTGATCAGCAATGGAAGTGAGAAACCTTCACCCCCTGGATTAATTGGCAGGATACCTTTATGCAATGATTTTGTTCCATGATTTGCATTTTGCTCAGCAATATCACTACGAGAAGGTGTGCAGCCCATCGTGCTCTCTCTTCCTAGCTCACTGCTGAGAAATATCCAATTGATCAAGTAAGGAATAAAAAAAGGGAACGAGAACTTACACGTTCAGCTGATGTTAGGATGTGATGATTTTGAGTGAGGTCCAATCTTGAATAGTCCCGCTTTTGTAAATTTCCTTATTAGCCATTCTAAATTTCCAACTTTCTCGGTGCATCTCTTAACAAAAGTATGCAGTGCTTTCTTCCTTTAAGAGCTTCTATCTGAATGCAACCAGCAACTGAAACTGTTGCATTTAGACTAAGATAGTGGATTACTCGTGCTTGTGTATCTTGCGGGCGCCTTGACAGATGTCAACCAGATATAAGATTTTAAGCTCATTAGGCTAAGTAGCCCTGTAGCAGGCCTTTTTTGTTATGCCCTGCATTTTACAAATGTGATTGGTATGTATTGTAACACATTTCCCCACTCTGCCTAATTCTAAACAGTACTTGGCACTCTGAAAAGCCAAAGAAAAAAAGTAGTTCAAGTCAGTTCTTCCAAGAAATGCAATTTGAATGGCAAAATGCCAGTGCATAGACAACTACAAGGACAAAGCATGACCTTGGATGGATAATACTGATCAAGAGGACAGCACAACACAGAGAGTCAAAAGAGGTGAGAGATGGAAAAGCCTATTAGGTTATCCAGTCTAGAGTTCCTCAGCCTTTTCTGACCTGCAACATCAGAGCAGTTTGGCTTTCTTTCTGACATATCATGTGCGTGCACTTGAGGACTTTCTCCAAGAGGACTTTGTGTAGCTTCAGCTACCTCCCTTTTAACCTACAATGCTACATGTACAGCAACACTTCAACCAAGTTAAATAATTATCCAAAATCAGTATGCGTACACAGTTGTTCTTTTTCATTTCTACTTGATTTCTTCAAGTGTTTACATGTAAAGTGGAAGACCTTCTGCAACAAGCCTTAGATGGCCTATGAATTATTCACCAGGGTTATGTTTCTTAGCATCACGATTGCACTTAGCAATCTATTCAGTGCCCAAAGGGTGGATGAACACAAGCGGGTGCTGTTGATTAGTCTAATGAAAATATCCTTCAGGTGATCTTGGATGGGTTTCAAAAACAGGTTACCTTCTGTACAAACTAGAGATGCAATCCATTTGCATTCAGAACATACGCTACTCCAGCGAAAGTTTTCACAGACCTGGGTGATCTAGTTTTATGTAAAGTTTTGACTGCTATTAATAATGTCTATATTATGAGTATAAGATTATTGTACAATTATCACCCCACATTTTCCCCACAGAATCACAATTGAATCACAATCCATAATGTTATGGAGTATTTATTTTAATTTGATTTTGGTTAATTTATTGGTTGCATTTATTTGGGGTGTGGGGTTAAATTTTATTATGAGATGTTATCTATTATTTTATCTGAATATTAATTGTTTTAATATATTCCATGCATGTTCTTATGATGTTTTAGCATTTGTAAGCTGCCCAGAGAACCTTAGGGTCATGGGGAGGCATAGAAATGGAAATAAATTAATAATACCAGGTCTGCAAACTAATTTAGTATTGGAGATATAGACATGGTTTGTGTGCCACTAATAGCAATAACTGAAACTTGGTGGGACAAATCTCATGAATAGAATTCAAAAATCAGTAGATTCAACCTCTTCAAGGAAAAAAGAAGGGATAAAAAGGGAGGTGAAGTCTCACTATACATTAAAAACACCTATACCTGCAGTGAATTTCAGGAGCAGGAGCTACGTAGTCACATTGAGTGCATCTGGCTCAATCTAGGAGGAACAAAAAACAAAAGCAGCATTGTCATCAGCATCTATTATTGTCCCAGCCAATCAAGGAGAGTTTGAGGATGCTATCTCTGAAGAACAAGCTGCCAGTGTTGCAATGAAGCCTGACGTAGTCATCACGGGGGAGTTCAACTTCCCTGATATTTGCTGGGAGAAATGATCTGCCAAGCATGGCCCCTCCAAGAATTCCTGGCATGTGTCACCAATAACTTTCTCCAGAAGAAGGTGGAGGAAGTGATGGCAGAAACAGCAACACTAGACCTGGTACTTACCAACAGGGAGGTTCAAGTGGACAGAGTAGCAGCCACAGGTTCCTGGGAGAAAGTGACTGTGCCATTCTTGAATGCTCAGTTATGGAGATGGCAAAAGTCAGCTGCAGCCAAGCTTGACTTAAGGAGAGCCAACTTTAAGAAATTCAAATCAATGATAAGTAAAATCATCTGGCAACTCATCCAAAAGGGGAGGGAAATCTTATAAAAAGAAATTCTCAAAGCACAGCAAGAACTAATCCCAACAAGAAAGTGCAAATGACAATGAAAGGAAACCCTCATGGCTCCACAAAAAGTTAGGATGACAGTTTGAAAGCAAAAAAGGACATGCACAGGAAGTGGAAGGGAGGCCAGGCCACAGAAGAAGAGTATAAACATACAGCAAAGACTTGCAGGGATGGAGTCAGGAAGGCTAAGGCAAGTTATGAACTGAGGCTAGCAAGGCTTCCTAAAAGCAGCCAGAAAGTCTTCTTCAGTTATGTCCAAAATAAAGGACGAATGAAAAAGAGGGGTGTTCAACATGAATAGCAAAATGGTAACAGATGACAAACAAAAGGCAGAGGTGCTCAAGCTCTTACTTAAGCTCAGTCTTCTCCTAAAAGAGAAAATGCATCCTAGTGACAGAGGAGGATGTGCAAGATGAAAGGGCAGGATGGCAGTCTAAGAGCAACAGACAAAAATTTTCAGGTGACACAAAACTGAATAGAATAGCTAATACCCTGGAAGACAAAAAGAAGATTCAGGGTGTCCCAGACAAGCTATAATGCTGGGTGGAAAGCAACAGAATGCAGTTCAACAGGGACAAATGCCAAGTTCTCCATCTAAGGAAAAACCAAATGCATTGATACAAGATGGGGAATACTTGGCTCAACAGCACTGACCTTGGAGTTGTGGACAACAAGCTAATTATGAGCCAGCAATGTGATGCGGCCGCAAAAAGGGCAAACATTATTTTGGAATGCATAAATAGAAGTATCACTTCCAGAACAAGAGAAGTACTCATTCTTCTTTTCTCTGCACTAGTCAAACCTCACCTGGAATATTGTGTTCAGTTCTGAGCACCTGGGTTTTAAAAATATGCAGAAAAACTAGAAAGAGCTCAAAGGAGAAAACAAAGATGATTCAGGATCTGGAAACTAAGACTTGTGATGAAAGGCTGAAGGAGCTGGGCATGTTCAGCCTCAAGAAATGACTATGAGGGAGTATCATAGTACTCTAGACGTACCTCAAAAACTGTCACAAAGAGGAAGGGAAAGTCTTCTCCCTGAATGTAGGACATGGAACAATGAATTTGAACTACAGTAAACCAGGTGCAGATTAGGCATAAGGAAAAAATTCCTAACTGTTGGAGCAATATGACAGTGGAAACAATTGCCAAGAGAGGTTGTGGGTTCTCCCACATTAGAGACATTCAAGAGGGACCTGGAGAGTCGTCTGAGTGGGATGGTGTGACTTGGCATCCTGTACCAGCAAGGGGTTGGTCTCGATGAATTAATGCTACTACTATTCTATGAATCTATAACATGACAAGCAACCATCAATTGCTATCAACAATTGTTTGTCATATCGTCCAAATCTAGGCTTTGGCGATATACTATTCTGACTTATTGGCTGAATTCACACAAAATGACAAACCATGCTAGAAACCACACAGGCGTGGTGTGTCATCATGTGTGAATTCAGCATCCATGGTGAAGCATGGCATGTTTGGTTTCCATGAATTCACATAGAGAAACAGCAGCTTGTTGTAAAGTTTCCATGTTTCACATGGTTTGTCATTATATGTGTGACCTGTTACAACAATTCTGGGCAATTTCCACAATTTCCACAATTCTGGGCATCTCTGCAATTCTGGGCAAGCAAGTTTGGTGGCAAGAGTAGCCATGGCAACAACAGATGTTCCCGCCTGTTTTGCCTAGCAACTGCTGAGGCAGCTGCAGGCACACTCTGATTGGCAGTTTTGTGCTGCTTTTCCCCGTCTGCTTGCTGCCTTCTTAATGCCCAGCCACAGCTCTGGAATACCAGCAGCAGCGGGCTTCATGCTGGGCCATCTCCAGCAGCAGTGACCACAGAGACGGCCATGCTTGGCACTCTTGCCCGGTTGCTGCATTTTGTGACAGCCACACTTGCACTTTGCCAGTGCTCCCCGTTTGAGAAGGCAGTTTTGCCCACGAGGGGCACGCAGGCCCTGAGAAGCCCCGGTCTTCACACTCTCTCCCACCCTTCCTGCCACTCCCCTCCTGTCCCTGGCATTCCTGAGGGCGGCCAAGCAGCCCTGCTGCCCCCTTGCCACTGCTGTGAGGCAAGCTCATTCCTTCTGGCTGGCCAGGAGACTTCCCCAGGCAAATGCCCACATGGGCATCCTTGCGAAAATCCTCCCAACAGGATGCCCTCCCTCTGTCCTGGCATGGCCTGCAGGTGCAGATGCCACCCATATGCCTGGCTGTGGGGGGAAGCAACCCATGGCAGCATGTGCAACTCCCGCGCATAGGAGGCATGGGTACATGTGCAGTGAGGAATGGGGAGGGGCGCACGTGTGGGTAGGTGTGCTTGCACATTATCACACAGCCGGGCAGCAGTGTGGAGCGTTGCTGCAGTGCTCCTCTGGTGCAGCAATGCTGCTCTAGTGAGAAGGCAGTTGCTTTGCAGAGCACCAAGAAAGGGAGGATAAGGATGTTGCTTAGGCCACACCCGGAGGAGCACATGTGCCAATGAGAGAGGCAGGTGATGTAGGCAGGAGCAGTGCACCCTGGGATTGATATTCAGTCATGGGGGCTGGTGGGATACATGCTGCCATGGAAACCGTGCATAGACATCGCATGCATGTGTGACCCTAACACACAAGGTGAGATACCCTACCACATAGCATTGCTTAGCATTCCATGTGGACACAGCCGCTGGGGTTGAGAACCACAGAAAGAACAATGCTCTGTTTAGGTTATCTCCCTGCCACATCTGCTGGTTGCGTTGTGCCAGGTCTTCTCTAGAGCAAGAGGCCAGAGTGCCTGATCAGCTCTCAATCCTCTTTGCTATGTTTCAGGTCACAAGCTCTGTTTGCACAGTAAAGATTCCCTGACTGCCACTAAGAAGCAACATCAGCTTCTGTCGTGCATGAAGCCCCGACAGAAACAGTGACTCGCGAGGAGACCTTGCACTTGGCACCCTGCACCCAAGGGTCGCCCCCCACAACCCAATGCAGGAGCAGCTGAACCAGCTATTGCGTCTTCCCCTGAGCCCCAGCAAATTGAGCAAATGCCTGGACCTTTATCAGAGACAGTCATGAGAAAGAGGCAGAGCAAACTGCCTCCTCCCCTCCTGACGCTGATCTCCCCGAGCCAGAAACAAAAGACACTATAGGTGTCATAGATTTCTCAAAAGCTGAAAACAGACGTCTTTTACGCAGATTTAAACAAATACAAAGCAGGCAGCGTAAGAGAGAGGAAAGGCAGGACTTGGGAGAATGATCCCACGTGGGCTCAGAAAGAGAAGCCATTATAGGACTGACATCTGCTCTGCAGGGACCGCTATTAGGGAACTTATCTATAGTATTGTAAATCTTGTAGACAATTAACATTAAAGGACTTTATTTTTATTGCTCTGTGGAGAGTTGAATGTTTATACAACCCTTTCACAACAGCTTCTGATTGCAGCTGCCAGAAAAAGGAGGTGCCTTCCTCCTGTGGCGTCCCCTGCATTGTCACTATGACTATGCATTATCCTCAGCATCAGAAGCAGTTTGCTCTTGCATGCCAGTTGCTGGAGAAAATGAACAAGAGGGTACAAGCTTCCATTTCCTGCCTCTGGCCTTCGCATGGGCATCTGGCTGCCCAGTGCGGGAATGGAATCTTGCTCCAGACAGACCTTTGGACAGCTCCTGCACATGTTCTCTTATGTGCTTACAATAACTTTGTGAGGTGTGTTACCCTGAAAACATGTTACTCAGCAAGCTTCATGCTTGGGCAGGAATGAATGGAAAGCTCCCATAATTAAACCAACACTTGTAAGTGCTGCACACATCACACGATCAAAGGTTTAATACAGGGACACTTGTCAGGGAAGGAGTAAAAACATCCTTAATCACTCTCCCTCTGCCCAGACCGTGTGTTCTTGATGACATTGATAGCACCAGAGCTAAATTACTTTCCATACTTCCTTGAGATCTCTCCCCTGGGGACTTTAAAACATACCACAGGGTCATATCAAGACTACTTCTTTTTATCTGTCTGCTTCCTGCCTCCCAAGATAATGAATGTTACCAGTGGAGCCACCCTTTCCCCATCCCCCATAGATTGGTTTTAAGAGCTAGGATTGTCTGGATGAGATCCTGAGAGGAAGAGTATAAGAATGCTGGTATATTTCAAGGAGGCTACAAAATGTGCTGGGAACACTAGGGTTAACGGGTTCTCTTCATGCAGGTCTGTTATGGTCAGCAATACTAGCCTTAACTAGACAGAATCAAATAAAGGATGCCGAGGTGCTGAGCTGCAAAGCGATCTCACGGTCTGTGCAAGTACATACCTAGAGGCTGATTCAGGGTATCCAGCTAATGAATTTAGCCACTCATGTCCATTAGATTTGAACAGAATAAAGCCACTAGCAACTTAGCAGCTGTAAGCTCACCTTCAAGAGTTTGTTTCACTTAAGGTAAATCAGAAAATCAATATTGATGCAAATTGGGTGGAGAAAGAAAAACAGCTGTGTTTTTTTTCTTCTCATGTGTGTAACCTTTAATGATCTGATCATCATAGCATAAAGAATATCTATAACATCATTTCCCAACCTTGCGACTTTGTGATGTGTTAGAATGCAATTCCTATGCTGGCTCAGAATCATGGGAGTTGCAGTCCAAGAGCAGTATCTAGCAGTGGCATTCTACAAACTACAGTTGCACTAGCAGGGTTTCACCAAATTTTCCACAGCATAAGTGGTTGCCCATTATATTTCTGCAACATGCTTTGCAAGAAGTTACACAAGCATTGCATGATGAATTGCAGAAGTGCAATGCATAACCACTTGTGCATCCGAACTTGCACAAATATAGTGATAACCGGATTCTCTTCTAGTGCACACTATAGAAGCTAGTGTTATGTCATTTGCACTAAGTGACATAGTTGGGTACTGCCCCAACACATTTGAAGAGCACCAGTTAATGTAGCAATACAGAATGGAGGGTGAGTCACATTTTTGTGACATTTTGCCATTTTTTTCACAAGCTCTGGAAGAAAAATGTGGACTCGATGTTAGCATTTTGCATTGCGGAAAAATGAAAACAGGGCTCAAGTAAACATATTGGGGACTCTGGTACAACTCTAGCAGGTTACAGACATCTATTATTATTTTTAAATTTAGTTCAATGCTCCCAACTTTAGTAAGTGCCTTAGTAAGTAGTCTGAAGTAGGGCTTTAGTGGTTTTTATTTATTTATTTAATTTGGAAAGACCACATTTTTCCAGGATTAATCTCTGGAACAGACTTGTGCTTCTACCAACCATTTAATCTAGACTGGTTGTAGATGCACCAGTCTAAACGCAGCCACTTGAATCTGTTTTCTTTACAGAATATCCCACTGAGACCATGCCAGTAGAAGCAGACCTAATCCCAATTCCCTGTCCTCTACCACAGTTCCATTGTCTGCTTTGAAGATTGCAAAGAAGACTGGATGTTTCTGTTGAACTTTCCCCTTGGGTTTTTTACCCACAAGGTAGAAGAACAAAGATTCCCCCATCCTTCCCAAGTTTTGGTTTCAGATGATATCACACAGCCAAATCTAAGTGAAGGTGATGCTCTCTGCCTTCACTCTGGCATCTTATGGGTTAACGGGGGCAGGGGGAGGGGATGATGATCCTTAACCACAGAAGCAGGAGTGGGAAGCCTGATTGGTCCTGATAACAGGATCACTGTGAAGTGGTGGGAAAAGGACAAATTTGTCTGTAGCAACAACCCAGAGTACAGGTTAAGTATGGACTATTCTTGAATTATGTCTTATGCAACCATGCACTATGGGTATGAATAGTTGCTGGGTTGCAAACTTGGGTTATTTGTGGTTAGGGTTAGGGTATTTAAACCCATATTTAAACCACAGAGCAGGGTTCATACAAAACAACAACCCATGATTCAACAACTCACAATCCAATAGCAACTGATACTCAGAACGTCACTCTGTGCAAACCAGATTTGAATGTGTGTACTTCACCAGAGTGCCAAATGCATTTACCTTAAACTTTTAGTTCAGCATCATGTACAAGCCATCTATCAATACTATTAATAATTAATTCATCACCTAAAATTGTTAGAGGTTGAACAAAAATTAAAAATATGCTCACAGGGTAAAAGACATGGGAATGAGAGTAAAACAGAAAGGTCAGCTGGGAAAATGAGCATGGCTACCAGTCAGGGCAGACCAGGGGAAGGAGCTCCGTTTTCCTTTGCCCTACGCAGGGTACCTGGCCACTTTTGGAGTCCAAGGGTGCTTATAACCAAGTTACCAACATTTCCACATACTTGGGTGCAACCAAGAAACTGAAACCAGTACAGGGCTGTACTACAGCTGCCGCCACAGAGTTCTATGGGGCAAAGGTTCTCCAACCCTACTCTGAACATAGTTCCTTGGGCACCTGGAGGTTATATTTAATTTTGCTAAACTAGATTGGGACAAATTTAGAAAAGCAGTGGTAATTAGAAAGGTATGGAGTGGTGCTGATGGGAAAGGATTAGAATAGTTTGGTTTCCTCCCTCTCAAACATATGGGCCCTTACCTAGTAAACAATATTTCATAACAGTTTTACATTGCACATTATGTGTGTGACAGAAGATCACTGTTTTATCAAGGAAGTCATCTTGAATATGTGTTAAAGGGACTATGATACATGTGCAATAGTCAATCAAGAAGGCAGAATCCATGGTCCCCAACCCAGAACTCCAAAAAACAACTCAGCTAGTTTCAACAGGTCAGTCTCATAATGTCCTAGTATCAACTCATGACATCTAGTTCCAGAATTAGCAGTGAATGTTATGCTTGCAGTCCCAACCCTTATTTTTCTTATAATGCCATGCAATCTTTTCCCCAACCATGTCTGCTCTCACTAGCTGTGCAACTTACCTGTCTGAACTTGCTTTTTATCCAAGTGCTGACAGCTGTTAAACTGGCTGGGCAGGTAATTCTAGACAGCCTGGGATTAAAATTTCATTCTCATAGGTGCTAAACCTGTCTCTCTGGATGGTATCATTTCAGACTAGAAGCAGAGGTTCACATTATTTCATTTTTATCTCACTCTCTCTAATGAGCTTGGGGTCAAGTACTCAAAAAATCCCAGCAGGTGGAAAACTAAAAGTTAGGGGAGAGTGCCTCACCTGCTGGCTCTCTATAAGGAATGCTTTCTTGTCCCACAAGGAGCATGGCATCCAGGGCAGGATGCTAACCTGTGTGGTGCAGGCAGTCTGCACGGAACACACAGCTCTGTCCATTGTTCTGGTTGCCACCCACTCCCCGCTCACTTGCACCAATGCTGGAATGCACCCGCGCACACAAGAACAACGCAACAAATACGTACTTTGGTATCTACAGAGTACATAGCAGCATCTCTGCATGCTTATTTGCTCAGGCTCCTTTTGCAGCAGTGCTGAGATGTTTTAGGAGGTCCACAGGATTGGGGCCCAGCTCAGCCCAGCAACATGCACACATTTTGGTGGCAGGAGGCCATCTCAGTAGCTCAGGTGAGCTTTGGGGGTGCAGCAGTCTGGGAGTGGGTCTACTGCTCCTCTAACCACCTACTGCCTGTGACCTGCTTCACTCCACCTAATGGAAAATTTGGCCCAAATGTCCAGCCTTAACAGTACATCCTAATTTACTCGGAAGTCTGATCAACCTCTGTGAAATTTACTCCCTACTAAGTTACTGATGGTTGCACCCCAAAACATTCCACAGACATTGCTGCAGAATCACCCCCTTCTATTCTCAATGCCATTTAAAAAAGAAGCAAACAACTCCCACCCACCCCATCAAACTGTAGCTGTAATCACAAGATTTTTTAATGTGAAATTTACTCAAGTATATGCATGCAAACACTTTGTCCCGCATCCAAAGTGTTTGGAAACGGCCTTTTCCCTATCTGCAGCGCCATAATCCTACGCTTTGCAACCTCTACGACGCCTTGAAAGTCGTTTGCAGGCCACGTAGCTCCCTCGCCCCCAATAAAAGACCACCCCGCCAAAGACGCCTCGTCAGCTGGCACGCTGCACTGATGCCCTCGCAGGCGGCAGCGCGCCCTCCTCCCCTCGATTCGCTGACGACAGGAGGGCGGAGGAGCCCCTCGCATGTGGGCGTGGCTCCGCGCGCCGTTTCCTAGGAGCCGGAGACCCGAGAAATTCCATCGGGCGACTTCAGCGATTCGGAGGAGGAGGAGCAAGCGCAGCCTCGGGCAGACTGACATCGGTAGGGGGCGGGGCTAGAGCCCTGATTGGGCGGAGCACGGAACGAAAAAGACGGGGAGAAGAATAGGGAAGAAAGGGGGGCGGGGTCTAGTAGCTTCGCTTACCACGCCTGCTTGGAGGCTGGTTGGCGGTGGAGATGGTTGCGGGAAGGACATGGGAGGTGAGCCTGGCGGCCTGAGCCTTCCCGCCTCCCACCCACCCTACGCGCCTGTGCAGCGGGCGGGGGCAGCGCTTGGAGGGCGGGTGTCAGCCATCCTCTTTCCTCCCCTGAGTCGGGGAGCCTCAATTGGTGGGGAGGACAGGTAAGGCTCTGGCGCGGGGGAGGGAGTCGCAGTGGAACGAGGGCTGCGGCGGTCGCCTGGGCTTGCCCCCTTCCTGCCTCTTCGGAGGAAATGTGAGGCAGGGAACCCGCACCCCGAAGGCGACGGGGCTGCGCGTGCGGAAAGTGGGGAGTGGGGTATGTCAGCCCACCTTTGTGATGTGATGCGATGTGAGGGGCGGGGCGGGCCGCGTCCGTCGGGAGGCGTCTCCGACGCGCGCACGTGGAGCGGCTTGCACAATAAGGAGGGCACCGACCGGGGTGGGGGGCTCCCGTGGCACATCTGGGCGCTGGAAAGTGCATCGAGCGCTGCGAAAGGTGACTTCGAGCTGCTTTTCGAGGGGGCGCGGAAGCTGCGAACGGGAACGAGGTGTGGGCGCAGCGGCAAGGCGAAGCGGCAAGCTGCGCGCCGCGCTCTGTGGCTGGCAGGCGTGCATGCATTGGCGGGGGTGGGCTCAGGACTTTCCATATGGCAAGGAGAGATGAGGGAAGTCACCCTCGTGGGCCGATTTGTGTCGCATAGCCTGCAGCATTGGTGTGGTGTTCACCTTCAAGAATTCGGTCACTTTGACCCGTTTTTGTTCCTTTGTAAATTTGTAAGAAAACCTTTCCTCTCTTTTGATTCTTAGGAGTATATGAGTGTCAGGCCTTAGGCCAGAGTGCTCCTCTGTCTTTTCCTCTCCGCTTATTTTGGAAGGTAATAAAGGGTGAAAATAAAGCATTCGTTGACCTTTATGGCTTTTATCTTAAGTTTTTTAAGGTGATGTTTTAAAAAAGGCAAAAAAAAAAAAGCCTAGTAAAACTGCATCATTGGGATCAGTAATTGGGAATTTTGTATAATTGCAGAATTGGAAGAGAAAAAGGGTGACATTGTTATTGCTTCTTGTTGTTTTACCTGTCTCTCCATTGGCTGCTGGTTAAGAGAAAACAGGATTTATTCTGAGATAGTGAAAACAAAACCCTCAATAGCAGAATCTTTATGAATTCTGACCAAGAGTGAAGTACAGTTTGCATGTGATGCATATAATTTTCATTCACTTGCTTTTGTACTTATTACATAGGTTAAATATGTGTTATAAAATTACTGTGTGTGCTTTGGCATGATGCCTCCAAAGCTGCAGAAAGTGAAGTATTCATTGCTCATTAGCATAAAAGAAACTTCCTTTACTATCAGGTGAAAGCTGATTAATGCTTTCCATGTCAAATTGAATATTTCATTTTAAAGGACATGTTACTCTGTGCTGCTTACAGCCTTCTGTAGTTCTCATGTTTACCTTAGTGATTTAATTTATTTAGTTCAAAAGGAAATCCAATTTGAAAGACACATTTGACATTTGAAGCTATTGTGCTGAAACATTTGTGTAGAAAAATTGGCTACAGATTGGCAAAGCCTGTTCTTGATTCAGTAGTACGTGATAATGAATTCAGCCTAGGACATATATAACTGCTAAAGCATCTATAGACTGCAAACTTTTATAAGTAAGTTTTGGATACGGCAGTTGGGAATGGAAGTTAAATCAACCTAGGAGATTCACTGATAATTCGGGGGGGTGGGGGGGCGTGGGGAATTTAGATATTGGAATCTGTAAGCACTATGAGCAAGCCAGATCACTGAAGTTCATTGCTTGAGTGCTGGCTGTGAGCCTGTTTATATGCTGGGCCCCATCACATGTGGGTGGGCCAAAGGATAGTGTCCTGGATGAAGGATGCATTCAGGGTGATTCCAGTCACTTTTGCAATGTTGCCTAGACAAACCCTACCATAGTGAAGGTATGTTCTACTGATTTTTATCTACAACCGACAACACCAAATTGAAAGAATGAGCAAGGGGAGAACTTTAAAGCTAATTGGTGGACGTTCCTTTCTGCACTTAGTGTCCAAAAACCTTGTGGAACTCTGAAGGAGAGTTTAAAAGCACTTACAGTGTAATCCTATGCATGTTTACGCAGACATGACTTGTACTCAGCTAACTTCCAGGTAAGTGGGCATAGGACTGTAGGGTGTGCTTTTCACCCTGGCTCACTGCAGATAGAACCGTCAACAAACATTGAACTTAGCTCAGCACCTCTTGCAGCTTGGTACCAAGGGCAAGTGTCCAACCTGCCTGTTCCTTGATGTTTCAGAGAACCTGCTTTGGGTTACTGGCTGATAAAGCAGAAGGTTACTTTAAAAGGCAGTGCGTGGGGTGGATGAAAAGGAACAGTTGGAAGAGGCTGTGACTGTGCATATATATAGTTAGCACATTTCACACATCCCAAGTGTAGCAAAGTGAAGGGGTGATCTGGAGCACCGTTTAAAGGAGAAAAATGTCCAAAAGCTCAAATTCTAGCCCGGCTGTTGTCTTGCTAACAGCCCCTTTTGCTAATAGTATAGTTTGTCTTATTGATCATTCAGATTCCATGTCTACTTAGTTCAGGAATAGCGAGGCATTTTTTCGAGAGTTGTGAGTGTAGGCATGCTGCGTCACTGTCTGCATAGATGGACAAATGCCGTTGTCTCAGAACATATGGAGGCTTCTCCTTTCTTTCTAGAGTTAGCTGGCAATAGATCCAGCTCCATCTTCTGCTAGGGTAGATCAGACAAGCATTATGTGGTTCTGCACTGGACAAGCATTGGACATACTTGCCTCTGACTCATGGGGAGATGGTGGTCTCACAGAGTGAGACCATGGTGACCTAATCTGCCCTGCTCCTCCCTGTCTTAACATGACTTATATAGCTAGTGTGCATGAAGCATCAGATTGTTGACAGTTCATCCAACCAGTCCTCACTAGCTCACCTAACTGCACATACATCAAGGGAAAAGATTCACACTTTCTATGGACGCTACTAAGTTGAGTTCTTGTCAGCTGGCTTGCCATGATTATGACTGATGTTCCTCTGGTCTCATTTTCTTTAAACACTCTTTTCTTCCCTGTTTTGCCAATTTTTTTCTTGTAAGCTCACATGTGTGCATTTTGCTATACTTCCTTTGCTACCTTTGTGCCTGTTTGCTTTTCTAAATTAATAGATTTAAAGCTTTTTTTTCTTTCTTGTGTTGAAGACTTTGTGAGAATGGTGTAGGAATGAGGGACAGACTAGAGCAGTGATGGAGAACCTTTTAGAGACCGAGTGCCCAAACGGCAACCCAAAACCCAGTTATTTATCACAAAGTGCCAACACTGCAATAAAACCTGAATACTGAGGTTTTAGTTTAGGAAAAACAACCCATAGCCAGTCCGAGCAAATATATATATATCCTTGGCAGTGCACTGACTGGCCATGCAAAAGCTCGGACGAATTGCAGCTAATGAGTCATGGCTCGTGATGTCATCGCCTGGCACCACTACTTTCCGAGCATGCGCATGGCCCCTATATGTACTGTTATCGAATGCTTGGCTGCTGGGGCGATGCTGGGGCGACTTGGCCTACCTGCTGACAGAGGGGGCTTTGCATGTCCACTGCGGCACATGTGCCATAGGTTCGCCACCACTGGACTAGAGGCTATCCGTGTAATTTCTGTCTGACCACTGAATACCCATAGTATTTACAGCCATACTTAAGTTGTTTCCTTGGGCTGTGTACTAACCACTGAAGTAGCAATGATGAGTTTTGTAGTAGGTACTGTTGTAAATATCACACTTTCTGTTTCACTTTTTTCATAATATTAATACATACATGCAGTTCAGGTAGCTGCGAGAGTTAATGACATCAATGAAGCAACATTATGTTATCTGCATTTTGGGATCATGACAGTAATTAATTCGGTAAATGTAACATGATGCTAAAGATGAGGAAGATGAACTTATTTAGAATTTTTACCTATTTATCATATAGGAAGAATCATCTAAGGCAGGGGATATGCAGAAGGCAGATTTCCAGATGTTTGGGACTTCAGCTCCCAAAAGCCTTTGCAGTGTAACCAATGGTCAGGAATACCAAAAGCTGTCATACAAAACTCCTGGAGATCTACTTTCTGTTCACCCTTGATCTAAGGCATGCAGGAGATAAGCCACTTAAAGCTTTATTGTAGATGTCACTGGGTGCATTGATGAATTTGGAAGTTAATCAAGGCCACAAGCCTGCAGACAGGCAAGCTTTTAAAATGTAACCATTGTTTTGAACTTGGCTGCAGGCAGGTAGTTTGAAAAGAAGCAAAATGAGGATAAATGTGTCCTGAAGTTGTATGTAATTCAGGGAGAAATAGCTTTCAGAGTCAATGGCTCCCCAAGAGGGGCCTCCAATCACCCTTCATTGTAGCAGAGTGGTGAGAGTGCTGAACTGGGACTCCGGAGATTCAGGTTCTAGTCCTCATTCAGCTCTGAAGCTCACTGTGACCTTGGGCCAGTCATGGACTCATGGCCTAAGCTGTCTCGCAAGGCTGTTACGATGATAAAATCAGAGAAGAACCTCATAAGCTGCTTTGAGTTCTTTGCAAGAAGAAGAAAGGTAGGGTATAAATGTAATGTAATACTATCTAGCCTTATGTATTGTAGCCATAGCATATATTAAGAAACATTCAGTATTTGGTCCCTCCTTTGAGATATATGTGTGTGTGTTTAATTATCATGTGTATTTTCTTTTTCTCTTCACCCCAGGAATGATGTCTGTGTCCTTATGCATAATGTGTATGACCTTATACATTCTCCCAGTGGAAACCTGACCCAATAATTTATATGTTCCTACACATTCTCCCTGTGGAGTCTTGACCCAAATAAGTTATATGAATGTTGAAAGCCTTGCCTTTCTAGTACTTTCTACTGAGCACTACTGCAGTTTTCCCCAACCTGGTACCCTCCAGATGTGACTAAGACTTAAAAAAAAAGTATACATAATGGCACACCATACATGGTTGGTTTGATTTTCTAATGATCTGGATATGAATGAGAAATGGGAGGCTTTTTGCATGTTAAGGACACTGTAGACAAGGAGGTACATGTCATTTATAGGGTCCCTTTTGGATTCTGTTTACAGGATAGCATTGTATGTGGTTTGTGTAGCTGGAGGAAGCATCCCCTCTAACTCTGCTGATTCCTATTTCTAGGTTTTGCTTGGAATAGCATAGTAGCATTGCAATACATAAAACAGGCAAAGCTATCACTAAACGATAGCCAAGCATTACTGTCAGTTCTGCGCAACTTAGCCAGCACATTTGTAGAACATCCTTATTAAGTGTTCTTTATATAGAAGATGCAGTCAAGTTTTATAGGTTATGCTGCACAGTGGGAGAATCTTCTAAGTTCGGGTTTGCAGAGACATGCCAATGTTACATAGTAATTACATGGTGGCATGATGCCCGAAACACTACTTTTCAAGACTTAAATGTCAGTGCTGAGTGCACTCAGTAGTGGCATCTAAAATGGGTATTTCTTGTGCATGGACAAAAAATAATCCCCAACAATTTCAGCAGATTGAAGGCTATGCAAGATTGACCTTGTACTTGTTTCTTGGTATGTGTGCTAGTTTGGCCCATACTGCAATTTCCCATGGAACAGCTGCCAGATCTTCCTCAAGGAATAATGATTTCAGGGGACAGCAACAGCTCTGTACTTACAAGGAGATAGTAAATGCAGGTTAACTTCCTTCTACTGGAAGTCTGCTTCAAATTTCAGTCTATAGTTTTGTGGAGAGCACAAGATGTCTTCTAATGCACCAAGAAAAACTTGCAATCAACTTTGAATTTTTATTTCTTTGTTTTTAGAACTTTATGCTTGGAAAAAATAAGTTTAACGTCCTATTTTAAAACTGGATTTTGTCAATGTGCTTTTTTTTGTTGAAAGCAAATGTAAGTTACTAAGGCAAAGTTGTTCCTGACTGGTGTGTTTAATTTCCTCCATAAGTTGAAAAATCGGACTGTTCTTGGTACCTCTTTTTCCCCCTTTTATACAAACGATTTCTAAATTGTGGACAAGTTGGCACAAATGTGAATTGAAATAGTTTAGTAGGGACTGGAATGCTGTCAAATAGGACAGGAAAACAGAATATGACTGGTATCCACATAAACTTATACCAGAATAAGTTGTTTAGGTTTTAAAGTGCCACAAGTTGTATAGGGATCTGAGAAGCTGTGCTGTGCATTGAAGTTGTACTGAGTGTAACATTCTTCCTGTCAAATTTCTCATTTGATTTTGGGGTCTTCAGCAGGTGTTCCTTATTTTGTCTATGTGAGAGCTAGCAGAACTTTTGAGAGAGAGAGAGGGAGATGACAGGAGACTAATTTGTAGGCTTAACATGCAGGGCTGTGATGAGTTGACTGGGAATAAAACAACTCCTGTGACTGTGGGCTTCCTCTGCTGTGCAGTCTTTTCTATTAGTAAAACTACTCCATTGCCTTCTTTTGTGTCTCATCCAAAACTTGGTAGAAGAATTATTTTGGTGAACTGACTAGAATTCAAATATTCCAGGTTTGTGGAATACTCTGATCTGTACTCAGTGTACCAGCAGATGCAATAATGAGTGTTCCGTCACTAGATAGTTTCTGGCGATCGCTATCCTATGTGTGTACGAAAATGGGAATCTTCACATAAATTGCATTTGTATGATAGACAGTATAACATAGCATGCTATCCATGCTGTTTCACTGAATTCTTTCCTGTTTTGCTTTGTTAAAGGGGGTTTTCTAGAAAATGACCATAGAGGATCTTCCTGACCCTTCCACAGAAGGAGATTCATTGACTAGAAGATACCAATATTTCATCCCAGGCGCCGAAGATTCAGTAACCTATTCAGTTTCTGCAGCACCAATGCCTTCTGAATGTGGTATGGATATTTGTAGAAAGGGAGATCAGCTTTCAAAATGAGTCAGGGAAGATGCATGCACCTCAAAAGGGCATCCTTAACTCAAATTAAAGCATAGTTTGAAAATGCTACACCTGACTTCTTTACCTGAAATGTTTCAAATTATTCTATGCTAAATGCTGTAGAATCTAATCAATTTTAGGGCCTTCCTAGGTACTTACTTTGAGTAAAGCAAAACATTTAAATATATGTCTCTAAGTTGGCTGAGTACTAAAATAGCAGTGTTTTGGTGTGAGGCTAATGAAGCTGGCCTTCAGCATGAAGTGCTGTATATAATTTTTTGTAGATGTCACGGGAACCTTTTGCCCATGGCACGATAGGTGTTCGAAATCAGATATGATACGGTGCATAGAGGGCTGGACTCAGAAACGAGGTGCTCTCTATGCAGCAACGTAAGTTGTGGGTGATGTTACCCACTCAGCATGAGTCCTGTTATTAAAGAATATGGTCAGATCATATTGAAAGCTGCATATGTTCCAACATGTGAACAATGGAGCACTCTTGCTCCCACATTTGTGTATCTCCACCTCCACCCACATTTTACTGTATTGCTTTATTTTGCACTTTGGGCTTAAATAAGCAAAAGTTAATGTAATTTCAAGGATCTGTTCATGTCAGTTGATGCCGGTTTTCTGGAATAGTTGCATTAAAATTTATTTATATAGGGTAATTTGCACTGAAAACTTCTAAGCTGGCATCAGAAAAATTTCAGATGACCTATTCAACCTAATTTAGCATGTTTATTTCACTTGCACCCAAACAGCAAACTAAAAAGGAGTACCCAGTGTTATTTTTTAATCCAAATTTGATATAAATATTTGATGTGAGATGGAGGGAAAAATTAAAATGCACTCAGTTTTATTTAAATGTTACAACATGGAGTATTTTTGTTGGAATACTTGTAAAAAAGAACCCAAAAGACAATCACTTCTTACATTGTGCTCCCCTTACATTGTTTAGATTTAAGAAAAACACAATGATACAGTAAAATGTTGACACAAAATTACCCTGTAACAATCCAAAGAATTTTGCGTGTTATACTGACAACCTTCAACTTTCCAGACTTTCCTAATATTGTATTTGCAATTAGCATTCATTCTTTCTTGGTATTTAATCTATTAAATGGAAAATGTCTGTGGGAAAATAAAGCAGTGATTTTTTTTCATCTTATATTACTCTAGATATCATTTAAAAGTAAAGCAGGTGTGATACATTTATTATGCAGGACTGAATCTAGCATGAGCATTTTCTCTTCAACAAAACCAAATTTTGTCCACTGCAACTTGTGAAAGGGTAGGTTGTACATGATTAATGCACACGTGTTCACTGGTGTCAGTATATGTCTGTCCCCTGCTCAAATACTTAATTTATAGAGACTGTGGGAAGGGGGCTGAATCCATTGGGCTGGCAACTATAATTTGTATTTATGTGTACATAGGAACTCAAAAAAAATACAAAAAACTAATCCCCATACCAAAAATAGGATAGTGAATTGTCAGAGATGAATAACAAGATAATCAGGACTGTTGCAGGAAGTTAAAGATAGTGGGAGTATGTGACAGGGTATCATTGGAGTGACATCTTGTGAAATTACGGCATTCTGAACCAGAACTGCATCGCTCCTCTCTTTAGAGGATTTCCTCAGATGTGGTCGAAATTGTTGCCATTGCACGGGAAGCTAATTTGTATGGCGCAGCTATTGCTCGAAGCCGTGTCTGAGCAATCACTGCTTTGTATGACTGTAGTGTTAGGACCTGAGAATGCAAACCCGGTGCATGTCCAGCAGAACAAAGCACTCCAGCATAGGCATTAACTGGGAATGCTTGACATGAGAACCCACCATGGGCAGGCAGCAATGGTTGGTTGTTACACCATCTGAACCTGGAGGATTGTCACCCAGGAGAACAATTTTATCATTGGTTGCTGGGAGTGGTTTCAGACCTGCTTGACAGGAGAGGCAAGAAAGGCAGTGTCACAGCCTCGCCAGGCAGCCTGGAGCCTCTCTTAGCAGCTCTGCCCTCCATCAATGCCCAAGCAGCCCTTTGGAGGGACTGTCACTTGTTTGCCACTTTAAAAACAAGTGTGATGTTTAGGGAGGATGCAGATGTGCTCATAACATTAAAATCGATTTTCCTCCCATTCTTTAGTAAGTATGCAAGAGTACATGTTTTAGCTAGTGTGTACTCTTGCCTGGTTATCTTCTTGAACATTTCTGCTGTCAAATTGGGAGCATTAAAGTGGAGTAGGCAGCGCAGAAGAAAATCAACAAGATGAGTGTGCATAGGCTAATTTGTGCACCATTTTGAAGGCGCTGGCGGGCACGAGGGATAATAGCAGGGGAAAAAGGGCAAACAGAGTAAGTGCATCAAGAAGTGTTGTGTGGCAGGATCATCTTTCCTCCTCAGCGATGTGATCCACTCTATTTTAAGTGGTTAACAGGACTTTGGTGTCCTACTCTCTTTTCATACTTCCCTGAGTCTTTGGCTAATCCAAATTAGGAGTTTTTGGGAGCAGTTATTGCAGCAGTAACTGCACTTGGGCAGATGTGTGCAATTCTCCCTGAAACAATCCAGGTGGCTGCATGGAGTCGAGTGTGGGGGCCCCATTTGCTCTTTCTCACACATTACAGTTTTCTTAACTATTGGAAGCAGTTACAAAAATTTAAAGACTGGGAAGTAAATGGAATGGTGGTGGAAATCATTTGAATGTAATGGGAAATGAATGGGAGATGCATAGAGGGGAAACTTGTGCACTTGCAGTGGCAGCTCTGAAAAGATGCTGTGAAGGGTGAGGAAGCCAATGTCTGGATTTATTGGAAATGTTGAATGGGAAGGGAACACTGACAAATGTCAGCTCATCACTTAAAGTGAAAAAACTACATCAGGGAGGCAGATACATCCCTCCACTTTGAAGCACTTGTCCCCCCTTTTTTTTTTCATTTTCTGAATTATGCTACCAGGTCCTTCCTTTCTTCTAGTTTGCTTTTCTCCTCTATTCATTCTCCACTGTGAGTAAGTTATCATGTATGAACCCAATACCTTGCTAATTTCCATGTTGCCTACTCCTGCTCCATGGTGACACCTGCACCTTCCAAGCGTAGTGACCAGGGAAGGCAATACAGATTGGACAGGGACAAGCATGCTCTTCTGCACCTGTGGAGGAACAAAGGGAAATAGAATAAATTATGAACACACCATTCAGAAGCAACATTTTTAAAAATAAGATGGAAAATGAAAGGGAGGAGTGATCAGAGTGGGGAGGTAGCCTGGCATATGTGTTTGGACTGGCTTAAGGACTGAAGGACAGGGAGAAGAATCTACAGCAAAGCCATTCATCTATTGGAAGGACTGTGGTTGTTCATCCAGCAACCAACCATGAGTGATTCATTAGGGAGAAAGCTATGAATGGCTATGTGCCCCGATGGCCATATAATACCCCCAGTATCAGAGGAGGCTTGGCTGTGTACACCAGTTGTTGAGGAACATGGTGCAGTCACGCCCTGTGTGTGGTTCCTGTGGGCAGCTGATTGGCCTCTGTATGAACAGAATCCTGGACCAGATGGATCCTTTGTGTGAACCAGGATGGCTCTTCTTAATTCAAAGCCCACTGTAATATACTTGCAGGGTGGCTCAGCATAACAAACTATTCTGCCCACCCCGCTAATCTGTATATAGGGTTGAGCCGGAACCTAGGCAGCCAACGGGCTGCTTACTATCCATACTAAATGAAGCAGCATTAGGATCCAGAGCGCATGAAAATGCACACACTCTCCTGTAGTGTGTTATGGACAGAATAGCCTTGAACACTAAATGATTTTTGGGCAAGAGGCAACTAGTGAGCAGAGTTTAGAACAAGGTGCATTGTCATGTGTTTCATCTGCATGAATTAATTGTGGACCTTGGTCGGAAATGATTACAGCTGGTTCCATTCAAGTATTTTATCCCATTGTACCTACCCAATGTTCAAATCTCTCTATTCTGCCTTGGGTGGTCCCGGTGGTGACAATGAGCTCTTAGATCCATCAGTGCCTTCCATGAGGGGGGTTGATTTCCCCCTCCCCTTTGCATATCCCTGCATGCCCCCAGTGGAAGGGGGGGGGGTCTGCCAAAGAAAAGCACCTCCTCGCCTTTCTGCTCACAGAAGTGGATACCTCTCAGTGTGTGTGCATGTGCGCCTGCACCTGAATAGGATATCTGCAAGCTGGGTCTGTTTGTTTTCATTTTAATCCTTTCCCAAAATACAGCCCCTGTGATAGCCTCAGGAAAAGTAGAAGTTCAGTGACCTTTAGTTCCCATCCCTTGGCTAAGAGAAGCATTTAGTTTCCATTCCTTCCAAAAATAACCATCATATTCTTCGCTTCCCTCCTCCTACCAGTTTATTTCTCTCTTTTTTTCAAGACTGGTAGTGATTCTCATAATGGGAAGGTTGCCATCTCCACTTTCCCACTGTGCAACCATCCTGACAGATTTTTCCCCTTTACTGTGTGCATTGTTTTGTTGCTACAGTGACAACAGCACACAGCATCCCAACCCCTTCATTACACATAATATCTCTTCCCACATTGCAAGTTATACGTGTGGGTGTACATTTGACAGTGCACGGCCAGATGTGCATCACATGTTTGCATGCTGCGGAAAGACCCAGCCTTGTCCCTTTTGCATCCTTTTGGCCAGGAAGACCTCATCTTGAGCCAAGATGCACGCAGTGGCAGTTTAGCTATCTCTGCAGTAGCTTGTTAAGATTAATCCCTGCTTGAGTACTCCAATTAGGAAGGTGCATTCAATCCATACTGGGAATGGTTGTTTGCTACCTGCAGTTTTGGGAATTTTCAGCGTTGGCAGTGGGATCTAGCTCTATTGATACCTGTTCCTTCTTTCATCTTAGACTGAAGCCTCCTACAACTTTCCTTTTCCTTGCCCAGTCTACATGGATTATGACGACGCTGCATGATACCAGCAGCTATATTATGATTTATGCCTCAACAGTTATACAGCTCCAAATCATAAAGCTATGTGAAAGCAGAGATGGTCCATATCATATGGGCAACTCTGCTGCCAAAAAGTTGCTCTCAGACTCATCAGGCATTTACCCTGAAACTTCTTGTGATTTCACTAGCCTTGAATCACATTGCATTCCCGCTCTTGAAATCGTTGCATATGCTGATTCAAATAGTTATTTGATGGCAGTCTATGTCTAGACTAGCCATGCTTAGGAGTAGGTTTTACTGCATTCAGTGGAACTTGCTCCCCAATAAGAGTCCATAAGGTTGCAGCTGGAACCTTATTCAGGTTCAGCACAAATAAATTTAGTTATCTCTTCTCCATTGGCCAACTTTATTATAATCTAGCAGTAAACTCCTGGTTCCTGAGCATGTCCGAATTAAAAGCAACGAAGGGCGCAAGCCTGCACACGTTTAGGCAGAAAAGGTCCAGCAGCTGGTTGGGAGTTGTAGGACTTTTTCTGTCTAAACATGCTTAGGTTTGCAGCCAGACCTGCTGAACATGCTGCCAAGGTGTTGATCCACCTAGATATTTATTCCACAAGAAGATTGTTGAGTAACTTTACCTGATATTCAAATCTAAATAGATGGAACAGTTGGAAGAACTGTGGGAAGCCAGAGGAACATCAAACACAAGCTAATAAACCAGGCATAGTCAAGCACACCAATGAAGAATAGCAAATGGAAAGTTCCCCTGGTTCAGCTATATATTGTACTAGTATGCATGTCTAGCTGAAATAAATGCATGCTCCCAGACAGCTTCTGACTTTAAAAATGCAGCAGTAAATCAGTTGGTGACAAAGTGAAATGTTAATGCAAGTGATTCAGCCATGGAGAATCATAACATACATAATTTGAAAGTGATGACTAGAGTTGGAGCAAGTTTTTCTGGACTCATCACTCAGCATTTCTACAGTAATTAAGAACTTGCTCACAATCTAGTCATCACTTCAAATTATGTACATTATGCTTGCTCCGCAATTCAATAGTTCATTTGCTTTCAAGTTAATGTTTGTAATGGCCACTCTTCTCTGTTTATGCTCATTCTAAAATGTCTAGAAGTCTCCAGTGCAGGGCCCCATGAAAGACTTGGTCCATTCCAGGCCACATTCAAGGAGACTTCTTAATTGGGAGGATTATAATGGGAGAAGATCTTTAATTGTGCCAGTGAAAAAATGGTACAAGGATTGTGTCAGCCAGCTAGCACCTATTCTGCTGAACCCTCTGCAATGCGCAAGAATTCCTCAATAGAAAAGATAAAGAGACTTACCTGAAAACAGAGGAGTGGATCTCAAACTTTTTCACAGTTAAGCATGTCTTGTTTGAGTGTCAGTTCTTTAAAAACTGCTTTCTAAGTTCACCAGATCTGCAGCGTCCTTCATTTGCTGGCAAAAGGCATTGATCAGCACACAGCTGATGCATTTAAAAATGCCTGACTTGTTCTTCTCTTCAAACACAGATTGCAGCTGTATAAATTGCACATTCCTAGATGGTGCTGAATCCAGTAGGTAGGTAACTGGGTGCCTCCAGATGTTTTGGACTACAACTCCCATAGTCCCTTACCAGTGCCATGCTGACCTGGGTTGATGAGACTTGTAGTCCAAAATATCTGGAGAACATCGGACTGCATACCCCTGCATGAAGGGGATAGATTTCCTTTTCCAGATGGTACACAATCCTTAAGATGTCAAAGATGGAATTACCATGAAGCCAGAAGGCAGTGTCATGGCCAGACTTCAAAAAAATTGTTCCAGTTTGCAAAGTGAATGGGTCTTAATTCCCCACTCAAGGCCAAGCCACTCCAAAATACTTTGCATGACAATGTTGTTGGTGTTGCTAGTCTAGAAGTCACCTCACCATCCCATGGACAACATTCCTCCAGGCCTTCCTGTCCTCCACTGTCCCCCGGAGTCCACCTAAGCTCAGGCTGACTGCTTCAGTGACTCCATCCAGCCACCTCATTCTCTGCCGTCCCCTTCTTTTGCCATCTATTGTTCCCAGCATCAGGCTCTTCTCCAGTGAGTCCTTCCTTCTCTTTAGGCGGCCAAAGTATTTGAGTTTCATCTTCAGTATCTGGCCTTCTAAAGAGCAGTCAGGGTTGATCTCTTCTAGGACTGACCGGTTTGATCGCCTTGCGGTCCAAGGGACTCGCAGGAATCTCCTCCAGCACCACAATTCAAAGTCCTCAATTCTTTGGCGTTCAGCCTTCCTTATGGTCCAACTTTCACAGCCATACATTGCAACTGGGAAAACCATAGCCCTGACTATATGCACTTTTACATTACAATAAGGAACAATATATTCTTGCTGGGAAGATATAGTCCACCCACCTGGCAACCGTGGGGAGTGCAGCTCAACGCAACAGCATTCCTAATAATAAAACGTGCTGGTGCTGCATCTCTGCAAGTCCCAACTCCACAGAGATTTTGGTTTCCCATCTTCTTCAGCCAGGATAGTTAATTGCCATGACGTTGACCCCTTTTGCAAAACTGCCATAAGCTGGGGGAATCTGCAGAGTCTTTCTCTGGGTCTTCTCTTTCATGCTAATGTGTGCTGTTCTGCTCGATGCTGAGAAGGCAATTATTAATGCTAATCCATTTAATTAGAAAAAAATCTTCCTTGAATTGCCAGGGATGAGGGTGGTTAGCATTCGGACTGTAACTATTAATACCCATTCTGATGCTTGACCTAACAGTGCAGTCACTAAAATATGTTTAGTTGTGCCACAAATAAAACTAGCTCCAACTGTATAGGGCTCTTAATGTCAATAAATTGATCTGTTTATCCACTCCAACAGCTGCATACATCAATAGGTTTTTATTAAAACCACATCCTTAAATTTCCCTAACTGACAATAAATGCAGTTAACTAAGATGTAGGAAACTACGGCTGTATATTCTCTACGTAAGCTCTGTAAATTCTGAATAGCCAGCAAAATGCTGAACATAGCTGTAAGACAACTTAATTAACCTACTCAGGTTTCTGATGAGAAGCTTTAGAATGCTAATAAGTATTGGTTGCATAAGTGAATTTGAGTGTGTGTGTGTGTGTGTGTGTGTGAGTGAGAGAGAGAGAGAGATTGAGAGAGATTGAGATTGATTGACCCCCCCCCCCCAAAGCCTGTTTTTAGAAATTAAATCTGTTTTGTTTTTTTAAATTCCCATAGAGTTCTCCTTTTTTGATCCCAATGATGCAGCATGCCAGGAAATACTTTTCAACCCTAAAACGTCTGTGTCAGAACTATTTGCTATCTTAAGACAGTGGGTCCCCCAAGTTCAACAGAACATTGATATTATTGGGAATGAGGTAAGAAATATATTGAGGTTTTTTGCCTATGTATAATAGCATTCTGTTTTTAATTCTATGTTCAGTCTTGATGTATTTAACTACCAGTTCTGCTTGTATTTGAGAGCTAATAGAGTCGAAAGTGTTACCACCTTTGCTTCCTTATAGGCTAGAAATTTAAATCTTGTTCAAATAAAAGAGCAGATTGTTGGAATTCTAGTAAAAGCTGGTGAACGCCATAAAACGTGCATAGGGGACTACCTACCATTTTAAGCTTACATGTACCTGGCAGTTTAAAAGAAAATGTTAGTGTTGGAGAAATAAAGAAACAGAATTGGTGGAGTGTACAATGATAATGGCACTCTCTTTCCATTGGCATGAAGTATGTAAGAAAATTGCTGTGGTAATAAACTAAAATGAAAGTCGTTGCTAGGCATCGCTATGAAACCAATCACTTTTTATATGCCTGAAAGTAAGTAAGACTTGTTAAATAACAGCATCAGACTCCTACACAGTCTTGTTCTGTCATTTCTGCAGATCATCAAGAGAGGCTGCAATGTGAATGACAGAGATGGCTTGACTGACATGACTCTTCTGCACTATACGTGCAAATCAGGTGCTCATGGAATTGGTAAGTCCAGAAATCGGAGTTTTTCAGCAGTTCTTGTCTTTATGGCAGCAGGTATGGTTTTCTTCCATGTCTTCCCCTTCGTTGTTCTGCCCCAAACTCCAGATATTTGGGTGAAGGTTCTCCATGCACAAAAGAGCTGCCATTACTGCTTCTAGGGACTAATTTTGAATTGAATCCAGAATCTGTCTTTCATTGACTGAAGGAGTCCACTTGTAGAAGATGTCTTTGCCTCATTCAGTAGAGTCCTCCAACCTTCTTGTAGCATTTTCAGGGGGCTGGACAGGTTGCCATGGGGAGGTGGAGCAGGGACATCTGCCCGTATCAGCCCAATTTCATAGAAACATAGAATAGTAGAGTTGGAAGGGGCCAAGAAAGCCATCAGGCCCAACCCATTGTGGTTGCAGGTCACCATGTCCCCCCTCAGCCTCAAGGTTGAACGTACCCAGTTCTCTTAGTCTCTAAGAGTGTTTCCAAACCCTGGATCATCTTTGTTGCCCTCCTCTGCACCTTTCTAATTTTTCTGCATCTTTCTTAAATCTTGGTGCCCAGAACTGGACACGGTATTCCAGGTGAGGTCTGATAGTGAAGCATATAGGGGAATGATTACTACTTATGATTTGGAAGCAATACTTCTGTCAATGCATCCCAAAAAAGCATTTGCCCTTTTTGCATCACACCATTGGCTCATATTTAGCCTGTTATCCACAATAACTCCAAGGTTTTTTCCTTTTCAGTTCGGTTGAGCTACATGTTTTACATCTGCTATTGATGTATTTGGTTTCTTTTTCCTAGTGGAGGACTTGGCATTTGTCCCCATGGAATCTCATTTCAGCCCAGCATTTATGTGTATTGCCCTGGATCTTTGTTCTGTCTTCTAGACTGTATGCTCTTCCATCCAGTTTTGTATCTTCTGCAGATTTGAATATCGTTCCTTGTCCTTCTTCATCTAAACCATTAATAACTCTAAACCTAAACCATTAATGATGATGTTGAACAGCACTGATTCACACCACTGAATCTGGATCCATCCCATTATTTATATTGAATTTGTAAGTTGCTTCCTACCTACAAAAGTGCCATCAAAGTGACACGCAAGAATATAATAATGGAAATAATCAACATAATAGCAGTAGAGAGAGTATGAAGAGAAGCAGCAGTAGCTTAAAAATGAACCCAGTCAAAGGAACTGGGATGGATAACCATTTTCAAAGGCTCATCAAGACAGGATTTTTTCCCAGTTGGTAAAAGGTTATTAAAGAATATGTCTGCTTTGTTTCTGTGTCTGCTAATGCTTCATCTCGAAGTCTGCTCTGCCCTTCATTAAAGTTAGAGCCAGAAATCTTGTGTATGCTTACTTCACTGTAGTCTTATTGCCATGGAACTCAGTTTTGTGATTGTGGTCTTTTCTAACCAAGTCTTTTAAAGCACCTGTCTGGAAGACTGAAACCATCAGATTTCTACTTTCAAGTTTCTGCCTATTTTATCACTGTCTGTTTTGTAGCCTCTTACATGGTGGGTTTTTGTTTTTGTTTTGGGACAAGCATCTTTCTCTAGCTTTTTTCCCTTCATCTTTCTTAAAATAGTATGAACCCAGATTAGCCTGTATTAATTAAAAGAAAAACTGACATACTATCATTTTAAAATCATGAGAAATAAGACCCTGTGGCAGAACATAACACAGATAGATGCTTTCTAAAGTCTTTTGATACTTAAAAAGGAAAGCTTTACATTCCAGGATAGGGTGGACAACTTGTGTCTGCCGTCATGTTTTGGATTACAACTCTCATTATCTAACCATTGGCTATAGCTCACTATAGGAGTTGTCCTTCAGATCCTTTGGCCTACAAATCCCCACTCCGCATTCTAGCATTTGTGGGGTTTTTTTTACGTATAAGAGCAGTGATTTATGTATAACAGTGAGACCCAGGGTACAGATTGGTATTGTTACTGAAACAGTGGTGGTTCTGGAATGGTGTAACTAATGGACAGAATGGTGTAAGTTGTGAGCAATCCATTCCTCACCACTGCTTTTGTAAGAGGTACAAAGGATCTTGCAGCTCTGAAAGTTAGAGCTTAATTTAGCTTAATGCATTTAGGCTGATTGACATTTGTGAAAGTTTGCATTTCTCTGTAGAAACTAATGCAAAATCCACACAGCTTTGTGTGTGTGTTGGAATCACATGCAGAGTATTGTAAAATTTATCTGCACTGGAGCTTTTCCATGGCATTCAAGGCAATAGCTGGCTGACTAGTTTCTTGTGAAGAAGCTTTCTAGGAATGCCTTGGCTTTGTCTTCATTGCTGTAAAGGTGCCAACACTCTTTTTTCATGGTACTTGCTTATCTAACATGTTGTGGTAGCCTGTGAAATGCTCACAGAACCAGAGATAAAATGCCTTTACAAATTTGCTTTACAGGGGATGTGGAGACTGCAGCCAAATTTGCTTCCCAACTTATTGACTTGGGTGCGGATATCAGTTTGAGGAGTCGTTGGACAAATATGAATGCTTTGCACTATGCTGCCTACTTTGATGTTCCTGAGCTTATTACTGTAATTTTGAAAAATGCAAAGCCAAAAGGTAAATCTTGCTAAATGTAAAACAACTGTGGTTTGTACTGAATGCCTTAATGTTTATTTTTTCCATACTCCTAATGGAGATTAGGGGTGGAAAGATGGCAAAATCAGCACATTTAATTTACCTGTGTATCCAGATAGATACATACCATCACTATTTTCTCCTGAACATGTTCAATTGTGTATCTTTATACCATTAAAGTGGCATATTTTATTTTTTAAAATATGTAGATCTTACACTGTGGATCTAGAAAGCAATAACAGAAGCATTTTTTGTTCTAACTAGTGCACTGAAGTTCATAATTGCCTGTAATCTAGACATTCATAACCCGTTTTTGAATGTATTCTCATATTCTGTTTTTCTAATTCAGTTTTACCAACATGTCAAGTCAGTTACAACCATGTACTTGCTTATGACAGTTTTAAAACATCCAGCAACTGGATAGTGTACAAATAAACTAAAAACAGAATGTGCAAGAAAATAATAACTGCAATAAACAGCGCAAGATAAAGCTTGCAGTGATGAAAACAAAGCATTCTGACCAAAATTCCTACTTACAAATACATATTTTTGCATATCAGTTGATAGGATGCTATATTAAAGTGCTTGTATTTACCTTTTCAGATTACAAACTTTAGCATGTGATCTTCATGAATGCTAGCATTTTCAGCTTTAATTGGCCTAATGCAATGAACTCATCTGTTAGAGGCTATTGTTAATTATGTTTTATTTGGACAAAAAATAAGTACAAGTTTTCTGAAGTCTGTGTTAACTGCTAATGGGATGCATGGAAAGTTCTGAGAGGAGAAATGAAGTACATATTTGGGGTTGGCCTCCTCCCAGAATGCTGGTTACATAATGTAAGAGCAAACTTGCTTTAGTTGCTGGTTTCCTGACTTTTTGATCCCTTTTATAGGAAAGGCACTAGAATTGGAAAATATAGCTAATGCGTTTAGTAGGAAATGTAGCACTTCTCTGTGCTGGTTTTTTCTTACCCTTAAGAGCAGGTGCTATTTGCTTGAAAGTGGATTCTTTGGAGAGGATTTCAAGCTGGAACTACATGTTATGCACACCAGGAGGAGCTACTGAAGATGGCAACCTTGTGCTGAGTGCTTTTCCTTTTCTGGATAACATGTAGCACTGCTTACTCTCTTTTCAAGATTTTTTCATGAGCATTTTCCTTTCCATCTTCCACATTGCTGGCTCTTACTAGCAGGAAAATGTACAGCACAATGGCATCTCATAGCAGAAGAGAGAGGAAAATCTTCACACTTGTCTTTGGTGTTGCAGCCTCATATTGCACACAGTGGCCATGTTGAGATGTGGTAATAAAGCAGAATTCCAGAGGATCTTGGCTTACTGTGAATGAACTGAGTGTTGGTACATGCAGTCTGTTTGTCCCCTCTTGTGTGCTCATGCCTGCTGGAATGGCCAAAGTAACCTGAAACCAAAAGGTTGATATTCCTGGCTCATTGTGCCTCTTGTGAGTCAGGATTGCAAACTAGGGTTCTTGGTTTATGATCCTGGCTCATTGAGAGCAGCAGGTCCGAAGTTCCCATTCAAAGAAACATAGCGAGCCAGAAGCAGCCTCCTGGGCCATCCAGTCTGACCTCAGCACAAGCCAGCTCTGCTTATACGATGTTCAGCAAGTGGGTGTGCAATCTTTCTTTGAACACCTTCCCTGATGGGGTCTCCACCACCTCCCGTGGAAGCCCTGGTAGGAGGGGCCAAGCGGGTATGAATGGGAGCTCATCTTAATCCAGGATTCTCTAGAAGTGTATGCAAACCATGTTTACTTATCAGTGAACATGCCTCTTCTTTGGAAATGGTGTCCTCTGATTTGGGAGACATGAGTTAGAATGAATGCTGCTGCTCTACCTTTGTGCCCACACTTGAAAACACTTCATGTTTTAAGAAAGGTGCCCTGTCCAACATCCTATTTTAAGTTATTTGCATGTTTATCTATTATATTACTGTGTCATCGATTGCTAAAACTCAAGACTATTAACACGATGACATAGTAAAACATGATAACATCCCCTACCCATGTTTAAATCAGTAAAACATTTCACAACCAAAGTAAAAAAAAACAGGAATTTTAACACCCACGACTGATGATGTGGTTTAGTTCTTAAGTTTTCCAAGCCTGGCTGTACAGGCAAATGATTGCATTGAGAGGGTCATCTAGAGACCATTGTAAGCAAGCAGGTAATGAGCCCTCGCAGTAGGGAAGTCTCTCTTATCCTGCTGCACTAACATGTTAACAGTCAGATTTCTTAATATTTCTTGATTTTAATACAGTTTAGTCCTACTTTATCTCCAGATGGATCAGTCAGAAAAGTGCCTGACAGTTGCCCATCTCCCTCTCACATCTCCCCTTGTAACCTCACAATAATGTTGTCAGAGTAAGAAATCCAACTGGTCTGTGGCAGACTGTGTAGGGATTGGAATCTGGAGCTCCCATTTCTAGCCAGCTACTTACTGTGCTGAAGAATTAGCCTTGGGTCTCCAATATACCACTTTCAGTAGTCTTTCCATACAGGGTCCCAGGGAGAATTCTCTCTCCATAGTGTTCTTGATTTAGGGACGACTTCTCGGCTTGCAGTGCCTAGTGGCTTATGTTGTGAACCTCTTGCAGCTCGGTTCTCCAGTTTGGGGGCTGGGGTTGTGAAGATGCTTTCCCTGCCACTTCTTCTCACCAGTATCCACATGGCCACTATAGCCTCTTTTACCCCTCCAGAAATAGTTGCACTGGGCTCGAAGAGGCTGACAGTGTTAATCAACCATCTACAGACAGTTACACAGTTCAGGAGCACTTCCCATAAGTCTTGGGTGCTGGACAGCCACCTTGCAGCACTTTTGTTTTGCTATTTGGTAAACCGAATCGGTGTGCTAGAGTTTCTTTTTGCATTTAGAGACCGTTGCTGCAATGAGGACAACAAGCTGAAAAAGCGGTCAGCCATCACTTTGGCTCACGTCGGCAGACAGAAATCCTGCTGTTACACGTAATTCCCAGCCAGCAGTAGCCTGCTGTGCTCTCTCTGGCACCGACCAGATTTGCCTGCACATTCTTGGGTGCACATGCCCCCTGTATGCCTGCTTCAGGAACGGAAGGGTTTTATGTAGCACTGAAAGAGAAATGTGCCTGATTGAATCCCGGAAGACTGAAACTCTCAACTAAGGAAAAGGAAATCTGGAAGAAGTTGCAACAGCCTGTTTGATTTTAGCTCATGGTGTGCATTTTAATACTTCCAGGGGTTTTATCTACAAACAGATTGTAGTTAAGTTTGTGACTCAACATGTCTCTCTGTTAATTAATCCGCTACAGTGCAGTTGTCAAGACTGAAACTGCTCTTGCCCTGAAAGTTAAGATGCTGACAGGGTTGGGGTTCTTACAGAAAGGGGTTTGTGCATGTCAGCCCCACTGGGTCATTGTGCCTACCAAATTATCAGGGATGCTGTGGATTTCCAGAACAGCTGTTCCCTCCACCACATATACACACAACACTTTCTTGCAGGTCCTGAATGTAGCATCTGACATTTAGGTATGTTGATCCTTGGGTTGTTTCACCATATGTCCAAGACTTGTCCTTTCAGTGTAGACTAACATTTTACTTTTCAGAGGCATATGGAAGTTGGCAAGGGCTGAATACAAAATTAACTCCTTGGCCATAGTGGAAGATTGGGACTTCAGTATGGAACAAAGCAATCCTACAGCCGTTGCCATGTGTCCAGGTTGAGCCCACACACTGTTATCTCACATTTCAGCCTGCTTTCTGGATCAGTCAAACTGGTGTTAAAAATGATCTGGAAAGGATTGAGCTATGCTTTAAAAAAAAAAAAAAAGGCAAAACAAAACAATGTTGTTTGGTTTTCAAAGCAGTAATTCTACATATTGCATAACAAATTAGCTTGTCTTGCTATACAAACTTGGTAGGTTGGAACAAGTGACTGAGTGGTAGTTATAAGCTACTGGGTTATATTAATAAGATCCTAAGGCATTGTTTGAAGAAGCATAATACCTTGGGAAAGCCAAGGGTTACTTGATGGGGCAGTATTTGCATGAGTGGACAGAACCTGAACTGCAGGAAACTGGAGGAGTTTAGCTTTTTCCTCCACTGTTGTAATCCTGACAAAAATCCCATTCACAGCTGTTATTTGGGCTTTCCAATGCATATAGCAGCTGAGAAGAGAATTCTGTTGGGATCATGGTGGGAGGTGGGGGAATTAAACTCTCATCTGTGTCCCCATCCGCCCTCTTGCAATCCAGGGCCCATTGCAGCTCCTGACACATATAAAAGCTGCATACAGGTCAATATAATGCCCATCTTGTTTGGCTAGAAGCAGCTCTGGACTTGATCAGAGCAGAATGCATGACTCCTGCGTACTCTGCCTTTGCCTTCTAAAATGGAAGAAACCCAGGACTTAAATATATGTTGTACCACTGCCGTGGCTGATGACTGTGTTTAGCATTAGCACTTAGATCATGGGTAAGAATGGCATGTAGCACCAGGCTAAACTGTTCAGAGTTGTTGGATGCTCGTTCTCTTATGTATCTGATGCTTAATTGTAGATGTGGATGCCACCTGCAGTGACTTTGATTTTGGAACAGCCTTACATATTGCTGCCTTCAACTTGTGTACTGGAGCTGTGAAGCGTTTGTTGGAGCATGGAGCCAATCCTGCCTTTAGGGTGAGGTTTTGATTCACAGCCTTCGTTGGCTTACTTGACTGTGTTTGACTGACCCTTAATTTTACTATGGTTGTCCGAAAATGTTCCTGGCATGCTTCAGGAAAACAAGTCTGTGTGCATTTGTCAGACTTACAAACACATTAGCCTGTCTTTAGGCACAGCTTTTGATGTGGTCCATGGGGTTTTCAAAGAGATCGTATCAGTCAGTCCTAAAGGAAATCAACCTGGACTGTTCTTTAGAAGGACGGATGCTGAAGCTGAAATACTTTGGCCACATAATGAGAGGGAAGGACCCATTGGAAAAGACCCAGATGCTGGGAACGATTGAAGGCAAAAGGAGAAGGGGGTGGCAGAGGTTGAGGTGGCTGGATAGTGTCACTGATGCAATGAACATGAATTTGGGTGAACTCTGGGAAACAGTGGAGGACAGGAGGGCCGAGCGTGCTGTGGTCCAAGAGTCAGGTACGATTGTGCAACTGAACAACCACAACAAGGCACAGCTTGGAAAACCATTTAAATTCCTAGATGCCAGTACTGAATGTTTAGGATGCACATGAACAGTTGCCTCTGATTTTTTTAAAACACCATTGTTAAGCATTCTGCTGGAATACTATTTAAATCTCAGTTGTTGGTCATTAACCATTTATCAGTGTATGATAGCTAAGCACTGAATGGCAGTGTTCATTTGAATCGCTCTTTTCCTGCTTTGTTGCTGTTTTTCTGCAGAATGACAAAGGGCAGACACCAGCAGATGTAGTTCCTGACCCAGTAGACATGCCCCTAGAGATGGCAGATGCTGCAGCAAGTGCCAAAGAAATCAAGCAGATGCTCTTAGATGCCATGCCTCTGTCTTGCAACATTTCCAAGGCCATGCTTCCGAACTACGATAATGTCACCGGCAAAGCCATGCTTGAATCCCTTGGCCTAAAGCTGGGAGATCGAGTTGTCATTGCAGGACAGAAGGTATGTGGAATGAACTGTGCAGTAGGAAAGGATGCTATGTTGAAAAAATACTCTGGGCTTAACGTGTAGAGCCAAAGAGGTGGGCTGACCCTGTCTAATTTACCATATGAGGCTGCTAAATGTAGGTCAGATCCGTGTTGCAGCTTCTTTGTTTGTTTGTTTATTGCCTGTCTTTCCACCAATGCCACCAAAGTAGCGTGAGGAGAGAGTTAATAGAACTAGCATAGTATGTCAAGATATTGCAAAAGTGTGGAGTAAGAAAGAAGACTTCAAGTAGACTTCAAGTAGATTTAGACTAGACACTGGGAAGAATTTCCTGACTGTCAGAGTAGTACGACAATGAAACTTATTACCTGGGGAAGTTGTGGGCTCTCCCTTGCTGGAGACATTCAAAAAGTGTTTGGGCAGTCATCTAAATGGAATGGTATAACGTTGTTCTGCAGTAGCAGAGAGTTGGACCCAGTGGCCTTCTGGCCCCTTCCAGCTCTACTATTCTACGATTCTATGAAGTGCCCTATTCCCAACCTCTGGAAGTGTTTAACCTAAGGGCTCTAAGCTTGTGGGTACAGCACCCTGATTATATGTTGACTGACAATTATTGCTGTCCATGGTTGCTTGTCTTAAAACTGCCGTATTTTTGAATGCTATGGTGTCTGATGGCAGAAAGATTCACAGTAATTCTGGGTAAACTGGACTCTGAGGTGCCAACGAGTCCTACTTCTGCCCTGAAGAACAAGGCCAGTTCCACAGTTACCCAATGCGAGCAGGAAATAAATCCTTTCCTCAAAGCTGTATACTTTCACTGTGAATGCTCCATGTACACTGTAGTGGGAGAAAGCCAGTTCCGGATTGTTTGTACATGGTTCTGCCAAGGTTTCTCAGTCATTTACTCTGATGAGCCAGAGGAGATTAATTCTTAAGGGCTGTCCTGTGGGGTGTGTCCACATATAACAGTCCCACAAGCCTTATCCACACAAGGAGTGTGCAGCTGTTCTCTGTCCTAAAACTAACCATTCAAACATGATAACAGATTGATTTACTGGGACGTCACAGGAGCTGGTTCCTTCCCTTGCCATTTATGTAAAATTGCAGCAGATGTTGCATTCAGACTCAGTTTTGCAGACGGTAAGGATTTGTGACTCTGCTCTTGCTGGCACAGTTACTGAAATTCACAGTTAATAACTGATACTGGTGTGTGCAAATTTACAATTGTAATTAGCTGATTACCTTTAAAAAGGGACTCTGATATAGTTTGGATGACAGGCATCTATGCAAACAGATTCCATTATGGAATACCTACTAGTCTTGCCTCATTATTGAGCTGTTGGAAGAGTTCTGTCCGTCATTACTTTCCTGGTTGCTGCTTTCAGAAAGTGGTAAATGGTAGATTTCTTAACCTTTAATGATTCACTCTTTTCACAGTGCAGTGTATCTGCCTTTTCGGGAGTAGAAATTAAAGGCATAATCCTGTGTAAATTGAGAGAGACAAAATTCCTACGACATTCCTCCCAACATTCCTACAAAATTCCTCCCAACATTCCCTAGCCAGCATTGCACGCTAAAAATGTAGGGAGAATTAAATTAAAGAGTCAGCTTTTTGTTAGTGAAGTGTAATGTTTCTGCTAATAATTCACAAGTGCATCATGTAGTGCTTTTATAGCTTATGTCATTTTGTTTTAATAGCTAATAAGTGCTCCGAAATGGCTGGCTTGTGCATTGAAATCTTCACAAAGTTGCTTAATTTTCCAGGAGTGCTGTATTTTGTTATTCAGCACATATTTGAGTTTCTATTTTTAAACTTTAGAAGCGCACACACAGAATCAAAGAGTTTGTGGGGTCTTGAAGATCACGTGATCCAACGTGGTGCTTGGTGCAGGAAGCTAGGACTGGATAGCTGCCTGGTGATGACTGTTCCACCTCTATTTGAAGACTTTCAATGAAGGGGGACCACCACCCTTGCTGGGAATTAGTTCTGTGGTTGAACTGCATGCACCAGCCAGGTGTTTTTCCTAACGGTTGACCCAAATCTGTTCTGTTGTAACTTAAACCTATTAGATCTAACCTTGGCCTCAGAGGAGGGAGAGAACAAACCTCGGCCCTCTTCTGTGTGATGAAGATTGCTGTCATCACCCCACTGCTACGCACATTGTTTTCTCTTTTCCAGGAAACTGACCTGTTCTTCCTTTTTCTTACATATGTTCTTTTCAGCTGTTCAGTACCTTACTCAAATGTGCAGTAATGGTTTCTGAGATCTCCTTCCAAGAGGATTATAGGAGAGATTTCCTTGAAAGCAGACAATTATTGGCACTTGTTTAACAGCATCAGGAAAGGTCACTGGAGTATTAAATAGAGAGCACACATGCCGGATAATACACAGTCTGGGGGGATGCAGGCTAAATAGGGAGCTCCGTGCCCTTCACAGCACCCTCTGCCTGCTCCAGCTATTACTTGATTTATTTATTTAGCACTTTTATATACTGTCTCGTAGCCACACGGTTTACAGAATAAAAGCCAACAACATAAAACTTCGTAAATAAAACAATTAAAAGCACAGTTTTAATAAATAATGAAAAGAAGATAACCTAGCAACAGATTGGAAAAATCTTAAAACATCACAATTAGGAATACTAAAATGTAATTTAAAAGACCAATTCAAATCAAATTCCAGTTGCTGTCAGCAGGATGGGATGGAAGAGAGAAAAGGTTGCCTGGACCATTTGCTTTCCAATGTAGGTTTCTCCTTCCAGTTCTGTTAGGCTACAACTCCCAGCCTGCCTCAGCCAGCTAGCGGGGATACTAGAAATTGCAATCCAGTGCACCTGGAGAAACCAGGTGGGGAAGCATCATTCTAATAGGTGATCACTTCTGACCAGTTTTGATTGCATCTTGGGAAATATCTGTGTGTCACACATGGACATTGCAAACTGGATCCTGGTTCTTTCCCTTCTATAGCTGCCATTTGTGCTAGCATGGAGCAGAAACATGAGCAAGAACCAACTGCAGTTGGAGCCCTCTTTTTTCTATGGATGAGAATGACCTGAATATACCAGGAATTGGCAACATAGTACCCATGAGCCTTAGTATACCTTTGGACATGGTTCTTGGTGCATACTAAGGTGCTGTACCCCACTCACTTCATTTTTTTTAAACTAATATAATTTCTTACAAGTAATGGGTTGATATGAAATATTTTTCTTGATGTCAGAAACGATGCATTCAGGGAAGTCGTTCAGAACGTCAGGACTCATTGCTCACCTCTGCCTTGCATTCAGACATCCGTGTGGGTTACTTGTCCTTTCCTCCACCTCTGATGGCAGCCATTTTCCGATGGTGCCCAGGATTGTTTTCCAACTTCCCAGTGTGCCCATGGGCCCAAAAGTTGCCTACCCTTGAAATACATGAGCACAGTGGTCACATCCTATGTCTTTTCTGTTCTGATTGGAAAAGGACCCATGTGAAAGTTAGAAAAACTCTTCCTCACAACTGTCTTTTCCTCAGGTTGGCACCTTACGATTCTGTGGCACAACAGAGTTTGCTAGTGGACAGTGGGCTGGTGTCGAATTGGATGAATCTGAAGGCAAAAATGACGGGACCGTTGGGAGGGTGCAATACTTCAAGTGCGCACCAAAACATGGTATTGCCTTTTGTTTTAAATGCACTGCCTTGCAGAGTGTTTCATAAGCCTCTTCTTGACTCAGTCACATAGCTGTTATGTTAAGCAAATTGGACTTTCTCTCATAAAATCACATTCATGGTCCATAAGTAGCTCTCCAGCTAAGTCGTTAAGTAGGTATCAGGAGTGACTTCCTCTTTTCGTGCCGAATAGATTGCACTGTAATTTAGACTGACATTTCCTATTGGTATTACTGGTAGCAAAGTGAGCAGTGCACTGTGTCCCTGTTATCTGCAGTAGCTCTGGAGTCACTTACGTTTATAGTACAGAAGAATGATGGTTGATGGCGAAGTTTAGGAAGGCTGGAAGCAACGGCCAGGTGTCTGGGACACCCTAATGAGCCCAGTTCTCCTCTCAGTCAAAGTCTTGTGCGTGTGAAAGTTTAAATCTTCAACTTTGTAGTGTGCTTCATTGTCTAGCCATAAAAGGGAAGCATTAGCACCTGGGGCTCTATTGTAAGGAAGAGAATTATATTAAGGGCAAGTATAAATTTATCAAGTATTTAGCAGTTCCTGAAACACTCGAACACTCATAAATATTTGAATAGGGCTGTGGAGGAATAGCTGAGCTCTGCGATTAATAGTTTTTATCTCTCTTGCATGTCTTCTCTACCAGGTATCTTTGCACCTCTTTCTAAAATAAATAAAGCTTCTGAACCCAAAAAAAATGCGAGAGTTTCCTCCTCACGGCCTTTGCCTACATTCAAGTCCAAGAAAATTGATGTAACACATGTAACTTCCAAAGTTAATTCTGGTAAGCACTATGGTCTGTAGTTTTTGTACCAAAGCCAAAGAGCGCATTAGGAAGATAGGCAATTTTCTACCTCAAATCATAATCCATTGTTGGTAGGCCATTTGTGCTGCATTGCTCTCGGCACCTCAGCCCTCATAATTGCTGTGATATTAGTTTGAGGCAGAATGGGCAGCCGTAACTCCCTTGTTCTGATATGAATGGGTTTTTATTCCATCTCCACATATGCTCTGTTCTGTGTATTTGTGGTTCTTACTGTTTTCATTTTTGTAAACCATTTGACCTCTGATAAATGATACCTATTTTTAAAGTAGCTCAATAGTATTTATCTTGATGTTGTGCCCACAAGCTCGGTGTTATCTATTTTGGACTATAATTCCCATAATCCACAACTGGAGTTTATGGAAATTAGTAGTAGGAACTTTTATTGTCATAGCAATAAAGTCTCCCTCAGCCCTTCTGGCTCAGGGCAGGAACTCAGTCTGGGCCCTTCGGCACGCAAAGCTTATCCTCTGTGTATGGGATTAAGTGCCCTTCCCTTCTCCTAAGGTTCTGTACTCTCCAGAGTCCTCCATCAGGAATTTCAAATGCATGTTGCACAAACTCACTCTTTCTTTTCTGTTTTCTGTTATTTAATACAATCTGCACATCTCAGTACAAAGTAGTTTAAATTGTCATGTGAATATTTTTAGTCTCGTTTCAGTTCCACAACCTTCCACCTCCTTTTCAAAATTAGTTTTCCAATTTCAACTTTCTGGTCAACCTCTTCCAGAAGTCTGTGGGACTTAAACTCCAGGGAAGAGCAGCTGAAGGGTTGTTGGATGTTGCATACTCCACTCTCTGTGCTGGACTTCCCTCTGTGCACAAGCTGAGAGGCATCGCTCATGCTTGTGGGAGTGCAAGGCTATGCTGCCATTGCTGCTCTGAATGTAGTGGGGGTGTATTCAGAGCGGGGTGCATGGCGTGCATTTTCCCACCCTATTTCTTGCATGCAGCTTCAAATGTGCATGTATTTCTACACATTTGATTTTATGACCTGCATCACAGACTTCAGAAAAAGACAGGTCTCAACATCTGTGTTCCAGTCTCTGGGTAGGATTGGGCAGTGTGAATTTGTATTGAAAGATGAACCAAAGAAATTTCTCTTCTGTAATTACCACGAGCTGCTGTACTTATTTCCCGTCCTCTTGAAACCAATGAGCTAGGGACGCTTTTTTACCGGTACAACCAGCAAGGGAAAAAGAGGCAAGAGAAAGGCTGCCCCCCACCCGCCTTCTGCCCTGGCTGTCTTGGTGTGTGCCCCCTTTAATTGGCATAAAAATGAGACTCCCCAAACCTCATCCTATTTAATAGAAAGACGAATCCCCCCCAGTGCGCCCCCTAACTTGGTGGGACCTATGGTGGCAGAGATTCTTTTAAGCTGTAGATGAAAGAACTAAGCAATTGTACTTTTATGTTTTTCTGGCATTTTTCTGTCAATATTCGTTCTGTCTAAAGAAACTATTTGTTTCTCCTCTTGGTTTTTAATTTGACAATTCAAATTCTCATAACAATTGCTCTTTTATTAGATCCATTTCCATAGAATAAGTCTTGGTAAGTTGATCTGTAAACACATTTGTTCTTGCTAGTCTTTTTTAGGCTGGTGTGATAGAACATCTAATAATAGATTACATTCATGAGTTAGTACAAAAAATCCCCTCGTGCAACAGCTGGATCAAGCTAATAGATATGATTTGGTTGATGAGAAATAAAGTTTTGCCCTTTATGATTGCTGCCAGCAGGATCAGATGCAGACTTTTGTTCTTTGCTAATCATGGGCAGGTTGTCTGTTCTTAATATGGAACAGAGGATGCATGGAACATTTTGAAGCCTCATTACTACTTTCCCTGCATATTCTATTGAGGGTTGGTGCTATTCTAGCGTAGGCTGTTCTCCTAGGCAAATGGTTCTTCTGTCAATGTGCTTGTATATGTAATTTTTAAAAAGTTATAATGCTTCAGAAGGTTTTGCTGCTCACGCTTATAAATCTTTGGGGCACAACTTGTGATGTCAGAGAACTGTGGTCTGAATCTGCAGTAATTTAATTAATAGTGGCCACATTGCTTTGGAGTGCTTTCAGATCTTGATGGCTGTTAATTTTATTGCAAAAATGTCAAGAAATTCTAGTCCCATAAAGCATTTTATTGGTTGCCTTGTTTAAAAGGAATGTGATGCAAGAAAGCCATATTGGATCTGAATAATACAATTCATTGTTCACAGCTGTATCAGAATGTAGGCTTGTGAGATCTATTTTATGTTTTATTGGAATGCCACTTCAACCAGTGTATACATAATAACAATTTATGGATTGTTTAGCGAATTGGGGCAGTGAGTGAACATGCTGTCTCCTGACCAGTTGCTTCTTTCACTTTGGGAAACTGTTGATTCAGACTCTGAACTTCAGCAACCTGGAATGCTGGGTCCAGATGTCATGGCTAAGAAGCCAAGACCTGTGCATCCCTGGGCTGCTGAACAAACTGAATGCAAAGTGGAAGCTTCACCGTAGTTCCAACTAGTTACAGCTTGTTTAACCCATAATTAGTCATTATGTGTAAACTGAGCCACACATTAAAAATACTGAGCCCAGGAATATTGAGTTGTAGAACTTAACTGACCTCACAGTTCCCCTATGTAAGGTTTAGCTCAGTTGTCTCCCACACCCTGCTTTCTTCAATTTTATAAATGATGTATGCACAGGGAAGTAATGTTTTGTGCCATTGTTAAGAAACTGAAAGTTGGAAGTCTTTGCTGATCTACTTCAAATTATTCAGAGGTCTACCATGGATCTTGAATCCATGTTGTCTGGAGTGCAACGAGGTGTGTATTTATCATTTGGTAGATTTATACCCCACTGTTTTCTTATACTGAACTCAAAGTGGCTTACATCATTCTCCTCCTCCTGCTTTCAATCTCATACCCACAATGACGGTGAGTGAGGTAGGTTGGGTGGAGCGTCTGTGAGTGCCCCAAAGCCACCCAGTTGGCTCATGGCCAAGTGGGGACCAGAACCCAAATCACCCAAGTCTGAGTTCTGCTCTCTTAACCACTACACTGTTCTGACTGATGCCTGAGATTTTTTAGCTGGGCATTACAATAAACCTGCCACTTCACACCCTTGAGGGAACAGGTCTACAAGTAAGCTTCAGCCATTCAATATTATGTCTTGCAGTGGGGGAAATATGATTTTAAAAAGTACTTTTTCACTCTTCCCTATAAAGGGATGAGTAGAAGATCCCCCTATTGTATTAGTAGCAGCGAGATTCAGACTGATTTAGGGCACAATCCTGTGTATACTTAGGAAAAAATCCTGTGGCTCCCAGCCCTTGGGGCAGGACTGGGAATGCTGGGAACTGTGAGCCTTTTCCTGTTGAAATGTTCATGGATTGTGCCCTTAGCTTCACTGCCTGATGTTTCCTCACTGGGATGGAATGGGAGGATTGCTAGACAACAGTGATGTCATTGATTTGCTTTGGCTGACAGGCTTATCTGCACAGAAGAAAGAGCCTACTTCAGATTCCACATGCTTGGGCAGTGAAAGAATGAAAACTCCACCAGGCAAAGAAGGTAAGGTGTCCTCCAGATGAATATTGGTTGCTGTCGCTGGCATGAGCCTGAGAAATTCCATAACTAGAGCCATGCTGATTCTTGCAGCTGTGGAATTTCTTTTCTTTTGCAGGAGGAGTAGGCAGAAAGAAGTTACCCTCAAAAATAGAAAGGGGAAGTTCAGGGCAGAAACTTCTTGATGGGGTGTAGAAGTTTCACACTAACGTTAAACCTTAATAACATTATGAGTTGGCTGATGATGCTGGTGATTCCTGAAAGGCCTTGTGAGGACATCAAAGTGCAGCAGCCTTGGAGGTTGACTGCAGAGCCCCTGGAACCAGTGCAGTGTGTGTGTGTGTGTGTGTGTTTACAAATTAAAATGCCTTCCTAAGCAGCCCAGTAAGCTATAGTATCCAGCATAAGAACTATTTTAATTAGGAACACACACCTTGGTCACATACCTTACGATGTGATCAGGCTTTTAAAGGTAAGCTGTAAGTCACTGCTGGACAGAATGTTCTCTACAGACTCTTTCATGGGGAATGGCCAGAGTGGGGAAGATTTTCTCAAAAAGTAGAGCATGGCACAGCACTTAAAATAACTGCCTCTTGCATTGGTGTAGAATTAGACTACTGATTAGTTTGTGCCGGTATTCTTATTCCATAAGGCCCTGTGACATCTTTATTAAGAGGAGTAATGAACTGTATGACATCTCTGCATGTCAGTGTAGGGGGACAAGATACATATTTTTTCTAAACGGCTTCAGTCTTTACATTTCACTTTGCAGTTGGGATGATGAAAGATTCTCAAAGCTATCGATTAGGGTATCATTTCTTTATAGAGACACAGAATAATTTCTTACTATTGTAAGCACCTGCAAATATTCATGCCCCTTGGAAATCCCGTTTGCTTATATGAACCCCACTGATTTTGAACCCCACTTATTCTACTTACATGTACGTGTACCTGGCTGAGCGCCTAATGCGCTTAAACATGCACTTAACATGGAATAACTCACTCTTAATTTTAGCTAGATAGGCCATTCGGGTTTGGTACCACCTGTACTGTAGGGAGATTGAAATTTCAGGATCATTCATTCATTTGCTGCTTTTCCACTAGATGGTGCCCAAAGTGGCTCATGACACATGAAATGAACAGCAGTAAACTCAACAGTTCAAAAGCATCGTATGGACAATTACATATAAGCCATGCTCAAGAAGTGAATCACTAAGAACATCCATCAGTCCATATGGCTAATACAACCACATACAAGATGCAATTAAGCTGATCTAGTGCAGCATCTTAAAACAAAATGCAAACTGAATAAAAGATAATGTGAAGATTCACTTCCTACAAAGGTGGGGTGGAGAGCAGGTACAGCAGTTCTCCAAAGCGTGATGGACTACAACCCCTGTTAGCCCTGCCTACCGTAGCCAGAAGTAAGGGTGGCAGGGCCTGCACTCCAGCAGCTCTGGAGAGCTACCTGTTCCCCTTCCCTGCACAAAGGCAACATGAGCTTCTGTGCAACTAACATTCACACAACTCTCCCCTGCATCGGCTCCTTTCTTTCACCTGTGGATGAAAATATTGCCACCCCTTCAAATGGCACCAGTGCTCACTGTTTGGCCTCGCGTAGTCCCTTTCCACCACGCATCCCTTCAAGCATTGCCTTCAAGGCAGCAGGCCGAGGTACTTGGTTGTTTAGTCTTTCTTCACCAAACACTCCTTCCAGATTCTCATCCATCAGCACTGTAACTTTACTGAGTTATGTTCCATATCTCGAGAGTCTCATTTCTGTTGACCAGTTGGGATTTTTTATAATAAATACGCACAGGCCTGACTTGCAACTTGCACTGCTTTGGGGGATCTCAAGATGTCTCAGAATGCAGGGACAGCTTATATGATATCCATGGAAATGGTAGTAAGAGCACATGATGTAAGGAGCTGCAGCTGTCTGGGATCTCTGTGTCATGTTTTCCCCACAAACATACAGGTATATGCCAAACCTTAGCACATTAATTCACCTGAAACTTTCACAATTTCTAACAGAAATATGGTTACCTCAGCTTTGTGGGTGAGTTTGCTGAAATACACTAGTGGTCAACATCTTGCCATTCACTCTTCAGTGTTGGTTAGGATAGGCCCGAAGAAAAAGCTATAAAGAGAAAAGAAAGCTAGAAATCCTCCTTATAGGTAGCTTGTACATCAAGATTTCATAAATTGAAATGAAAATGATTTACTTCCCAATCTTATTTTATAGACTTATTTTAATATTAATACTGTGCATAATAGCATGCAGTAGGCACTTCATAATTCACCCATAAAATGTCACTCCCCCTGTTTCTCATCAAAGATTTAATAGGCTAGCTATCAAAAGCAAAGGGCTGATGTCTTTTATTACGGGAAGCTGCATTATTTGTACAATTAGGCTCATGCTTACAAGTACTGTATTAAAGTAGGCTTGAACGACTAACTAAGGGATGTTTATCATGAGCAATTAGCTGTAGGAATATGGGCTCCATTCTTCCCTTGTAGGTGGGAATGAAAGACCCAGCAAATGAATATTTCCTGCCCTTTGTGTACCTTGTGTGTCTTCCTATATCTGAATAACTCTTTGTTTGTGTTATTTTACGTAGCTTCCCTTGGATCTAATAGCTCTTCATCTTCCACGACATCACTGGACAACAAGCAGAATTGTCCCAAAAAGTGGAATTCCATAAGCAATAAGAAGAAGGGAGAAGGGACTTTGAAGGCAAAGGCTGTTGCACCCAAAGCAGTTGCTGGCAAGTTTTTTTCTGTGTGTGTTTTTTAATGCAATTGTGGTGGACGTGCTGATAAGGATAGGAGAAATAGGCCTCTCAGTACTCTGGGTGAACCTAGACTTCTAATGCATATGCTAAACTTTTGCATTAAGGCATGCATAGATTTTCCAGGTAAGCTTTTATTGTTATTTGGTGTGATGGTGGGATTCTAGGGTTATACATGGTGGAATAAATGTTACACCTTGCATGCTGGAATTCAGTCAACAGCATCTCCACGTTAGGGTCTGGAAAGACTTTTGCCCAAAACCCAGGAGAGCCACTGCCAGTCAGTATCAGCTCCGCTGGGCTAGATGGACCCGTGATCTGATGCAGCATGATGCGGCTTCGTATGTTTTTCTGCAGTTGGACTGATATGGCTGCTCATTGACACATGGTCCCTGACCAGGTGACAAAACATTTATGTAGTGGTGTTGTAACTAGGCCAGTGGCTTTCGCATTGTCCTTTTGTTCTGCACAGATTAGGCATGCATAAAATTGAGGACTGAGCCTGCTGTGGAAAGGATATATAAAATGTTTGGTCAGCCATGTAGTCTCTCTTGTGGAAGAAACCAGGCATACATAGTGCTGAATTGCTGGACCCCTTGATGTCAGTGTGTGAAAAACTGAAATCTGAGGTTGCAATCATGTGCAAACTTCCTTGGGAGTAAGCCCCATTTAATTCAATGGGACACTTCCAAGCAATCATGCAGAAGGTAGAGATGTGCATCAGGGAAGTGGATCTCTCTTTTGTGGTGCAAAGGTGATAGAAGCAGGACTCTCACTGCATGAGGAAGCTTGTGAACCAACTCCTGATTTGAGGTATTCCTGTTCTGGCCCTTGAGTATTCTGTGTACCAAATTGTTATTCTGCCCTCCTGTGTACTATATCAGTATATTTCAGTTTGTGAGTTGCCTGTTGCCCAGCTGCAGGAGGCTTTCAGCTACTGTGAATACACAGAGGTGTGTAGCACAGAAATACTGTACCTTGTCCATCACAAAGGAGAGTGCAGGTCAGAGTTCTTTGGGCTGCTGCAATTTTAGTTTGACTTTGAAGGCTCCATTCTTGAATTTAAGCCCTCTAATCATGCTGATCTTGATTTCAACTATTCTATGCATATTAATTTTGCCAAACTTTTGAAGAGGGTATTTGATTCTCTGGCTTGCTGCTGAGATCATGTTTAGTTCCATTAATGCACTATCTACTGATGTGGCCAAGTATGAATAATTTGTAATAGTCCTTTCCTCCTTTGATGTGTTTCTAATATTTCATCTTTACCATTTTTGTCGATCTTAATTGCACAGGAGGAAATAACACTTTTCCATCTGCAAAGAGAAATCCTTTTGATGACGGAGAAATTCAGATAGGAGACCGAGTGCTGGTGGTAGGACAGAGGACTGGCACCGTGAGATTCTACGGGACGACCAAGTTTGCACCAGGTGAGCTGTCCGCTTGTCTCACAGGACAGACTTTTGCTGGATGGATAGTCAGAAACCTTGCTTGGAAGTGGCAGATAGGCAGCTTTCTGAGGTGACATTTAAAAAGAAAATACCCTATTTGTTTCTTCCTTGCTGCTCAGTAAGCAGCATTCAGAAATAACTGTATGTTGAAAAAAATGCTGAAATATTAAATAACAATTCAAAACTAATCAGTAAAACCCCTTTAACAACTGAATCATATAGCAGTCACATTAACTAGAAGTATTAACATAGAAACAGAATGAGTCAGAAGGGCCATCTAGTCTGATTCCAGCTCCAGCCGGCTCCACTCATGACATGCCTTCCATGTGCATGTCCAGCCTATCCTTAAACACCCTCACCGCTGGGGCTTCAACCACCTCCCTATGATTAGAAATCATAACTATTCAGTAAAAGTTGAGAAAAGTCATAGGTTAACCTGATGACTGAACTGCTGAAGAAAAATACTCCATAACTAGGGACCACAAACGGAGAAAGCGTTACTCCTTTGCTGGCCCCTGCAGAGTCTCTAAAGACAGAGGCCTCAAAGCAGAGCCTTCAGAAAGCCTCCTTATGCTTTGCCAATTTCATGTGGTTGATGGTGCCTTGGAAACACCAAATCCTTACGAAAGAGGGATTTAAGTGTAAGAACCAGGCCTTTGAACTCTGCCCATAACCCCACACAAAACCACTGGAGAATATTAATGCTGTTTAGATCTGTTCTAGCTGGTCCTGCCCAATAATCCAACTGCTGTATTTTGACCCAGTTGAAGGTTCAAAGAAGTTTTGAAAAATGGCCTCATCCACAGTTTGCTGCAATAAGCTAACTTGAATATTTTCAGGGCATGGATAACTGTGGCCAGGCTGTCTTTTAAAACACAAAGAAGGACTATTTGATAAATGTCTATTGTCAAACTAACTACAGGAATGGAGACTATTTAGTTCATTTTCTTTTATACCTGGGGATGAATGAATCCATCAAATGTGAAATGAAGTGCAAAATTCAAAATATAATTGCATGCTGGATTATTTATTGTCATTGCTATTTATGATTTAAAAGATTTTTAGCTTCATTGTCCCTGCAAGGCTTAAAAGAATGCAAAACAGTTAAAAGCACAATTGCATTTTAACACAGAGACACATGTATGATTGCATGGTACATACAGACACATGTGCCAGCGGCTGTTATTAAAGATTTTATAAATACCAATTGCAGACTAGATTGGTTGGCATTTTCAGGAACTGGAAATTAGATTGGTTTGTATTAAAGTGTAAACCGAATGAATTTAACCTCATCCCTAGTATAAGCACATCTCTCCAATCAAGTTAAAAAATAGCACAGTCTTGGGTAATACAGTCTTGAATGTAAGTTGCTGCCAGAACAGATATTGACAGAACAGAAAATTTGGACCTGCTGATGCTTCCATTTTGATATGATCCCTTGAAACTTTATCTTGAAATGCTGGTGTTTGCTAACATTAAGATTTAATGTTATTTTTAAACATGTAAGGGATACAAAACATTGTTACACATTGGCCTTAATAAAGCCGTTTCTGATTAACATGAATGTATGATACTGTCTTATATGGTCAAGACTTTGGTTCATCTCAGCCAATGTTTGGTCCTCTGACTGGTCCTCCTTTTTAACTGGAGATACCATTCAGGACTGGAGCTGGCTCTCATCTGTATGCAGAGGATGTGCAGAGCTGTGGGTCCTTTCAGAAGCAGTCGTGTTAGCATGGGGAAAATATTTGCTTGCATTTTTAGTTAATGTTCACTTTTTGCTGAAGCAAGCACTTAACCTCTTGCAACTGCACACTCAAATTCAGCCACTGTTGATCAGACTTGTTCAAGACAAAGGCAGGCACAATGAAAGGGTCCCTCTTGTTTCAAAACATTACAGTCTCTTCCAGAACATCAGCTTGCAAGGAACAGGAAGCATGAATGAACTGGCCTTCCTTTTTGCTTTAGTTTAGAAGCTGCAAAGGTGCTCTGCCAATCAGCAGATTGTGCATGCTCATTAATTATTGTTTGCCTCTGCAACAACAGCACCCAATTTAGCTATTTAGGATCCACTGAAGCTTGCCTCTGTTTGGCCACTTCTCTTTGCCTCCTCTCATTACTGCCCTGAAATTACTTTGATTCAGCAGATGCCTTTGCATCTCACTCCACGTAATGGAAAGAAAATGCAGTGTAATTTCAGGGAATCTTGCAGATCGCACCACTCTTTAGAACTGCGCATTTTTGCTGAGTTCTTATGTAACTGCCAGTGTGGGTTTTCTTTTGTGTATGTGATGATACCTCTACTGCAAACATAGTGCTTTTACTGTGAAAAAGTGTGTTGGGGTGGGGAGGAAAATTATCCTGAAAAAAGCCACCTTAATGTGAGTTTTGACCTAAGGGAAAATGTTCTTCTCGTGGAAAATGTTTTCACTGTAGCATCTGACAGCTTTAAAGTATAGCAAGCAAAGGCGTATGTGGTTGCTTAAGCATTGCTACTGATAAACCGGCAGAAAATCTGTCGCTGTTGCTTTTTGAAGGCCAAAGGAGAATTGTGCCTCCCCAGCTGAGCCTTTTTAATGCACGATAGAATTCTTGCTGCTTCTGCTTGTAATTAGCTTTGCCCTTAAAACTGCACCCTAAGCTCCAAATGACTTGAATTTTAATTTTAACTCTTCATAGGACTGGATAATTTAAGAGACTGCAGTAGGGCATTATGGAGCCTCTCTGCTTCCTATAGAATGAGCAAATGTGTTGCAAATTTTCCTGCCTAAATGTGCCTGATTGTCTCAGTGCCCCGTGGGGAGATGAATTATTTCTGGCAAAGTTCTTCCCCTCCTGTACCTTCCATTCCCAGTCCCCTGTGCTTCAGAGGGAAAGTAACCAAGTGGTCAGTTTGAAGTGATTATTTCCATGTTCTTGGAACACTTTTAGTGCAAAGGAAGAGCTGCAGCAAAAACTTTTCAGAGAGAAAGTTCCAGGCTCATCCCCTAGCATATCCAGGTAGGGCTGCGAAAGGCCCCTTCAGTCTGAAACCCCGCGGAGCAGCAAAACCCAGTCTGTGCAGGCAAAACTACACTAGATAGATCAGTGGCCTGACTGTTTAAGGCAGCTCTTCAGATTCCTAACAGAAGGGGCCCGGGTAAGGGCAAGTTAAACAGAAACAAGCAAGTGTTCCGTTGGAAGTGATTGCTTCCATCTTTTTGGAGCAAGACTGAACAAAAGGAGAAATCTTGATTGTGCTTCTAAATTGGAGGCGATCTGATTCTTCATGCTTTACCGATCAATTGTACTTAGCACTGTGATGCTTTAGAACTTTCCCCCACCCCTCTTTCTTTTCCTTACTAAAATCATCATCTTTATATGCACAAATAGGATTAATTGCTACTCCACAAGTTGAAACCAAATTTGAGCGCACACTTGCCATCTCGATCATTTATTCAAGCTGCTTTATGCAAGACTCTCTCTTTTTCCCTGCCACCCCGCAATCCATTCCTCCTCCTGACTGACTGTGCTAATTGCAGCCTCATGTTGGCTCAAGCATTTCTGTACAAAGAAAACCCTTCTCTGCAGGAAAACAGTAACGCTTTTTACGAGTGTGGTGTTTTTCGTTCTTCTTTTGCTTACCCGTGGCTCTTCAAACCTCTGATTTTGACTGTTGCAGGGTTTTGGTGTGGAATAGAACTGGACAAACCTCATGGCAAGAATGATGGCTCAGTTGCCGGGGTGCAGTACTTTAGCTGCTCTCCAAGATACGGTGTCTTTGCACCTCCTGCCAGGGTGCAGAAGTAAGTATGGAGTGCTATGATGACTGGTCAACACGATTTGTTCTCCACTTTCATTCAGAAAGTACTTTAATTCAGAGTCTGCTGCCAACTAGGGGGAAGCCTAGAGGAGCGCCACACTGTTCTGCTGCCAAGATTTAGATCATCCCTGTTCTGAGACTGGATGAAATGAAGTCATCAGTCTTTGGTGCTAATATGGGAACATTCAATAAAGCTGAGATCTATTCCGGGCTTGTTTGCTGTAAAGAAAAGTGGCTGTGTCAAATTTTCTTGACTTTTACAACTCTTTCCTTAGTAACAATAAATTCTAAGGATTTAAGATGTGTTCTTGCTGGAAGAGGTCTAGTCCTTGCAAGAAGGCCTTTTAAAACCTCAGCAGAACAAGCGAGGAGATGCAGCTCAGTGGCAGAGAAGATGCTTTGCATACAAAAGGTCCCAAGTTCCATCCCAGCACTGCAAGGCTGGGCTAGAGAAGACGCTCAGCCTTGCAGCCTTTAGGAGCTGCAGCCAGTCAGTTTGGGCACTGCTGAGACAGGCAAACCAGTGGCTTGACTTATATAAGGCACTTCTTCATATTCCTAAAGGGAAAAAATTAAGTCAAAGCTTTTGTCTCCCCTGGAGCTGATCAGCATCTTTCAGCTGGGTCATTTCTCAAACCCTCCTTGCACGGTAGTGTGCTAATGCGTAGCAGAGCACAAATGAATGTTGGTGAACGGGAGGGTTTGCAGGCTGTGGGAATTTGAGCCAGGGATTGCACTAGAGGAAGGGAGGAACCTGGTCAGACAAATGACAGGGCTGGGCCAGAAGTAGGACGGTGAATAATGCAGCGGGGCAGAGGCACAGGTGTCTTAAAGATCCCGAAGTGGAAAGATGATGAGCTGAAAGCAGAGGTGGGTACGGATACAAGGGCGATGTGACCTTGGCGAAAGGAATGATCGGTGGTCCCGGGATCCCATTCTAAACTGACTGAAGAGGAGATGGGATGAAGGAGGGAATGGTACTGAGCAGGAACACGGCAATAGCTGGATATGCGGAGCAAGTTGGGGAACATTCGTGATTACCCAGCACCCACTAGCGGCACCGTCAGAAGGTCTTTGCCCAACGTGCCTATTTTGCATGTCTTCAAACAGCAGAGAGTTCTCATCTTTAGCATTAAAAACTGGAATAAAAGCAATAAAAAGCATATGAAGAGAACTGCTGCAGAAATGCAAAGAACAGTGCATCCCTGGTGGGTTTAATGTGCCCATGCAGAGATTGCAATCCTGAGCATCCTTGCGCACGGTGGGAGCTTCAGTGCGTGCTGAGTCTCTGTCCATCGTGCAGCCATTCCCGGTGAGGAGAAGTGAGGTATGTGGGGGGTCAGATTGCAGGACCATGGCAGACTCTGTACTCTGCACAGCCAGCTCCCCACTCTTTGTATTCTGGAGGGGGAAAAATAGTTCTTTTCTAGTGATGCTGCTTAACCAATTACCGTGCAGAGGTAGCACAGCTTTCTCTTTACTCTCATTGCATTTAGTCTTGATTCCTTCTGATCAGTAGGAAATTCACAGGCTTTGGGGAATTCTCACTTTTCTGTTGATTCCAAGTGGTGGGTTTTGTTGCGTGCTGAAATTAGTCACTGCCAGCTCTATCGTAAGTGAAGAATTGGTCCCTTTTAAATCCTTTTTCAGAAAGAAAGCGCTAATGCATGATTTCATTTTCAGGCTAACAGGATCTCTAGCCTCCCTCACAGATGCTTCATCAAGTAAAATAAATCATTCTTTTCCTGGTAAGAACTGGACATGTGTCTTATTCTGTTCCTATGTTACCTGAGTTAATTGCAAATGCCACATTTTGGAGACAAGGCTGTGAGTGAAGCTGGAATGGGAGGCCCTTGAAGGCAGGAGCTTTCTTCCTTTGTTTAAAACATGCTTACAATTTTAGAACACTTCCTTTAAAAAACCAACACAAAATACATATGTCATTTTCCTGATTTGAATACATATTGATAAGAATGTTCTTTCCCAGCTTAGGTATAGAGTGGCATGCTGGGATTTTTTTTTCCTAGTGAAATATGGTAAACCCTTGGCTACATATTGTGCATCAGGTCACCGTCCTTCCTTCCTTACGTCCGTCTGTCTGTCCATCCTTCCTTTAATCTTAATATTTATATACTGCCCCATCTCCATAGACTCTGGGCAGTTTACAGGAAATTAAATCAACAGTGAGTAATATTTGTATTATTAATATTTAGACTAATATTTTGCATTAGTCAATATACAACTAATACAATATTATTTTTAATTTATTTATTAAAAGTTTTTCTAAACTGTCCACTACAAACATCTTGGGATGGTTTACAAAAAGTGAGTAGAATAAAACAAATCTGACAATTGATACACTAAACCCCAGTTAATAAAACTGACACGAGAACTAATCTGGGGAGGCCAGTCAGAAGAGGTCAGTTTTTAAATTCCTCATAAAGGTGGGAATTTGGGAAATTTGCATCTCTCTAGCTTCCTTATATGGACTCCACTTCTAAGATCCAAGAGACTGCTCTGCATTGGCATTGTCGTCTCCGGTCTTCAGGTGCGAAGCAGTTCACTGCAGGCCTAGTCCAGCAGCCTGTGTGCGGTGCTGTGCGTGGCCCATGACGTTCAGTCATGCTGTTCATAGCCAGACTTCAAGGCTGGAGAGCCGCATAGGCAGAGCACGCCCCTCTGCTGCAGGCAGGGGATGGGCTGAACGGGCAGAGAGGACGTGGCTCCTCTCCACTGGGCGTGCTGATCCCTGTGCATGCAGCAGCCTGCCCCGTCCGAGCCCCCTGCAGGTGTGCAGGGGAGGGTGGCTAACGGCCATGCTGGCTTGGCATGACGAGGGCTGCAGTCTTACATGCCTGGAGGGCAGCAGGTCGGGCCTGCTATGGGCTTGCCACTTACCAGACTGGCCGATGAACCTTCTCTCTCCTCCTGTCTTCAGGTTTTCGACGCAGCTTCAGTACCACCTCTGCATCCTCCCAAAAGGAGATACACAGGAAAAATGCCTTTGTCAAGTGAGTGATTCCTTTGCTTGGGCAGAATGTGTGCATTCTGTCAACTGCTGTGCCTAGAGCAATTAACCTCTTTCTTTCTCTCTGGTGGCTCACATCTTCATGAGAAAGGCAGCATCTTGATATAGGCATGTAGCTCCCAACTTTCATCCCTAATGATTTTAGGAAGAAAGGATGTCAGTGGTGGCTTTTGCTTTCCTGTGTGCCTTCTTTCTGCACTGGGTGATAGTGACTGGAGACAGCCAGATGTGCTTTTAAAAAGAAACAGAAAGAATGGTAGAAAGAATGGGCCAGAAATTCTGCTCCAAGAATCTTGGCTTATCTTCCCTGCCTCTTCGAGAGAAGCCAAGCTGGCTGACCTTTTAAAACAATGTTACTTTCCCTACTTCCAATACCCCTATATTTCCTGCTACCTTTTAATGGTGCCTCACTTTGGACCAAACTGGATGTGCCATAAAAATACTTCTCTGCATTTACCATGGACACGTCTGTTCTAATGAAATAAGACCTGCTCTGGGAAGGGGCATGTGACAATTACTGGGATCACAGAAGGTAAGGAGGAGAGTTTAACCTTTTCCTCCAGTGCTGCATTCCGACAAGAAAAACCGGGGAGGAAAGCAACCAAATTATCCTTTCTTTAACACCGTTGACCTTGTTGTACCTAAAGTGAATAAAGTGAAAGATGTGCAAGATCTGAAGAGAAGGCCGAGTATAAAGTGAATCAAGCAGAGTTCGTGCAGCGTTTCCTCTTGAATTGGGAGTGAGTGTGTCGCGTGTCCTTTAAAGGAACCAAATGTGTGTTTTGTCTTAGAGACCAGGTCAGTGGGAAATTGGTCTTTGTAAAGAGGGATTCCTGGAGTCGTAATATGGCAGAAGCAGATCTCCTCTCTGAGTGCAGGGCAGTCTTAGTTTTGTTCTTACGTTGCTTTGCATCGGCTGTTGCCTTCTTTTCTGCCCAGGTCCAAAAGCTCTTCGCTGCGACGCAGTTGGAGCAACACGACGACCGCAGCCAGCACCGAGGGCCCCGTGAAGCTCCGCGAGGGCTCACAGGTTCTCCTCAGCAGCTCCAGCGAGATGGGCACCATCCGCTACATTGGGCCCACTGACTTTGCCCCTGGCACGTGGCTCGGTCTGGAACTGCGGAGCGCCAAGGGCAGAAACGATGGCTCTGTGGGCGACAAGCGCTACTTCACTTGCAAGCCCAACTACGGCGTCTTGGTGCGGCCAAGCCGAGTCACCTATCGTGGGATTAATGGGATGAAACTTGTTGACGATGTCTGTTGAAGAACATGGTCTGGCCCTGGGATGTGGGCGTTTTGAGAAATAAAGCGCGCTAAGGAGGCCCGCTCACTGCCTGCTTGGAGTTCTGTCTTGTCTAAAGTCCTAAAGCTGCACCGTCGTGATGCGAGCACTAAACTAGCCCGATTGGAGCACATTAGGACTCCAAGGACATCCGTCTTAAGAGTTTCCCCTGCAGAACAGTCCTTGCCTGAGCGCTTCTTGTGCAAAAGACATTTGGGGGTTGAACTGCCATATTAGTTGAATAATAGGCTGTTTTCTCCCTGGCTCTGTATTGCTGCGCTTTCCCACTTCACAAATGAGCTTTTTCATCCGATGTCCTAATGAAGCCATAATGAAGCTCCGCTCTTGATACGGCGGAGCTGGTTAAACAAAGCAGTAAGATTTGTCAACTCTCTTCATCTTCTCTGGAAAGAACAATAACAATAAGGGAGGGAAATGGCAACATTTGCGGGGTGGGGAGAAATATAGAGGAATTGGTACTTCCCCCAAAGCACAGAATGCCCAGCTGGAAAGAGCCTAAAGAGAAGAATGCGTTCCTTCAGTGCTATGTACGTGAGCAGACTGAGTAAAGGGCTGGTGGGGGGGGGGGGCTAAGAAAAGAGCACAAACATTTTCAGGTTTGTAGTAAAAGCACTTTTTTAACAGTATGTGTGCATGTGTTTAGAAAAAAGATAGCAACATGCCAGAAGCACTTTCAAAAATACGGTCGGCACAAGAATGATGCACTTTTATTTCTCCTCTCTGGAGAGCTTTTCTTAGTTGTTATGGAGAAATCATGTTCTTAGTCGATGCTGCAGCTAGTTGCTCTGCAGCGTTTTCTATGTATCAAAAGCTCTGCAGTAAAGCTTTCCAGCCAGCATCTGGATTGGCTGATGGATCTCTGTTAAAGTCAGCTCTAAGATCATGTATACGTGGAGGTGCCCCCTCCTGGCATGGGCAGGCGAAGACGGAGTGTATGCCCATTTTGGTTTCTGACAGCAGAAGCTGTTGCCAGAGCTCCCCTCTGGATTACACGCCCCTGCATGGTTCAGTCGTAGCCGCCACCTTGGAGGAGGAGCTGTGGCTGATCCTAGTGTTACTGCAGCAGGGAGTTCTCCCTTAAGCCAGCCTGGGATCTTTAGTTGGAATCTCTGTGTCAGGTTAGTCACAGCCGAAGGGGTGAGCTCAGCACTTGACCCTTGGGGCTCATCAAAGCTGGAGAGTGTCCAGACCAGCCCAAGGCAGAGGCAAAATCTCAGGATGTTGAAATAATATTTATAATTGTATTCCTTGAAGTACCCAAGTAGCTTCTTGGCCTACTTCAAAGACTAAAAACTGCACATACACATTTTAAAGTCTTTGTTTCTTTGTTGCAATTTGGTGCCCATTTGGCCACAAACTGCTAGTTGCCAGCTTGGAGGTTAAAATGGTCTTGGTGCTTGCATCCACAAAGCCATTTGCTCTTCGCCGTTCTGTACAATGTACAATAAGAATTCTCTATCACTGTGGGCACATCTTTTGAAAAAGTGAGTCATAGCATTTTGTGTTTAAGCCTTTGCTATTTTTCTGTAATTGCTACAGTGTCACCAGAAGCATGCATCCTAAACAAACAAGCAAACAGCATTTAAAACACTTTTAAATAACAGTGATTATGAATTTATAATTTCTCTTGCTGTGAAAGACATCATGCACCTTAATAGCTTGGCTTATTTTAACTCTTATTATATGTATTCAGGTAACAGAAAAGCCACAAAAGCAACAAAATGGCTTCACTCTTGAAAATGAGGTGTCTTGTCAGCTTGCACTTAAAACAATTTAAGTATCCGTCTCTTTTTTTAATTTTTACTAAACCTTAGCTATTCATAAAAATAGGTATTCTATTTTCAGCGCTGCTGGAGCAATTTTCCTGATCTGCATTAAACATGAAAAAGCTGTATTGCTAATGAATATTTTTAAGGTAATGCTGATTGTGAGCTTGTTTTACTTATAAGCCATCTGAAAACTGGTGAAATGTATTGCAAGATGCAGATGTACCTTGATGCACTGAACCTTGCCATGTCCAACATCTGTTTCCTGATTTTATTTTTGTTGTTAAGACTGCGGTTGATAGTTGTCTGTAATGATGCCCATTGCTTTTAAAATATTGAGCTATCACACTTACTTTTAAAAAATGCTTTATTTTAATGTTGCCCTACTGGTTATGTATTTAGGACACTGAGCAGCAGTTGTAATGTCATGAAGCAGATGTTTTAAATACCTTTTTATGCCTGTAAGATATTGATGTACCTGTTAGATATGCCAGTCTTGAACATAAAGATGTTTATGCATTCCCTATATATTTGTCAGCTCGTATTGCTTGTTTGCCCTCCTCCGCTATTTGAGTGATGAGGCTTCCAGATAAGATTAAAAAATAGGAATGTCTTGATACTTGCCGATGGGATTGCTACACAGTGGGAACTCTATCACCAAAATATCAATAAACATACACAGTAGTCACACATTATTACTTTTACTCTAGTTAAGCTTTTTAGAAAGTCATGGAACTCTGCTTGCATCAATCCAAAGTTGTTCAATGGAGTGAAGCTTTGCTAAGCAATTCTACCCAGATTTAAGCCCCATTGAATGCAATGGACTTACTCTTGAGTAAACAAGTATAGGATTGCGACCTGGCTTTGATGTATTAGAGTTCTTATCAAATAGATATTTTCATGCAGTTGCGGTAATGCACGAGGACATAAAAAGAGCCATCCTGGGTCAGACCAAAGGTCCTGCGAGTCCAGCATTTTGGTCATACGGTGGCCAGTGAGCTGCCCATGGTAAGTCTGTAAGCAGGAGGTGAGTGCAACAGCTATTCCTGCCCAGGTTGCTCAGTCACTGGTGTACATAGGCAGACTGCCTCTCTCACAGGAGGCAGCAGCCTGCCACCGAGATTAGCAGACTCCGATAGCCATAACCTCCATGAATTGTCCCATTTCCCCCTTGAAGCTATTGAAATTGCTTTCCATCAAACAGCCATATTGAAGTACAGTATTTCAGATGCAAGTCTGAAATATGTAATCCATCCTTGGATTTAAGCATATTATTGCATGTGTACTGGAGCAGGCAAGCTCCTGATACTTCATTATACGTTCCTCACTTTGCTGAAAGGGTTGGAGTCTTACAATCCCATTTAGCGCCTGCCAAAATGGCAACAGTTCGTTATTGTTTGTGCCGCCTTAGGTTAGGTACAGGGTCCTCTTTGCCAATTGATGTAGTAGTGTGAATCCTGTACTCACATTGCCATCATATTCGCCTGCTTGCGTCCAGCAGCTCCTCACCCTGTTCATGTCCTGGGCAAGACTGAAAGGGCATCGGCCAGTGAGTAGCTCCTTTCCACCCTGCCTTAATCCCACATGGGGTGGGAAGACTGTAAGATTTTGCAAGGAGCTCCTGGAGCATCAGCAAAGTGCATTGTGCCATCCCGTGTTGCTTCCCCATAAGAAGTAAATGGTTCAGGAAGGGGCTGGGCTGTGATTTTTTAAAAGATTGATGCCCCCATCATTCCTGACCATTGTCTCTGCTTGCTGGTGTTGCATTCCAAAACATCTGGAAGAGATCGGCTTGGGGAAGGCTGATATAAATTCTAGAAAACTGAAGCCCCCTAAATTGTCATAGGTAAGATGTTTAGAACAGCTGTACCTTTCTGCCTCAGTTAAGGGATTTCCAAAAACCAATGGCTAGAGGTTAGAATGCTGACCTCTATCAAATAGCCTAGATCCAGATGAACATTTCTTGACCTTGGAACCAAAATGAGGTTTGTTTAATATTACTATTTTCTATTGGCTTGCAGCATAGCAACCTTGCTGCAATCATCATTAAATGATACACAGTTATTCCAGCTGCCAGTCAGGCCTTATCAGTTCATAGACAAGGCTAATGGGGTACTGTGGAGGTAACACACAGGCAAACACGTCTTCCTTTACAGTCAGTTTATTTTGTCTTCATGCCTTTAGCTTCACTACACTTGATTACAATACAAATACAATACAAAATACTTAATGACCATATATTAGTATTTTATCTTGAGAAGGATCCCTGAAATGCATAGGCCCTTGATTTATGAGCAATGTTGCATAAGCTTCTGTACAAATGTGACACACATTCCTCATGACAACGCTTTGATACGGAAGGAGAGGCTGGGTACAGACATCCATGTGAGGGATTATGCAGCTGTGAAAGAGAGCTGAAACTGTAGTACTTGCTTAGGATTTAGGCAGAGCTGATGGCCTCAATTACAGGAGCAAATGCCCCAAAGGACATTGTTAATGTCCGACAGCTGGACCTCATCATGCACTGCAAAATGACCATGGAATACTTCAGCAAAGCTGCATTTCTGTAAACATTTTCAGAATTAGGATAAAAGGAAACGCGAATGAGGTACTGCATCCGGTGGCACTGTGTTCCTATGCACACTTACGCTGGGTCGCATCCCTTTTTAAAAAACTGAGTCAACCTTCCATTTGAGTGTTCATGCACTGAACATGGCAGGAAGAGTGGTGCACTCAGAGCAACAGTCGGGGTTACGATTTGTCTATTGTCTAAATGGGCTCCCCTTTTTTTTGCACACTTCCAGTACCGCAGGAGACGGGCAACATGAATGTTCAGACTAGCGCTCCCAAAACGTTCTAGGAAAAGAATATTCTGATGCAATGGGACAGCTTCCCCAGCACTGCTGCGAGACTTTCGCTCTCCTTCTGCAGGTTGTTCAGCAAAATGCTCCTCCTCATAGACTAACTTTTTGGTCTGCAAATAAAGTAGATGATTTTTGGTACAACTGTGGGTCTAGTTTTACTAGCTTAATGCTGAAGGGAGTAGTGGACTTAAACCCCCCAGTTCTCTTTTATTAGCTGATAACTCCTCCTTTCAGTGCTGTAACTAACACAGCCTTCTCCAAGGTTAGACCCTCCACTATGGCATTGCTGTCTGGAGGTGATGGGCAATGTAGTTGCAGTCCAACACAGCAGGCAGTATCCAAGTCGGGGAAGGCTGAACTAACATTGTTTAATTCAGCACCCACTGAACCACAACGATGCAAATTCTAAAAAATGATCCAATTTTGCCAGTGACGACTCATTTGGATGACTCTGGATGAAGCATTTGGTGGGGAGGAGACACTTGCTTGCAACTTCTTTTTGCTGTACCTTTTCTCGTAATGCCACAGAATAGCAATTCTCTGGGGCTTGCCTTAATTGTATTTGAGTCTCTTCCGCTGTAATGCAGCATATTGTACCATAAATAACACCTTCAAACACAGGCACTGAAGTAGTTCACCAGAATTTCTGAAATGCCATGTACTGAAACTGCTCCATAAGTTGGTTATGTCCTTGGAATTGGCCCTGAGCCTCTGAGCAGAGAGTAGTTAGAAGGCAGAAATGGGGATAGATGCCTCTAACCATTTTGTGTCCCTGTCTGCCTATCCAACTGTAAGCTTATAGAACTGCGTAAGAACAGTGCTGTCCCGCATGGGACAAAACATCCCTCTATCAAACATCATTATTCCCATTTATATCTGCATTTATGCCTAGGCTGGTAAGATACATGCCTTGCAAATTACTTCCTCCCCTGGAGTACTCCTCCAGTGCTCTCCTGCTGCAGCATAACTCAATCTCTTATCACCCACCTGTGCTAGAAATGTAAGAGGACTGAAAGTTCCATTTCTACAGTGATGCAACCCTCCAAATAACCCTGCATTGAGCATTCTGAGCACCTGCCTCTGTTGAGATGCAGAAACTTCACTAACGAGTATCAACATCAAGTTCAGCCTATCTTTTGCTGCCAGGTATGCGATGTATATACACTTGGAGACTTGTGGAACAGTCCTGATTTTAAAGCTGTCTGCATGAAACAGTCTGGCTTGGCAAGAGAGGCTCTTGGCCCCTGCTGTAGCCCCACAGAAAAGGACTCGGGGAGAAGCTCTTGAAGTACGGCATTCTGGCAGGGATGTAGGATACTGCAAGGGCCTCAGCAGATGCGCTTGCCTTCATGCTCTTGCGACTCACATTTTGCAGACTCCCGAGTTCTACATTTAAGAATTAACCCTGTGCAATTCCTGCAGGTAGGCATGAGCAAGTGAGACTCGCAAGCACAACATCTCCACAAATTTATTAAAATCAACTGCTTGCCTCTGCTACAATGAACAGGGGAGTCAATTTAAAAAGGAAATCCCCTGTGCCATGACTACAGAGCTGTTTTATAAACACGGGGGGGGGGGGGGGGGGAGAGACAGAGACTGTCAGAGGAACTGCAGGCTGGAAGTACGTTTGAGCTTTTCTGCTGGAGCTGTCCTTCAAGGCCTTGGTGGTTGCCCCATGAAGGGAAGAAGGCACCTTTAGTGTGCAATTGGGATCCAGGTTTTGATCTTTCCAGCTAAGGATTCAGGGTCATTCCCTTTGATTTACTGCTCCCCTAGCTAATTTGTGTCCATGGGGAGTGGTTGTCTTCTGCCCACCATTCAAGAAGGTCACACTACCAGATTTACATATAAAATCCAATCAAATCAATGGGCAATGTAACTGGACACAATTGCTGCTGCATTAACTTAGTGGGAGAAATATGATAAACCCTCGAGGCAGAGGCAAAAGGTACGAACTGGCCTTCTTTCTCCTCTTGCATTCTTTAGAACAAATGTGAGAGCTGAGTTAGCAAGAGCCTAGACAACTTCTGTGGATTTCACTGAGGCTTCTGCAGTGGATTATCCCCACAATTCAAAACATCCCTGGAGCAACCATCTTAAGCATCCCTGATGGTCAACAGGCCGATGTGTTACCTGTCCATAGCAGCACCACAACTTTCTAACAAGTGACGTCACACAGCAGCAAACTGTCCACCCCACCCCATCTAACCATTCTGCAAAATGCAGTCACCTAAGACAGTCGACCTGGCACCTGCTTCACTGGCAACCCTTTTCATTTCTGGTATCACTAGTGGCTGGTTAGCACAAGTTTCCAAGTGTGACAAAATGTGACTCTCTGGCATGCCAGCTGATGCTGAGAGTGTGATGAAGTGGCAAGCAACTGTCACGCCATATACTAATTTTTCAGTATGCACATACATGGACTTTGCCTGGGCAAAGGCTTGGAGAGTTGACCGGTGACTGTGCTCTAGAAACATCCCTTCTCAGAATACATTGATGCTATGAAGAGTTTGTTTAAACCCCTAAAGTGCCAGGAATCCTGATGCCAATGTATTAATAAATAATATCCTCAAGTTCCGGAAAAATGGGAGTTGCAATGCAATTCTAAGACTCCTTTACAGCCTGCACCCATACTATTAATGCACAGATAGCCCATCATCTCATTACAAGCAGGACATTCCTAGCCTGATTCCCCTTCCTTCTAACATTTGCCATAACCACCACCACTACGAACATGCACCCAAGAGTAAGTGCTAGTTTTAACTGTCTGATGCTGCAGCAGGCAGAAGTTCTGAAGAAGGAGAGGGTACTGTCTCCTCTCCAAGATAAACCACACCATTTTCCCATGTTCTGTAACTTTCTGCAGTTTCCACCTTGGGGACAATTGGAGTGAGACCCACATTTCTGCCACCCTGGCAAGGACACCATGGTTTTTGCATGCTTGTGAAAGGGCCAAGCTGTAGCCGCAGTGCTGTTTCGAATCATCAGTGGTTTTGGGAGGCCGTGTGGCCAGCTTTTGTTTTTGCCATGAGTACAACATTTCCCCACCCTCTCCTCAAATCTAAGACATCAAAAGGGATTCCCAGGACCCTCCAACATGAAACACTTGGACAGTGAGTCTTGAAGCGGAGCATAAACAACAGAGAGGAAGCAATGCGCAGGGACGGGCATAGCGAGCAACCATGCAGATGATGAGACGCGAGAGAGAGCAGGGCCTTGCTGATAATACTGGCGGTGTCCTGGGGTGTTCTGGCCCCCGTGTTTTTTGGGAGGGAAAGGGCTCTGACAAATTGGAGCTTCTTCAGGGTTTGGAAAACAGAGCTCCGGCGTGGCACTTCAGAGCAACTTGGCACATAACAGAAGGGAATTTGGTTCTGTTCTCGTGCTTGCTGTATGGGTGATGATGACTTCTGTTTCAAGGCTCATGAGTCACATGGGAAGAGGGTCAGGCGGACTGGAGGCTTGCAATGCCCCTGGTGGCACTAGTCCCTAAGGTGAGGGCCCTCGAAGCTGCTGGCACAAGGGTGGGGCCGAGGTTTCCAAGGGCAAGCCCTGCTGTTGGTATCCATAGTTAACGTTACCGCAGGGGAAATGGCGGAGCCTGAACAGAGGCACTTCCTTAACGCTGGCTGTCAGTGAAGATGGTTCTAGAAGAAGGGAGGAGCTTGGCAGCCTTCCAGTCACAATGCTGGGTCCCAAAGTACAGTTCCCATCATGCCCCGAGCCTTCCCTCTCAGTTGCCTCTTTCTCTGCCTGTGAAGTGTTTTTGACAATGGGCTTTTCTGAAAACCAGGAGCCGTACGTTGGGTTCCAGAGGTTGGTGGGCTTGTTTCTGGAGCCCCAGCCTTTGTGGAGCTCAGTTGCAGGATTGGACTGACTGTATGCCATATTGACATGTCCCCCTTCCAGGGGAGCCTGCATGTTAGCACACACCGGTGGCTTGACACCAGCCACATTCATGAGAGGTTTTCCTGGCGGTATGGCTGAGGCCAGAGAGGGTGGGGAAGGCAGGACCTGCTCGGAACCCTTTTTCTCTTGCTGGGGCAAGACCAACAGAGGAGGAACTGCTTCGGGGTCTTCGGGACGCACTGGGACCTTTTCCTCTTCTTCAATGCATGGGCCATATTCCACAGGCAGAACAGTGTTGATGACATCGGGGTCCTACCGGGAAGAAAAGAGGAGATATCAAAGCATTGCTTTTTATTTTTAATGCTTGACGCCCAAAGAGCTTTGGTGGAGAAATCTTCCTTTTACTCATAATTAAATATTTTGTCTCTATTTTGTTACAGTTTGATTTTGATAACCATTTAGTGGAACATGCAAAGTTCTCCAGCTTTAGGACAAAACGTGCTAGTAGATAACAAATAAAAACCAAATGTGGGGAAACACAAACAGGCAGACATGTTTATCTGGCGCCAGGGCTTTGAAAGCTTTGCTCTTAAAAGTTTGGGTTTGGATCTTTATGCATTCAGCCATGTGAGAACGGGACCACGGCTGCCACCTCTTCATTTCCATGCTCCGCATGCTTAACGACTCTCAGGCAGCCAGCTGCAATGGGAGTCCCCCTGTGCTGGGAAGAGCTGCATCCCTTGCGTCAGCTGGGGGCTGACGGGTGACAGTTTCGTTCCACTTAGTTCTTGATAAGAAGGACCAACATTTGCAAAGTTTGTCATACTGGAAGAGGAAGACCTTGACTGCAGAAGAAAACAAAACTGATGGACTCACCCACTTCTATCTGCCTCGCATAATATGAGAATTCAGGTACTACCACTCCATGCAATAATTACGGTAACAATCAACTATTGCCATTTATTCCATTTCTATTCTGACTTTCCTCTAAGGAGGCAACACAGATGGTTGTTCCCCCACACCCATTTTATACTCACAGCAACCCTGAGAGAGAAAGGCTGGCCTCCGCTTGCCTGGTGAGCTCCAAGGCTGAGGTCAGATTTCAACTGGGGGTTCCCCAGTCCTGGACCAACATGCTATTACCCCTTGCAGGCTCTCCTGCGGAATCTACTGCCCCAAGATGTCGCAAAGGACTCTGCCTAAGCCGGCTTTAAAAGGATATTCATTGATATACGGTCCATTAGCCGCTGCAGGTCATGGCCACCTCTGTGCTCTGGCACCCCGGTTCCTGGGAGCAATGGCAGGGAAAGGCCAGTGTTCTAATTTCCTACTTGCTGGCATCTGATTCGTCACCACTGTGGGAAACAGGATGCTGGGCTAGGTGGACCTTTGGTCTGACCAAGCAGCACCGTTTCCTTGCGTTTATAACAAATCTTTCCACCCATGAGCCACTTAAGTGTTATAGTAGATATAGTCAAAATAACTACTTTATTCAGAAATATTGGGATCGAGCAGAAGATATATATTTTCGAGAGTCTTAATCTTTGCCTCCAAAACTCTGAAAAAAGGTGGAATTGTACAGGAAAAATGGGGCATACTTTATGATGCAGATCTATTGGAAGTGCACCCCTTTTGGAGAGAGGTAATGCATGCTGGGAACACATAGGGATAGAATAATTCTGACCTGTCATATTTTTTGTTGTTTAGTTAGCTACTTTTATTACAGAACAATATTTGTCTTCATGCATCTAATTCTGGAATATATCCCTACAAGGTGGGCTATTCAGATAGGGTGTAGGTGGAATTATAGACCTGCACATACTGGTTGTATAAGTACAGAAATGGGGTTTAGTATCACTGGGCAGCCGCTGAGGCCCACAACCTTTCAGGGGTTCCTCTGCTGACTCCCAGTTTCTTCTGTCACTCCCCCCCCCCCCCCCCATTAGCATCTACTGGCCAAGATGATTCAGATACCTGCGTGCAGTATTCAATCCGTTCCAGTATGATGGCAAAATTTGGCCTGTCTTCAGGCTGGTGCTGCCAGCATTGGGTCATGATCCGATACCTACAACAGCAGCAGAAAACCACATGGTGATTGGCGGGGAAGGAGCGAGTGGGCTGGTTTAGGTGGATGCTTGGTTTGTTAGAGGAGATGGGGAGTCAGCACCATTGAACCCTGTGCTTTCTATTTATATCGCTAATGAGCTGAATCCGGACTTAGTCATAGTCCCAGGGCTCCTGCAGCAAAATGGACCAGCCTCTCCTTCCCCTCTACAGGGGTGAGCCATATTCAGCTTGCCATGATTTTCATTCCATTTACCCATTCCCTCCCCGCCACCACCTGCCCCTGGCTTGGCAGCTTTTGCGACTTCCTTTCTGACAGCCCCTTCAAAGCACCTTTGCTTGCAAAAGGAGGAGGGCGAGGTTTACACCCCTTTGTACCCCCTTTCTAATCTTTTTGCCCTGACACTCCTCGGGTTAATGCAGATTTCACACTTTCCTCAGAGAATTTGGCTGCTCAGGAAGGTGCAAAACTGCATCCCACCCCCTTTCTGGGCCCACTCTGTAGAAGGGGGTGCGCAGAGATCAATGGGTGTTCCTGGACAGGGACACATGGATGCCCAGGCAGTTCTAGGCATCCCAAAGTGACACTTGGGCATGTGGGGCAGTTGGTATTGGCAGGTGCCCAGGCAAACTTAGCAAGAACACCAATGGGTTTCACTTGCCGCTTCTCCTTACCCACAATGGGGGGGGGGGGCTGTTGCCTGTGTTGGATGACACACCAACCTAGCCTGGGAACAGCACCACCTGGCCCTAACCCAGAGCTTGTCAGGACAACCTGCTGCCACCACCCCGTGCCAATTAGTTTGGGTTAGCACGACATGACCCATCATAGGAAACAACCCACAACGGGTGGTTGTGCTGTGCAAATCCATTCATTGTATTTAATCACAAATCCATTCAAATCTGGATTTCAGGTCACGTCCCCCTCCTTTCTACTAGTTCGGCACAACAGTGAAGTTCACATTTTCAAATTATTTTACATCCCCAAGGCAGCAATCGCAAGCACATTTACTAGGGAGTAGGCTTCACTGAAATTAACCGGACTTGTTTCCAAGTAAACAAGCACAGCTCTGTTCTGCAAATGCAGCTGCTAACGACATGTCATAAAATAAATGGAGCTAACTTTGCACACCACTTACTAGGTAAGTATTTTTATTTTAAGCTGTTATGAATATATCTGAGTGGTGGGGTATACCATAGCAATGCATGCTGTTTGAAGATGGTGCTTTCTCCATATTTCAGGAAGGCACTCAAGGGTCAAATCAAAAGGAATACAGAGGAGGTGAGGATAAGCTTTGCAGATGCGCTGCAGATGAGACCGGAACCAGCGCAGCTGAACTTGGTTCAAAGCAATGGTGCTAAAAGTGGCTAAAACCCAGGTATGGAACCTGGAGTGGGTTGTATATTAGCTCGTTACCCAAGGACCGTCTGTCCACATGAGGAGGAAATTGGTGGAGTCCTTGACGTGCAATTTCCTGGCAGCATCAGGACATATATCAGCAGGCTGTATCATTACATGCACTGAATTCAGTTAGAGGCTCTTAGGCCATTTGCAAGAGAAGACAAAGACTTATGGCTGGAGGATGGGCACTTTGCACAAGACAACAACATTGATGAGTATCTGCCACCATGACAGGGACTGCTACCTTAAAAGGGCGGCTACTGGGGACATTCATCCTAATACGGTAAGAACAAACTCATTATTCAGTTGCTGATCCTAATGTAGCTAAATTGGCACTAGCTGATCACAAGAGAGAAAGAGAGATCAATAGTTTGGGGGAAAATCCCAAGGGTTCTGGATGTGTAAGAAAGTAGTTAGAAAGTAAAACTCTCAAAGAGGGGGACCCTGAAAACAGTCCTATTAGTACTGCACATGGTGACAGACTGCAAGACAGGAAACCAGGGAGGAGAGTCAATGCAAGAATGCATGGCTGGCTAACTGGAACCAGATGGCAACATTTTGCTGTAGGTGTTACTTGTTTTAGCACATACGGCAGACATCCATCCAGGGCAAAGTAAACTCAAAATGTAGGACAAATTGCACTTATGGAGCATGATTCATACACGGGGCCAGGGCAGTTCTTGGGTGGATCCATCCGTCCTCCATTGGTTACAAAATCCAAGACCTCCTGGTTACTTTTGCTGGGATAAGGCATGTATCCAAGAGAGAATATTTCCCACAGCAATACTCCGAATGACCTGGACATGGAAGAGCAAGAAATAAGGTCATGGATACACATGCTGAAACTCAGGCATAGATATCTGGACTGGGACCAATGCCTTCATAATCCCTTTATGTCAGGAAGCCATAATTGTTCTGCTTGGCTGTGGCTCCTTTAGCAACATCAGGGATTATCTTGAGCTTTCTGCAGTGGGTCAGTTCAGCCAACATGGTAGTCCAGGGGCTCCTGGGGGTGAGTGGGAGAGAGTAGGCATCCCACCTGTAGTGTGTGCATAACTTCTGCTTCTACTAAGCATTCCTTGTGCGACTCCATAAGATTGTTTTTCATATCATCTGAACACGGACTATAGGAACTTTTAAGGGTGAAGAACCCAATGGGAGCCATGGGTTCCTCACTGGGTTATTTAGTGCTTAAACAGCCCTGTATTCTGGGTTGCTTAACCCATGGGCTGTCATGTTGCATGAACCAGGTCACTGTGCTACCTGCAATCATATGAGAGAGGGACGTATCATCACTCCTCTCCACCCCAGGATCACTGCCCGGCATGGGGAAGAAGATGCTGACACTGGAAGGAGCTGCGTTGTGAGATGGCTTCTGACGTGACCAAGTGGCCCAGGAACAAGCCTCTGCACTGCAGATCCTCCACCGGTTAAAGGTAACCCTGGAAGCAGCCCCATGTCTTTGAGAAGCAACATAGGCTGCTGTAGGAAAACAAGGGCTGCTCATCTAAAACCTTCGCTAGAAAGGCCCGTTGTAAAAGGGATGGGAAATCTTGAGCAGGCCTACCAGGTATCTGTTTTAGACGTGAATATCCCTTCCATGAAGGCCTCCGGGGGCATCCACTTGACTGGCAGCATCGCACACCCTCCTTTTCTATAGTAGCTGGCCCTGTTGGAGAGGGGGAACAGAAGAACAGGGGTTGATTTATTGGCTCAACGGTTAGCTGGGACAGTGGCAGGCATTTCTTTTTCTTCTGCTTAAAAAGAGCCTTGTGGCCCTATTCTGCAGCGTATCGATGCAAAGGAGGGAAGATGTGCAGGGCACTCCAAACCCTGCAACGGAACAGGGAAAGTCGCACTTGTGGGAATGGCTTCCTTTCATGGGATAAGCAACATTCATGGATTTATGAACAATATTTGGACCTCCCCTCCCCCAAGGCCTTTTGATAGAATCTTGCTCAAAGGCCTCTGTTTGCATAGTATGAGGAGCCCAGTCATGGCAACGGGCCCATGATGTGGGGTTAGTGGGAATTCTGGGGTGGGGTGGGGTGGGGGACCACAGCGTTCCTAAGTCAAGTGTATCTGTACCATATGGGTGTCTCACAGGGCAGATAGCAGCTTTGCAGGCAGGGAGAGATTTTATTAGGGAAATGATACAAGGGGACAGAAAGGCTTCACAGACCCAGTCACGGGCAATATGACGGGGCCTGACACAACCCATCTGCAACCCGGGAGAGTTGTAGTGAGGCGTCCACCACAGGCGCGCATGCCCCCAGTTGTGGCACCTCACGGAGACGTGGCAAGTGAGATGCACAGCCCTGCGACCAGGGATGCTGAGCCACAGGCCTCTCTCAAGCACTGCCCTTAAAATGCTCACAACCCTCACCTGCCGGTCCCTGTTTTTGGCAACGCTGGAATGAGGCCTCGGGAAACCTCTCTGGATTTGAATTTGGCCTCAGGGTGAGGAAGGTCTGATAGCTGAGATGTAAACAGACCCTCCTGATCCTGGAATTCTTGTCTTCCTCCTGCTTTCAGAAGTCCCATCGACTTTAGGAACATTCATGTCACGTTTTTATTATGCCGGATTGTATTCTTGTGGACAGGAAGCTGCAGCAGCAAATGGCCAACATTCATAGGGGGCACTGCTAATTAAAAGTCGTACCCATCTCTGATGGGGAAGGGGGGGGGGTTTCCACATTGTGTCATGTGATGATGCACTTCTCTAACTTGACATTAGAGGGCACTGTGGGAACAGCAGTGTTGCATTATGGATGAGACGCAGGTATTAACGTCCCCTGCACGCTTTCTGAAACTGCAGAATCATTAATCCGAGTATCCTGGATAAATTCCAGGGTGGATAATTATGTTCCCCTGCCATTTCCCCCTCTTCCTTTTATATACTGTAAACTGAAGATATTTACCAGGGACACAGAGAACGAGTGTGACAGGGGTCAGCGGACTTTGCCACTCAGTGTGGAAAAACTGAAGAAGTGGGCGTATGGTTAGACTAGCACACTCACAACAGAACCGAAGGAAAAGTCTCATCAAAATGAGTAAGGAAACCGATCTGAGAAGGTGGCGTGCGTGTGTGTAGCAAGGAGGTGGCTATTGCTACTGTAAGGCAATATTTGCAAACATTGCAGCACCTTTGACTAGAGCAAAATGTAACAGCCTCCAAAGAAGTTAAACTAAGCAAATGCAGAACCCTTCCAAATAAGTAAACTTTCACTCATGATGCGATAATAAGACACTTCCATACCTGTATATGTCCCGGGCCATCCCAAAATCTCCAATTTTAGCTATTCTCCCAGGACCTTTACAAGTGAGGAGGCAATTTCGAGCTGCAATGTCTCTAAGAAAGGCAAAGAGAAAGGAAGGAGTTCTTTGAATAAAGGAAAATTAAGGATTCTGTAAAACAATGCCACTGGATGAGCACCTGCTCAACTGAAAGGTAGAAACACAACTGATTGACTATTGAAGATCGTCGTTTGTTTTTCCTTAGAAAGACAAGATAGGAGATTTGCTAGGATGGGATTTAAATCTCCACAAATCACTCCAGTCGCAAAAACAAGTCATGCAAAGAATGAGAGGGAAAAATGGCTTAGCTCCTCAGCTGGCAACTGCTTTGAAAGCAAAAACCAAGCAAATGCAAACAAACAAAGCAACCTAGACCTGCAAGTAGGTTTTTCTTCCTAGGTGACCTGTAGCCCTAGGGACATACTGTGAATACAGTGGTATCTTGGCTCACGAACTGAATCCGTTCCACGACTCTGGTTGTGGCCCAAACCGGTTGTGGCTCAAGTCAAATTTCCCCATAAGGTTCAATGTAAATAAGGTGAATCTGTTCTGGCCCCACTGAATGTGGTTGTGAGCCAATTTTTGGTCACAAGCCAAGTCAAATTTCCCCATAAGGTTCAATGTAAATAAGGTTAATCCGTTCTGTAACTATTTTTTTTAATCAGAAAAATTTGAAACAAAGTGACCAACAAAGCAACAAAGTACTGTACAGTACAGTGCAGAACACTAACCTAGGTGGAGGGGGGAGGTTATTGTTTGGAGGGAGAGTCCCCCTCCATAAGGACATTGGGGAGTTCCCTTTCAGGGGTTTCCTCTCTTTGTCTCTTAGCTGCAGGGTCAATATTGGTGAAAAATCTGTCTATAGTCACTTGTTTTTTCCTGTGCTGCATAACCCTCTGGAAATGAGAGGCCACGTTATCGTTCATCAGATTTGACACTCTGTTCATTACAGTGAGGTTGGGGTGGTGGCGCTCAGAGAAATCCTGGCACAGGTGCACTCCTGTAGGAGAGACGGCCGCAATCTCCCCAGGTGGGGAGATGGGCACAATCGCGGTTGCGTTCGTGCAGGGAAGGTGTGTGTGATCACGGGCGCGCTCCTGCAGGAAAGGCGGGCGCAGCACAGCACAGCCACGATCACGCACGCCTTCCCTGCACGAACGCCACTCCGATCGTGGCCATCTCCCCACTCGAGGGAGTGGGGAGATGGCTGCGATCTTGGTCACTACCCAGTGTGGAGTTCGCAATCCAAGTCAAAATTTTCATGAAAGTTTTGTTCGCGACCCGATTTGCTCATGAACCAAGGCGTTCGTGAGCCGAGGTACCACTGTATATTTTTTAAAGGGCTTAAAGGCACATGGCTTTTGAGACTTTTTTCCTATCTACACATGCATAGGATTGTGCCCTTAATTATATAAATTAGGCTAGTAAGTTACTTATATAAAAATGTTTCAAAATGAGTAAGTGAATGATTGCTGTTGGGACCCATTTTGAATGTTGACGTGGAAATCCAATGACTCTTCCCCAATCTTTATTCCTGCTTCTGCTCCTTGATGTGCTGCAGCGCTGAACCTCTAGGGGGCAGTAGTGCACAGCTATCTTTGCCATTGCATTGCTCATCTATGGAGTTTTAGTTAGCCCATTGCATATATTAGGGCATTTGGAAATGGTCCCTCAACAACTAGCGCTTCTTCGGCTTACCTGTGAATGAAGTGGTTTTCTTCCAAATACTGACAGCCACAAGCAATGTCGCGAGCCACGTGTAGCAAGTCCAGCATTATAAGTGAGGAAGGATGGCTCTGAGAAAAACAAGAATGAAAAGAGTGACACTTCCAAGGACTCTCTTCAGCCATATAATCTATCATTGTGGTGGGCCAGTTTTAAGCAAAGGACCAAGAAATCCAGAGGAGCTCGCTATTTCTAACGTTTGAAGAATCACAGTGTGGACCTCTATTGCAAAGAAAGAAAGAAAGAAAGAAAGAAGGAAGGAAAGAAGGAAAGAAAGAGTGTTCAATGCAAGCTGGAAAAAGTGGAGAGGCTCCCATAAAGGGTATGAAAGCCAGTGGGCTCCTGAGCCTGGTTTTCAGGAGTTGGAGGGTGAACATCTTATCCGGCTTTGCTCCTCCGTAGCAACCATCCTTTTGTTCTCTAGGCATCCCATTAAACCTTCCATCCAACCTCTCTTGCAGTTAACAAACATGACTACCTTCATGCAAGATCAAACATTTTTAATGGGGAAATTATCCTAATTGGATTTTTTAAAAATCAATACTCAAATATGATTTTCTGCTTCTCAAATCAGGATCTTTCTTTCTAGTGCAAAAGCTGGATTCCCATAGAGACAGAATGAAAATGTGCAGACAGGGGAACACCTCTCACCCAGTCCTCCTTGTTCCATCAGCCAGGTTGTTAAGCAGTAGCAACAGGTGCAGAATAGCAGGGACACAGAACCTGCAGCCTGTGAGGTGAATCTTGGGCGTCGAGGTGCCTCAGCCAGCCCCGAGAGAAACCTCTGCAGGTCCTGCCACTCTCCCCAGCCTGCCCACCTCTGACATCATTTGTAGAATTCCCTATTTCCACTTTCCTCTGTGCAGAGAGTGTTACAGAATTCCAGGCACATGGAAAGGGACTTGGCCAGCAGCTCCTGCAAGTGCTGGATGAGTCGCCTCGTGTGCTGCAGGCCATCCCAGTCAGAACAATGGACGGCATATGATTCAGCCAGTGTTGCTCTTCCAAGTGCCAGCTGGATCCCTTTGCATGCCCCTCCAGTTGGGCACTTCTGTGTAAATGCCATGTAGAGTTGGCAGCTTGATGGGTACTGGAAGCACTTGAAGAGCTGGATAGCCCCCGTCTCTGTGCCTAGAAAGGCACAGAAGTTGGTGACTCTCCATGCAAGGGGAACAGGGGAACAGGCGGTGGGTGTGACCTTGTGATGTCAGAGGTGGGGCTGTGGGCTGGGCTTTGTGGGGAGGATCCAGCCCTGAGGTCACCTAGCCTTGCACATGGGCCCAGGGTGGGAATCCAGCCCCTGCCGGCAAAACATTCCCTGCCCATGCACTGCATTCTTGCAAGAGGATTCCACTGTGGAAACAGCATGCTTGTCTACATGTCAATTGCCCAGGTTGTTAAGTGGAAGCAACAGGTGCAGAATACCAGAGGCACAGGGTGTGGAATGGGCTTCCATGGGAGGTGGTTGAAGCCCCATCGCTGAGGGTGTTCAAGGAGAGGTTGGACATGCACATGGTAGGCATGCCGAGAATAGAGCTGGCTGGAGCCAGGGTCAGACTAGATGGCCTGGGAGGTCCTTCCGACTTGCTCTGTTCCTCTATTTCTATGTTACTTGGATCAGACCTGATATGGGCTTGAAAAAGGTGCTGCACAGGAAAGCTCCACCCCTAGGCCGAGGCTCAAGGCTGTACGCCCAGCATCCCTTGGGCAAAAGCAACCTGGTGAGAACTGACAGGACAACCTGTTTAGAGAACCGACGCGACAGCAGCAGACCATGATTGGCAGGCAGCTGCTCTGAGGGGAGAGCCAAGGGGACGGCTCCTGCTGCAAGAGAGGATCTCTGGACGGGGACTTTGCTCTGCAGGTCTGGCCCTCTGTGTTGCTGCAGTGAGCCGAGCAGGAACTGTGCCTTAAATTGCCTCTAGTAAAAACTAACCATACCTTTCGAAATAAACTCAGCCGTGAAATGCAAGCCTTTTCAGTATACTCACAGACCGTGCTATTTGTTTTCTACATGAGGCTATTAACTGCTGTATCTGCTTTGGATTTCATTGCAAATCGAGTTCTAAGCTCTACACAAAGAACTTTTCCTGCTTTTCCACTATCTACCCTCCAGATAGCTCTGTGCTATAGTGGAATAGTGTGAATACATAAGTGGGAAAGCAAACATTGCCTTTGCTTTCAGAAACAATACTCCTTTTTTCCCACTCAACCCCCCCCCCCCCACACACACAAATTGCTCTTTGAAGACAGAAATGAATTTGCAGGCTCTTGATGCTGTCTAAAGAACTCATAAATGGCTGTGAATAAGAAATTAGGAACACAGAATCAATGTATCATATAGAAAAGCTCTGTGAATGCAAGGTAGAAAATCTTGCTGCCCCAAGGTGATGTTACTGTCCTTAGGGATGTGAAGGCAGTCGTTTCTGGGATGCCATGCAACTTTGCTGGATTTGCTCTCTCTGAACCTGGGGAGGCTAGAGAAATTCTAGCAGGAGACCTGAAACGGTCTGTTTTGAATGTGGACAGACAGCATCACCTAGAAATTTAAATCTGCACTGTCATGCTTTGCAACCCTAAAATCTATTCTTCCTCTCTCTCTGGGATTCTTTGAGAACCTTTTCCAATTCCCTCCCCACCTCCAACTGGTCTCCCCAGATCCTCCCCATTTTAAATTATTTGGCATTAATCCCAGGCTTATTAAAGCAAACAGCAACAGCATTCCTTTTCTCTCTGGCTTAAGTATTGTTAAAGAAGCACTCTGGACAATAAGAGCATGATAAGGGGGCAGTAAGTGTATTATAATATTTATATTTATATCATGCTTATTCCAAGTGATTGGGGCAGGGTACAGCAATGGCCAGCTGGTTCCTTTTCGATGTGCTCAGAAAGAGCATGCCGGAAATTATGGCAGGGATTTATATTCTAGCTGGAAATGAGCAGGATCGCTCATAAATAGGTGAGAGGGGTTTCCAAGAGCCTCTTGCTAACTGTAGATCTTTATGTGTGGGTCTATGGAAGGAATGCTGGAGTGATTACAGTTTGGGCTCTCAAGAACCTTATCCAGAATTACTGCTGCAGCAGATTCACTTTGCACAGGAAGAAAGCAGTGCTATGTCAAATGCCAGCCTTCTTCTTGCTCAAAGCTGTAGCAATTCTCAGCCATTTATACCAGAGAAAAGCACATCTTTGGACAGATGTGAATCTGTATTTCTGCCATGGGCTCCCTCTTCTGCTCTTATATGCTTTCCTTTTATCCTATTTTGAAACCCCTTAAGATAGGAAAAAGCTGCATTCATGAATTTATTTCAGTCTTCATGTTTCTGATTTTTTGACCTTGATGCAATCCTGGTACCTGAGATCCAGGTTATACCATTAGGATTGCTCTTGGCAGAATTGTAGGCTAGGCTATGTTGGGAAAATTTGGATAAATTCTGTCTGGAAAGCATTACTTCTGTGTGCTTTTGCCTTGTGTGATCAAATCCTGTACTCCTTATCAAAACCAAGCTAAGTCACTGTTTAAAATGGCATTGCAATTCAGTTTACCAGGAAGTATCTTTCTAGCCCAGAGGGCTTCATGTGCCCTGGTCATTCAGAATGTCTAGAATCTAGATAAGGGTCTGAGCTTATCATGAATAGTTTCTCAGTAGCTTGAATTTACATGTCTAAGCAGACCTGGAGATGGGTTCAAGTTACTGAACTAAAGTGTTAATACCCGGCAATTAGAAATATTGTAATCTTATTTTATTAATGTCAGTCACTGTATGATTGACTGACATTCCTTTATCTGTTCTGTATGTGATGACCTCAGAATCTTATTGTAATCTCTGCATTCTGTCATCAATTGCCCTGTACCTGTGACGTGACTGGTGGTGTATAAAAACTCTGTAGTTGTGTTGAAACTTTGCAGCAGAGTTCACCTCTGCCTGCACGGTAATGCATTATCGTGAGTATGGACCTGCGGGGAACCTGGGTAATACAATAAAGCCTCAGATGGTCTGGATGCTTGATCTTTCCCATGAACCCGAGTTTTATTTCCTCTTCTCAAATTGAGATTCCGGGATTCTGTCAGCTACTACTAAGTTTTATGTAAAACTTTTCTTAGTTTAAAGGGAAAAGGAGATCTAGTGCTGCCTTTTATTCTACCTCTGCTAAAGTAGAAGCTTTTTCCTCTGCCAAGGGCAATTTAACAGGGTAATTTGTTTGAGACATGAAGCGTTTGGACCCATTTTGTACAGAGCTGTGGAGCCTGGAGTGGCCTTGAAATGCTGAGGAAATTCACTTTACCATTCTTGCTGCTCTTGTTCTCCAGATGAAGGGATGATGCAGCCAGCTGGAAAGGATGCAGTTGCAGCTCCGAGCCGGGATTGGCCGGAAGCATTAAAGCTATGCATCCCCCTTGTTAGGGCAAACCTTCGGAAAGGTGACCGCAAAAAAAATGACTTCATTGTTCAGCATAATCACCGCTTTGAGCAACAAGCTTCCAGACACAAAGGAGGCTGCTTATCTTCCCCAACCTCTCCTGATTGCTTTTCTACATGCAAAACCCTTGGAAGAGAAGCCTTTTAACTTCTTGGGAGTTTGTTTTGTTCAGAGCTTGTTCATGTTTCCTTTGCAAGGATCTGGACAGCCCCAGGGCTGCTGCCTCTCAATTTCATGTCCATTTTGCAGAAATAATGACCCCCTCACAGATAATTTTCTGAACTAAGGTGAAATGGAAATCCTAGCAGTACAAAAAAAAAAAAAAAAAAAAAAGAGGGAGAGAGAATGGTCTACACAAACTCTGTTGAATCAGATTCTTAGTGTGAGTTAACACTGTCACATGCATAGGCTTTTCTTCCTTATCTGAATTCCACATGGCTCTATGTTTGTATTAAAACCCAAAATGGATGGGGAAAAAATCCTACTACACCTTGGTGATTCCATGTATTTTCCTGGAGACCCTATTGCGTGTTTGCTCTGATTAAGCTTCCCCTTTGGTTGCTTGCTTCTGCATTCGGCAGCACCTGTTGAGGTTTGATTCAGCCAGTCGTACCTAATTTTCAAACAAAGGTGGCAATTTTCCTCCACTTCTGATTTGCCTCAGGAGAGAGGTAATACTCTGTTCTACCACTAGGTGTCACTGCTTGCGGTTCAGGAGGGCAATTGCCATCTCCTCTCAAGGAGGGTCACTGTTTTTTGACATATTTTCAAAGAGGGGCTGGTTTGAAATGACATCAAGAATTTCAAAGCCATTTCATTCATATCAAACGCCCAAAGATGCTTTGTTTGGAAGCAGGTCTGAAGGTGTTAAAAAACTGTCCATGCCTATTTGGGGGCAACAGGAATGAGGGGTTAATTCTGTGAATATATACATAGAAGTAAGCCTGACTGAATTCTGTGGGACTTTCTTCCAACTAAACATTCTGAAGAATTTGCAAACTGAATCAGGAAAGCAGTGTGTGTGTGTGTGTGTGTGTGTGTGTGTGTGAGTGTGAGAGAGAGAGAGAGAGAGAGAGAGAGAGAGAGAGAGAGAGAACGAGTGAGTGAGCGAGCGAGCGAGCACAAACAAACAAGTAGATAGGAAGCCATTTCAGGAAACCATTTCTCCTCAAATGACTAGGTCAGCTTCATGCATTTTTACTGAAACACTGCAGCTCATGAGCTCTAGTAAGGAGGCACATGGCACTGTGTTATAAGCAGCAACAGCCATGAACAAACAACGTCCTATGCTCCCACCTAGAGAACGTGCACTCTTAAAAATAAATTCTACCAAGGAACCAGAAGGGCAGTCTCACACACTGTGCAAATTCACTCTGAATAATTCCAGAGGGATAGTTTTATCAGTGTGATGCAGGTAAAAATTGTCCTCCAACACCTCCAACGCTAGCAGCGTATTCAGGCACAAACTTTCCCAGGCCAGATCTCACCTTGTCAGATGCAGGAAGTATTCCTGCAGTCCTTATGCACAGAATGAAAGCTCTTTTTGAGTAGTTAATTGAGTAGCTTTGAGTAGTTTCATAAGAAAGGCAGATCCCAACATTAGAAACAAACGATCATATTATATTTCTTTATCAGGTATGGATTCAGAGAAAAAAACCCAGATGGTATAATCAATTTTTTTTCTCTAGGATGAGTATAGATTCAATTTCAGGTCATTTGGCCTTGCTATGGTTAACTGCAGGACACTTAGAAGATGGTTCTATATTAAACATACAAGTTGATTATGTTTAGAATAGTAGAATGGATGCAGATTTAGTCAAATAGTAGACTAACTGAAATTAGTGAGATATTAGTTATGAAGAGCTTACAGCAGACCCATTGAAATCAGTTTGCTCCTGGCTCATAACCCACTGATGCCAAAGTGTCTACTTTGAAATATGACTAAATCTGCATCCAACCCAACATCTTTGTGATTGGATTGTTCCTCAACACTTGAAAATCTTTGAATTTTCAAAAGAAAACCCAACAATTCAAGCATTAGATCCAACTATCAGTTATACCACAAATCCAGGGTTTAGCAAATTGTGTCAAACCTTGAAAGCTTCCACTAATCCACGGGTGTTCAACCTGTACTGTTCCAGGTGCATTAGCCTTCAGTTCCTAAGATCCTTCACTACTGGCTATTTTGGCTAGAGATCATTGCTGTAGAGCAAAATGTCTGGAGAGCCCCAAGTTGGGAACTGGGTCTCTTCAGCCTGGAGAAGAGGGGATCTGTTGGCAACATACAGGTATGTGAGGGGATGTCACACAGAGGTGGGTAGAAACCTGTTCTCCCCCTGCAAAGGAAGGCAGGATGTGCTCAACGGAGCAAGGTTCAGGGAACCAAGGTTCCATTTAGATGCCAGAAAGCACTTCCTGACAGTCAGGACCCTGAGGGTCAGACTAGATGGCCCGGGAGACCCCTTCTGACTTTCTATGTTTCTAAGTTGCCCATTCCTGCACTAATATAAGCGTGGTTTTGTGCTATGTCTGCAATGGTCCATTCTTTATAACAACAGAACTCAAGATCACTGAATGACTGGCAGCAAACCAAGGAGAAATGAAAATACTTATGGAATTTGCTGCCACTTGATGTAGTGATGGCTACAGTGTGAAACAGTAAGGGTTAGATAATTCATGTGACTACAGGTCTACGAGGAATCAAAGAGCCTCCAAGTTTATAGGAAAGGTATCTCTGAATGCTAGTCCCTCGGGGTCCTTGCACTTGCCTTCAGGGCTTGCTAGTTGATTTGTTGCAAGAACCCAGTTGGGCCCTGACTACCGGAAAAAAGCAGTCCAGGCTGATCCTTAGTCTGATCTAGCAGGGCTTTTCCCCAGCCCACATTTTCCATCCTGTTTCGAACTCTGTTTTACTATTAGTTTTCTGTTTCTTGGGGCAAACCTCCATTCATCAGTTTTTATTGCATCTTTTCAAATATTTATTTTTCTTACCATTCAGCTAGTCAAAGTGTGACACTACTAGAATCCATCACATATTGTATCTGTCCTGACTACTGGTGCCTGTAAATTATCTGCATGATGAGGTGGGAGGAAGCAATTACATGAAGTTAACATCTCCATGCAGTTGGTGCTGGTTTGTAATGGAAATACATTATAGTAATTTAAAAGCCATTTTAAAATGAAGGCACTATTCACAGTGTTGCTCTCAACAGCACAAATTGCACATCCAGACTTTTCGGTAACATTTCCAAAGAATTCCGTCTTAGGACCAGTTCTTCTTCGTGGTCTCTGTCCATCACACATGTCGCGACAGAGCCCATTGTTGGGAAATTTCTACAGCTACTCGAAGAACGACAGTTACAGGAAAGCAACCTGACGTTCCTTTTGCATTTTCCAGGGAGACTGCCATGCTCACCCTAACCCAGTGATGGCGAACCTTTTAGAGACTGAGTGCCCAAACTGCAACCCAAAACCCACTTATTCATCGCAAAGTGCCAACACTGCAATCAAACCTGAATACTGAGGTTTTAGTTTAGGAAAAACAACACCCAGCCAGTCCAAGCAACTATATATCTATCCTTGGCAGCGCAATGACCGGCCATGCGAAAGCTCGGATGAGTCACGGCTAATGTGTCGTGGCTCGTGACGTCATCGCCTGGTGCTGTTACTCCTTTCTGAGCATGCGCATGGCCCCTATGTGCACTGTTATCCGATGCTCGGCTGCTGGGGTGACTTGGCTCACGTGCCAACAGAGAGGGCTCTGTGTGCACTGCGGCACGTGTGCCATAGGTTTGCCACCACTGCCCTAACCCCAACCCTAACCCCAACCCTAACCCAAACCCCAACCCTAACTTTGGAACCATACGTCATTTCAATATATTTATGAAATGTAGTATGTTTATGCAGTGCCATTTCCTTGCATTGAGGAATAATCATGGTCTCTTGAAAGCTTGTAAATTTTGAAATGCCAGCAACGATCAAATCTAAGAGATCCCTTCCATCCCAGTGGACAAACACAATATCAAAACCTCCTGGTTCATCCCTTCCTTTCCCAGTCAAAGATGTCTTTTTAAAGACCCCCAGGGTTTTCACAGTAAAGCTGTCAAAACTCAATCTCCCTAGGAAAAGTGTGTGTCTCGCAGGGAGAATGGACATTTGCACTTTCCGGAGCTCCTAGAGGCTCAAGACAAATTGCAAAATGTGCGCCATAATGGGAACTAAATGGATAGCCAGGAAGGTTGGGATCTTGCTGCAAACAGGGTGTGAGTCCCCTCAACTCTTTTCCCAACAGATCCCTCCTATCTTTGGTTTCCCATCATAGTTCACCTTCTGACAGCTGTCCAGAGGAACCACAGGATAAAAAGTGGCTTACTTAAAGTTCAAAAAACCAAAAGGAAAAAAGGGAGGCAGAGAAAAATAGGATAACTACATCAAATGCAAAGAATTTTATTTCAAGCTAGTAAAGGAGAGACTAAAAACCAGGCCAGGTTTGAGTTAGTGTGCGGTACAAGACAAAAAGGAGCTACAGATCTCAGATTCCAGGGTGAAACAATCCTTTTTCCTTACCGGCCTAGGCCGTGTCTCCCTCAGGAACGACTTCAAGTCTCCTCCAGCCATTAGCTCCAGCAGAATAAAGCGTGGGAGAGCCTGCAAACTCACCCCGATGCAGCGCACGATGTTCTGATGGTTGAACTTGCTGAAAGAGAGATTAAGAGACAGCTCTGAATTTAACATTCAGCTCTGATCCTGAAACAATTTAATAACCAACAGGTTACAGCTATTGGGCCTGGTTGCAGAATAATACTGCAAGACCAGACAAGACCAGTGCCCGTGCCTCCAAGAAAAAAACCAAATTTCCGTATAGTGAAGGCTGCTCAGCATGGAATAGCTGACCTAGAGAGGTGGTGGGCTTTCCTTTGCTGGAGATATTGAAGCAGAGGCTGGGTAGCCATTCAAGGATGCTACAGCTGCATCCCACACTGCGCAGAGCAGAGGGTTGGCCTGGATGAACTCCTTCCAGCTCCATGATTCTGCCTAAAAATGGTGGGCAGCCCCCAGCCACGGCGGCCACCATTGCTCCACATCAGCCCTATCCCTTCAGTACTTCCCTAAACTTTGGAGCCATTATACAAGGATGTAGGAATGAGCTTACTATTTTCCAGTGGCAGTTCCAAGGTAATTGCCATCGCTGAAAGTCAACATTCACTTTGGGAACATGTTATTCTTTATTACTGTGTGAGGTCGGTGATGTATAGAGTCCAAAAAGATTTTACAGGAAGCCAGGAAAACTATTGTTTGAATCTTGCCTCTGCCATAACTTCACTAGATAGTTTCCTTAAGCGAGTCACTGTTGCTCAGGCTTAGCCCCACTGACTATAGTAACCTACCTTGGAAGGTTGTTGTAAGAATTGGAACAGGATAATACACTTGAGTCTCTCTGAATGCTCTTATATAAATGATTAAATGAATGAGTTAACCTAAGAAATGATCAGAATGACTTTGGCTGCATAAACCAGGCAAAAAGGCAGTTTCTCTCCCCCCACCCCGGGCTTTAATTTCTGTTGATGTGTTTGAAGTGGAAAAGCCATTGACCAAGCTGAATTAACATACCTGATTATAAGAGCTTCCATGAGGAAATCTAACTCATCTTGCTCTGAACAAACCTCTGGCAAAGTCTGGGCAAGAAAGAAACAAGAGTAGAAATATGAACAAGCTGGTTTTTTTTTTTCCTTTGTGGATCTGTATGACCCAGCTACAGATGCTACTTCTTGCATAAGGATATCTTCCTCCTTTTAAGAGTTGCCGCATTTTTATAGACTAGTATTTCCCAGTCTTGGATCTGGGGGATCTTGTTGGACTGCACCTGTTTCACACTCCTGAGCCATGCTGGTTGGGGATGATGGGAGACGTAGTTTAACAGCATTTGGGGACTCCAATCTGGAAAGGCTGCATATAGACAGAGGTACTCTGTACCTAGGAGCTGTGGAACAGGGGGAAATAGCATGAAAAGTTTTCCCCATCACTACATCTCCATGTGATGAAAAGCTACCATTGCTGATTTTTGCCCATAGTGCCAATCCTAATAATTTACAGAGGATCGGCCTTCCTCAAAATGGTTCCCCATCCACATTTGGGATGTCAACACACATCAGCCTCAGCTCGTGTAGCCAGTGGTCAGGAGTCCTGTCATCCAAGCACCATTAGCCTGGGTTGGTGCTAGGCAACATTTCTGGCCCAGGTGCACATCCGGTCATTTGATAAGTACTACGGGCACCACCAAATGCTTGCCACTGGATGCTTCACTAGTGACCAGGGACATGTGTCTTGGGCAAAGACTGAGTACAAAGCAGAGGTGGGCCTTAACTCCAGGTGGCATCTGAAATGTCCATCTATAGGTGGTTCTTGCAAGGAGCTTGGGCCTCGACGTATCTCCTTAGTTGCTGAACTGAACTGATCACGATTTTGTGAGAGTTTCTGGATTTGTAGGCCTCTCTGAATGGCCATATTCAGAGCATACACACTTTCCTCTCAGGGAAAATCAATCCAGTCATTTCATCTCTGTACGTTTCAAAGCCAAAACTCTCTGGGTGATTCACCACAACTCAGACCTTCCATTAATGACAGATCAGCAGGCAAATTTTTAATGGCTTTCTTGTTTGCCTCAACCCACTACACTTTCAATAGAATATTGCACAAAATATGCCCTCAGAGCACTTCCATTGATCCCTGCCAATGATTTCTCCACTTACTTTTACAGCCACTTGCAAAGGACTGGGGTCGCTGGGGATCCCAACCACCTGACCTTCGTACACCTCCCCGAAGGCTCCATGGCCTAAACCCCTGGGCAGAGCAGAGAAGAAACAAAGCTGTCAACATATCTTGTATAGCTTGCTGTGTCCATTTCGAGCAAAATGAAGTGAAGTCAGGATGGTGTGCATTCTGTAAAGTTTTCATCTCCTGAGCAACATCAATATTGAACATTCCCATTGAAAGGACTCACTGCTGTGTTAACTGGGCTTACCTGTTCGGCAAATACCTGTGACTTGAGTGCCTGCTTACACAATGCCAATAATAATAATAATAATAATAATAATAATAATAATAATAAAAAATAATGGAACTGCTTCCTCAAAAAGGGGATAAAAAGGGACACAGATTTGTACGATATTTGCATATGTTGATTTATATGTATATGTGAACATTTCTAAAGAATGATTATAATTTAAAAAGCAAAAGGCATGATCACCTGCATATTTAGATTGAAAAACTGCCTGCAGTTATAGGGCATGCTGGGAGTTGTAGGCTTTTTGTCAGTCCAAACCTGCATGGGATTGTGCCTAGACCAACTCATCTCTTATGGAATAATTTTCTGTGGGAAATGACCTGCAGTTTGACCTGAGGAAGTGGGCTGTAGCTTATAATCTGTAAGATTCCACAAGAACACACTAACAGACTCTGTCCCCTCTGGAACTAATTTAAATGCAAATACAAGACATCTTGCTGTATTAGGAAAGACTGTGCCTAGCTGGGCTGTAAGCCTGCTCAGATGCCAACTGTTGAGATGCTACTTCTGGGTCCCTGCTTTTTATTCTGAGAGTTTTTTTACTTTAAACTGGGCTTAAGTAGGCCTTGCCTTCCAACAGACGACTGTGCTCTGTAAAGTAGGACACATGGCCACCCTAACTGTGGTGTTTTGTAGCTTGTTCTGTGCTCCGTCTCTTAAAAGCTGCGTTAAAAGGTGGTTAAGTGGGAGAGGGTTGTCATAAACTTATGGTTGGTACTAGTAGCCACTCATCAGAAGAACCTGCTAGAAGAACCCACTTAGTCTCCCCTGAAAGACTGCCTGAAGGCAATGTGCCCTTTAAGATTGCTGGCATCCACTTTACAGATGAAGTCAAACAGCTCTAGTTTGACCCCCATCATTCTGAGTATGAAGTTTAATGGCTGAATGCAAAATATGTATAGACCTTAACTGTCTTTTGGTGGTAAGCATCTGCAGCTATAATTTAACTGGACCCACCAGCAGGTTCAGCACAGGGGAAATATATTCCTAGCACCTGCTCCCAGTTAGCAGTCTTGCATCTGTACCCTGAACTAAACCAAACCATTTTCAAAGCTAACTCCATTTCCCATGTGTTCTAGTAATCTAACTTAGAGGGTACCTGAGTATGGACAACTAAAGTTGGGTTATCTCTGTCCAAAACTGGATGTAGCTTGCATGGTAGTTAACGTTCATGGAAGCCACTCTGTGCCATCAAGACTGCTCATTTCTCCAGTGGGGGCTAGATCTAGGAATGCCATGAAACGGTAGGGTTGCTCCTTTAGGGAGAGTGCAACCTTCCGGAGGAGAGCTTGAATTCTACTAGCCTGGATAGAAATCACTCAGAAATCGTCCTTTCTGTGATGCATTACAATTTACAGGTTCTCATCCAGTATATCACTAAACACCAACACCAGTTTGCTGCTTCCACCACTTTATCTAATCAAACAAGAAGTAGAGTTGGGAGTCATCAACATATTGGTGCCACCTCAGTTCATATCTTCAGATGACCTCACATAACCTCTTTAAGTATATACTGAACATCATGAAATAACAAGATGGGATTCTGCGGGACTGAGCAGCATAAATGTCAGGGGGAGAAAACAGATGTTTCACAGTAGCACCTTCTGTAATTGTCCTTTCAAGGAAGAACTGAGCTACTGCAATGCAGTACCCCCAATTCCCAAATTAGCCAATCCAGAAAGAAGAAAATCGATGTGTTTGAAACATGGTGTTGGAAGAGAACTTGTGAATATCCGAGCCCACAGAAAGGTGAGTTAATGGGTCCTAGATCAAATCAAGCCACAACTTGCCCTGGAAGCAAAATGATGAAACTGAAGCTGTTGTAGTGCGGGCACATCCTCACAAGGCAAGACTTAATGGACAAGACAATCATGCTAGGGACAGTCAAAGGCAGAAGAAGCAGAGGAAGACGAACAATGAAATGGATCTGCTCCACAGAGGAAGCCATGGCTCTGCATTTACAAGAGCCAGGAAGGGCTCCAGGGCACCCACTCACAGAGTCACTGTAAGTCAGGGATGACCTGACAGCAAGTGACAACAACGTCCAGAAGGATGCCGAGGCCAATGGCACTGGAGGCAGCTGGAAGATGCTGTTGTGGGCAGTACTGATGGCTACCGAGCAGTCCATGAGAATCGACGGGGCCCTGCCCTCTGCCTCAGCCCTGGCACAGGCCACCCAGCAGAGAGGCCAAGCTGGTTTCTGTCCCGATCGCTCTCGCAGCTGTGGCTACAGTTTGCTGTCTGGCACACAGGTAGGCTCCATCTATAGAATGGAAATAACCAAATTTTGCACTGCGCCCCACCCTCACTGTACAATCATTGTGTGCCAAGGCTAAATTATTACTGAAGATGTTGATTTTTTTTAATAAAATGGGCTTCACAATTAATTATTAAAAGAACACAGACAATGAGCAAATAAATGAATCATGTACCCCGTTAAGATGGATTTTCTCCTGTGGGCTCATTACACAAGCTTTGTGTCACTGCTCGTTCCAGCCTACGATTAATAAAAATGTAAAAATGTTGTACGTGCAGCAGCAGTCAAATTCCATGTGATTTTTGTGAGTCCAGGGCTACCATATTTCAAGTGTGGACTTGCTGAATTTACAGCTCTGGCAGGTTTTAATGGGGGCGGGGTGGGGGTACGGGGAATAAGGAGAGGGGAAAGAGAGCAAAGTGCCTCACATGTTAAGGGGGACAAAACTGGCTGGGTGTATTTGTGCAGACAGGGAAGGATTGAAAGCAAACTTCAAAATGCCAGGAAACAGCAGGAAAATAAGCAATAAACACAGCATAGAACAACATAGGCAGCCCCCTTCCAAGAAGAACAACAGAGGGAAAATACCACATCAATAAAACAAATTTCATCTCAGAAACCACAGTCAATGATATTCTAGAAATCAACATAACACTAAATAAGAAATGGAATTTTCTGTACTTCAAAGGGACACTTGTGGGAAAAGACAGCATTTTTTGACATGTATGTGATGGTTTAGTTGTCCAAGAGACAGGAACATTGCAAACTATGAATTTTATTATTAGAACTTTAACATATCAATACACAGCAATGAACTTTTCATGTTGTCTAGAGGCTTGCATCTAAGGGTTGTCCGAGCAGCTAGTTTAAAATCAGATTGTTACTCATGTGCCACACAGGATCCTCTGTCAGTAGTCATGCTACTGTTGCTGCAATATTGCATTCCCCCAGGATGCGAGTTGTGATTTGTTCTTCATTGGGAAAACACAATGCTTCTCTCAGCCACTTTTGCAACTGCTGGCTGCAAAGAACAAATTACAGAGAATAACTGTATAACGAGCTGGTCTCTGGGTGCTCTAGGAGGCTGAAAAGCCATGCGGAGGCAGTTTTACAGGAGAAGGTCAACCCTTCCTGGCTTCTTGCATCTATTAATATCTGTAGGGTTGATAGTGGAAATAATTCTGCACTCAGGTCATCATCTGCTGTTGTGTCTCTGCAGAAAGCAAAATAGCACCGCTGCCTCCAGGAACCTGCCAAGTTGGCATAAGGAAAAAGAACCAAAGTAGGCATGATGTGGGAGAAATGCATTGTGGGAGTGTGGCATCTGGGTATGGGTCCAGTTCCGACTAAAGCTGACAGCTGTGAAATCTTTTCAGGCATGTTTTTTAGCTGGAGATGGATAGAGTAATATCTCACTGTCTGGGTTCAGACAACACAATAAAGCATACTAAAGGTTGAGCTTGAGTTATTGTTCAACCATGGGTTGGTGTTGAAATGTGGGTTATTCAGCTGTCTGAACCCAGCCATACTCACAAACCATGGTTGGTTAACCAAAAACAGCCCACAGTTCACAATGCAACAAGAAGCCATGGGTTTGCTTCATGATTGATTGTGGTTAATAAACCATGGTCTGGTATTCTGGTGGGAATCAGAAAACATGATAACGTATGATTCGACAGCAACCTGCAGTTCAAGGACAATGAGCAGTCAATGAAAACCTTCATTCAGCCTTGCATGTGAGTAATAGTATCTGAACCCAGCCAATTTCTCACTTTTGTAGAGGAGGGTTTCCACCCTTTTCCATTGCTCCATTTTGCCAATCCAAATTGCACCCCACCAAGTTGTGATCAGTTTTGCTGGAAAGTGCCACAACACCTTGCCAAATACCGTAACTTAGTGGTAGAGCACATCCTTTGTACACCAAAGGCTTGATTCCTGACTGCTCTAGTGGAAAGGATCTCAGGTCTCAGTTTTTTCCTTTTTGCATGAAAATTTGTATGTACTTCTATGTGTGTATTTCTTTTTAACTGTATGCATCAGTTGTGCAAGTCTTTGAAATACACATAATTTTCTCACGATTAAAGTGCCTTTGTGTGCATTTTACAAAAAGATACAATTTTAATGCACACTGTTCATGAATCACATTGCAAGTTTGGAAATGTATGGACTTTGACCATTGATTGCAATCAAGTCTCTGTTCAGTTCAGGAGATGCAAAATGGGTAATTTGATTAAAAATGGATTGAAACAAAGTTATCATGTATTCCTACTAGTATGAGACTGTTGGCACTTCTGACTTTCACTCATTTCTTTTAAGGCTCCTGGCCATGTATGGCAAGCTCTAGGATATCATTATCATCATCACATCACATTGCATTCATGCCCTCCCTCCCTCCCTCCCTCCCTCCCTCTTTTGCTAAATAGCAGAAGCTCCCTGGCTGGTTTACAACAAGGAACCCAAAGTGGCTTACAAGATTTTCCTCCTCTCCCTTTTAGCCTCACAACAACAACCCTGTAAGGTAGTTTAGGCTGAGAAGCAATGATTGACCCAAAGTCACCCAGTAAGGTTCAGGCTCAGTGGGGACTAGTACCTAGATCTCCTGAATCCCAATCCAACACTTTACCCACCATGCCACAATGTTAAATGGTATGTGTTCTGACCCGCCTGTGCCTCCAATTCAGTTCAGTCATAATTATTATTTCTTATTGTTAATATTTATATACTGCTTTATCTGTTAAAAAGTCATCAAAGTGGTGTTCAACCATGTGGATCAATAAAACAAGACTACAGGCAATCCATGTTCCAAGACCATGGTGATGGCCTTCCCTCAATGCAGCGACAAGATACAGAGTAATGCTTCCACTTTTGTTTCTCACCATGCCCCTGCTTTATAGATACAATAAATCAAGAGTTACTTCTGTGCTAAACTTTCCCTACGCTTGATGAAGGATCCGAGGCCCCGTGCTTTTCTTGCCATCCTGGGAGCACACAGCATGGCATGCTTTTCCAGTGATCAAGCATCATAATCACATAGCTTTATAAGTCAAAACGTCCTTGTCCTAATAGCAGCTATCAATTACTCTTGGTGTCAGCACCGAAAGTCATTCTTATCTGCACAGAGCAATCCTTGTGTAAAAAATAAAAAGTAAATACAACTTATAAGCTCCCTTATTACTTCCTTCTGCCACTTTCCTCCGCTCTCTGCCAAATGTGATGATTCCCTCAGCGTCAGTGTGGGGAAGTCAGCATGTGGGTGCGATACGAATGGAAGGGCAGCTTCTGGGTCTCACCTGGCCCGAGTGGTGCCACGTGCTAGTTCTGATGGATTAGGTGCAAAACGAGCTTTGATTATGAAAGCCCCCATGGTCAACCTTTGATCAAGGGATCTCGTGTACTGGAGTGGAGGAAAATAATCACCTCCATGCCATGGCGAAGCTGAGGGTACAGCAGTGGAACATTTTCTCTGACCCAGAACGAAGCAGCTGCCTACCTCTCATCAGGGCAGCAGCCAAGGGGCACACGGTGCTCCCGCGGCCGACGTGGGGCCAGAGCGAGGGGCCGCTAGCACCATGCCCACAGCACCAGCTGGTGTGAAGGGGTGGTTTTGTCCTAGAGTTACTTCATGCTATTGCTGGGTCAGCACCGTGGGATGCAGCCCTCCCAAGTCGACCCCTCCTGCTCGTTGGGGTGGGATGGAGAACTAATCTACTATGGGAACTAGTAAAACCCCAATTAAGGCAAATCTACACCAAAAAGTGGGCATATTTAACACTTCAGTTTCCTACATAGCATAGTTTTTAATTTCTTTCTCTTCTTTTAGGATTGTTCTTTATAGCACACAAGAGCACCTGCAGGGAGGTGTTCCCCATGGTATGTAAGCACCCCCATATTTAAAAACCTTTTCCTCCATGCTCAAAATCTCCCTGCTCAAAATCTGGGCATGCGGATAAGAAGCAGATACTGAGAAGTTGGTAACCTTTTATTCTAAGTGCTGTATCAATATAAATTGAGATGAAATAGCCTCTTGTTAAATTGGGAAATGAGTCTTCAGCCCATCCCTTAGAAGGGTATCACTTGTTATACTGAGGATGCAATGCGTTTTGTACTTGAATGCAATATTTGCAATTATTTTCAAGCTAAGTACAACCTTCCTTTGTAGCTATAGCAAATGGATGATTTTCTTTGCAATATGGCACTTTTTACTGGTTGATCATAGATATGTAGCATATGGAACAGCCAAGTTTCTTGTCCTGGCTCTGCAGGGTTGAAGGGATATATGTGAAACAACACTAGGATTTTTTTCCTTCTTTGTTGTGGCCACATCCTGTGGCCTCTCAACCTTGTCTGGGGGCCCATAGGATTATTTGGAGCCCCAACTCTAGGGTCCTGCAACCTGGGAGCTGTGTAGAAAGGATGGTGCCAGCTGCCTCTCTGAAGATGCAACTGGATCTCAGAGAGGAGAAAAAGGCTGGTGCTGGGGTGAGGAGGCTAGGACTGGGAACTTACACTGTTTCGGATCAGTACCTCAGTCCCCCTCCCCTCCCCAAAAATGGCCATCTAGAAGAAACTCATAGCAAGAGGCACTACAGCAGCAAAGACTGCTGCAGGTGTGCCTTGCTCCATGCCTATGATAATGAGCATGGCTGAAAGATGTTATGATTCAGCTGTTGTATGCTTTGACCAGGTTTGGAGCCTTTTAGACTCCAAAACCAATAATATGCATTGTTTGATTTCTCTCTCTCTCCCTCTGTTGACTTATTGCCTTTCAGTGAATGCTTCAATTTCCACATGTGCATTTTTAAAAAAATTGAACATGTCTGTATGTGCATACAAAAATATACAAACACAGAGTAATTTGCCCCTTTGCAGTGGGGAAATCAACTGAATATGAGTTGACACATGCTTTTTATGCCCCACTAGGGACATCTCTAAATATACATAGAAAAGAGGGTTACAAATATTTTTCTCATACCATCATTTCCTTTAACTTAATAATGCTTGTTCTGGAAGCCCAGATGTGCTAATACCATGCCAGTGGGATTCTTTCCTCTTTCTTTAGCCCCAACCTTTTGTGGAGGGTGAATTTTGTGGGGTGGGGGGAACAGCTGGGAGGGATGGTTTAACCTCTCTCCCTGCACATGGTGGTCTGTTTTGGATTAGGATCCTACATGCTTATGCTAAAGTAAAAAAGGAAAAGTTATGATAGCTACACACTGAAGGTAGCCTGTAGTTAGAGGCCACAGACTGGCTTTCCCATCTCTGGGTTTCCGATTGTCACCATAGCAAAACAGATGCACTTGCCAATGTCACCCTCGCTGCCAGGAATCCAGGTGCAAGCAATGAGAGACCCCGCTAAAGGTCATTGCATCAGATGCCAGCGCTCTCTAAGAGCTGGGCAAATGGTGGCTGGTACCAGAGGAATTACTGAGTTTTATCTCGGAAGGCTTTTAGGATTACCTGCAAGAAACAGATGGTGAATTTTTTTGCCCACCTGGCACTGGGGCAGGTGGCAAGATCAAGGTTTCTCATCCATTCTTTGCTGTTTACAAGCTAAGTACAGGAGATGGCTGGAACTGCAATAGTAGTCTTGCATGCTTGCGAATGAAGATTGTGAATGAAGACGGTGTGTCTGTGAATTATGATTGGCCTGAGCCCAATCAGAAGTGAATGGGTGTCGTTACTCATGCACACCTGCAGCCGTGTGTATGTACGCACAAATAAGTCAGACAGACTTGTTTACCTTATCAGAGCAATATTTTTCCGGGGAACCTCTTTGAGATCACTAATGGAAGTGGTCTTTCCTGCAAAGCAGTAATTGGGATTGTAGTCGGTCATGATGGTGGAGGTGCGCAGCTTGCTCAGTTTATACTCAGGGCTCTGTAACTCCATCTGCATGGCTTGCAGTTCCTGATGTTTCCGGCGGTACACTGTAAACAGAACACAGCAAATTAGGGATGTGGGATTCCCCTTTGATCATGCGTCAGATCTGTGTCAGATGGTGATTAATGCTGTGAAGGCTCAGCCCACTGCTGCGGATCTCACTCTGAGTGGAGCATCGGGCTTAAGAAGCCACATCTGCAGTGATGTGGGTTGCAGCCCACGAAGGGCTGTGCTGTTCAGACACAGCCCCACAGAGTGACGGCCAGGAGGAAGGCGCAGGTGGGGAGTGGCACACTGATCGCCTGCTACTGCTAGGAGGAGAGGGAGAAAGGACTTGTGGTGTGTCACGGCCACAACTAGGGGGATCTACCAGTGAGATGGACAGGCCTGCAATGTGAGGAGTGAGACCGCTTCTCTCCAGACCTTGATTCACTCTCACAAACGCTTTTCCTTATAGCATGTTTTTGGACCATGTGTGATTAATCCTCAGGACACATCAGGGCCTTTTAAAGGGAGGCCTAAGGTAGAATGAGCCTCAGAGGCTCTACTTTATCTGACAGCATCTTGTGCTGGTGCGTGCGTGTGTGTGTGTGTGTGTGTGTATGGGGACTCGCTGTGAGTGGCCTGCTCCACCAATTCTGTTCCACAAGCAGCTCAATGGATTCTGTTCCACACTTGATCAATGACTATAATGCCAGAACAATGCCATAAAATATATGTTTTAAAATTTAATTTTTTAATTTCACCAAACAGTTTGCTTCCAGCTTAACCACTTTTTTATCTTTTGAATAATTGACCATCTTTATTAAGCCTTCCAAAGTACCATGGTAATAGATTACAAGGGTTTGTGTGACATCTTGTCAGTGACAGATTTGTCAAGGTATATTCATGTTTTTGGACCGTGATCAATATAGCCCTGAATCGTTTTTCATCTTCAGGTAGATCCTCAAAGAAAATCAAACACAGAAACGAGGAATTTGAACAGCTTCAATTTATAAAGGCAGTTTTCATACTGCTTTGTCAAACTAGGGTAATGGAAAGACCCACACAAGGCACAAACACATCCATGATTATTCTTAATTTAAATACAAGCTTTCAGACCCTGATATTGACCAGTCATATTCCTTGCATGATCATATCTCTGTCCCCTGGAATTCTCGATGTCAATATTAGTCCTCTGAACAGTGCTGATGACTTTTTCACTTTCATTTTCTTCAACAAGAACAAAGCACAAACATCACTCCTTCACTTTGCCTTTCAAGTAGTACTGGGGGAAAAAAACAACAGTGCAGATCTGATTTGCATGAGAAATATCACCAACAGAGCCAACACTAAGGGGAAAGTACTTTTTCACTTTAATCTCTTGAATGAGTTTCATATGAATTTCATTCCCCATTCACTCAACTCAGGCATCACATATCTGCAAAGGAAATGTATGAAACACATTTTCTTCTTCTTCTTCCATGATTTCTTCAAGCACTGCTCAGGAAAAGGATCAAATGTGACAATAAGGTCCAGTGTTCCAAGGCAATTTTCATTGTGGGATAATCCTAAAGTCTGGTTATTACCATTAAGAGGAAGTCCTTTTTCTGCAAGAAATGTAACAGCAGTAATGTTCAAGTGTTTCCAGCATTTGATTTCTTCACACATCTGGCTGTAAGAACGGTCTTCTGCTGTCTTCTTCCTTAACATCTGGACTAAAATGCAGTTTTGCTGTGAAATGCTGTTTTCATACTCCTTGGTTTTTTTTCTTCATTTTTTTCCAATTTGAGAAACCATCTTCCACAAAGGGAGTTTTTGTTGCTCTAAATTAGTGAAAAACTTTGAAGACAAAGCAGAATATAGGCTGTTATTCTGTTGTTGCAGAATCTAACTGGTGTTTCCAATGTTTCTCCCATTTTCTAATATTGGCACAAATGTGGAGGATGACATGCAGCAAACTGATTTTGAAAACACTCAAGCCAGAGCTTCAGATTTTCTATCAGTATTGCAAACATATTCAGATCCTTTGCTAATGTGGAAATGTTGTATTTCTTGAGTAATTTCTGAAGGTTCTTTAGCAGGACCTTTGTCCACATAATTCTGCTGGTATGGTAGATTCAGGAATCTTCCACTGGTTTTGGAATCTGGAGGTTCTGGGCCACAAGCACTGATTGTGAGAAGAGAAGGACCCCTGAGGAGATTCAGGGTCTTCTCCAAAGACTGTTGACATGTTTTCTGAGACAGGAAACACTGAAAAACTTGAGTACATTTTGGGTGTTTCTTCACTGCTTCTTCTCAAAGTCTTTTTCCCCCAGCAGCTCCACTTCCAAAATGTCATAAAGACTTGCAGGTGCAAAATGCATTTATGGTTGGGCAAGCCATGTCCTGTGTCAGGTTCCTGAAAGACAAATAACATAAAGTTTCCCATTAATGATCCTTAGCCCAAACCTAAACATTTTCCCATGAAATAACCCTTACTGTTTTTTGACAAAGTTAACTTAGGTGATATAAATTATATTGAATTTAACAAGTATTTGCCAACCATCTCTCTCAAAAGACTCTTTTATAGAGGGAGCAACTTACAGAGTGGGTTGGTAGTTAAATTTCTTTAAAATAATGATGGCAAAAGCCATCATTACATTAAAACTTTAATCCCGCCTTTTGGGGCCAATGAGTACATCTGGAATGTGAAGGGAGTGCCATGGCAAGTGAACAGTCACAACATTTACTATTGCAACCAAATGTTCATTTCACAGAAGTCAAAAAGACAAGCAACTTGCCCAAGAACCTCCATAAAAGGTTGTGGTGGGGGGTATAAAGCCACCTGAACCCACCGTCTTCTGTTCTAACATTTCACAGCAGGCACGTCATCTCCCTAAGTCACCTCCAAATAAAATGCAGCGCTGATATCCCACATGCACACGACCCGTCCTGGCCCTCCCTTTTTCCTTCCTGCACAGGACCTACCTTGCCTTCTTCCATGGAGGCACAGCTGCAGCTTTTCACTCGCCTTCTCCTCTCCTTGGAATCCATGTGCTCCCCTGGGGTGGTGTCCAATGACAGCTGTTCTCATTCCCTCCTCCATGGGGGTCCCACCCAGTCAGGACTGTCCTCTAATTATTGGAGAAGCAACCAAGCAGCTATGACTGGCCACCCGCTCTCCTCTTGCTTGCCACGTCTGATTGAACTGTTCTTCTTCTCTTGCCCCTTTTCTCTGATTCTGCTGGCTAATCAGAATGGGTCAAGAAAGTCTGAGAAAACTATGTTGGTGGGAGTGAAGAGAAATGGTGGGCATCATTCTCTATGACTGCAGTGAAGGGAGCAGACAGCAAAGAGATGCCTGCGGGCACTGTGCTGAAGACCCCGTCGCATGGGTCCAACTACGGTTGAACGGTGTTGCTGCTACTGGCATGGCCTGTGGCTCTGACCACACCACGAAGGCAAAAGGGCACGACTGCCCCTGAGTTTGTGCTGTGACTCTTCCCATTAGGTTTGTGGGGCTTGTTGGTGGGATCCTGCAAGAAAAGCTGGCAACAATGTAGTAACTCCCATGCTCGAGGGGCCCCTTCCATGCATGAGGCCCCCTTCATATGTGAGGCCTGGGGCAATTGCCCCCTTTAAAATGCCCAGGGGGACACAAGTGGCCAGTTTCAGGCAGCGGCTGGGGCCAGCCTCTCCAGCAGAGCCCTCTTACTCTTCGCTTTCACAGTGGACTAGGAAGCACCTAATGGAGCATGGCAAGAAATTGAAATTGGCAACCAGGGGCCCACATATGTCGAACATATGCATTAGGATAAGCTAAGATTCCTCTCTCCCTCTCAGTCTCCACCCTACAAATGCTTCTTCTACTTAATGTCTCTCACCTTTCTTCCATGACAGGACTTAAGACTGCACACATGTTATCCCCAGGTAGTCTCTCCTGTCCAAGCACGAACGAGATTGACCTACCATGTTTTAGCAAAGTGTTTAGGCCATGGCAAGGTATTAAGCTTCCTCAAGAGGAACTCGGGGTTTGTTTTGTAATTTGGGAAGGCAGTCCTGGCACGTGCCAACAGTCACAGTAGGTCTGTGCAACCTGTGGGGGCAGACAATGCATGGACAGGAGCTCTTGGTCCCTTCGCCCGGTACAAAGTAGCATCTTGGTAGGGACTCAAAACCTGCCTTCCCCAGATGAGTGCTCTGCCCAGGCTGGCTGCAAATGATGGGAGTTGCATTCCCAATTATGGGAGCTGGATCTGGAGGGCCCCTGGAATTCTTTGAGAATAATTTCAGCAGGATTTTTTGAGCTACATTTTCTTTCTTATATTTCTGGTGCTTTTTTGTTTTGTTTTGTTTTTGCCCTTGGAAGTATTTTCAGATTTGCAAAGGGGACAACTAACTTTTTGTGGATTCCGAGCTTATCCAGTCAGTCCTTGTTCTGACCTTTCAAGATCCTGTGGGAGCTTTGCCTGCCTAGGGGGAAAGTGCAGACCAGAATTAATTGGACATGCAAAAAGTTACTTTGAAAAAGTAATTGCAGCTGGGCATGAAAGTTCCCACAGCACATTCTCAACTCTGGGAAGATTAACACCGGGCTGTAGTGGTTGAGCGGTAGACATGGGTGCACAGCGTCCCACGTCTGTTCTAATAGATAAGTTACTCAGCTGTGTGCAAGGGTGTGGGTAGGAAAAACTGATGCCATAATCCTGTTCTAGTCATTGGAGTAAAGTTTTGAGGTCATCTCTACCACATGCCTCTTGCTTTTAATAGCGAAATAAAAGATGTTCTTTCCATAAAAGATGTGAATGTCCAAGGGAAATGCACAGACACTTTCACTTTAATTTCTAAAATTCCAATGGAATTTAATTTGCATCTCATCTCTTGCCTTGCTGAACTTGGGGATAGTAAACTGGCAGTCTATGGGCCTGATCCATCACTAGACCAAATTTCATTGGTCATAGAATTGTAGAATCGTAGAACTGTACAGCAGTAGAGTAGTAGGGTTGGAAGGGGCCAGAAGGCCATGGGATCCAATGCCCTGCAGGACTCCTAGTTAAACCATCCCTCTCAGATGGCTGTCCGGTTGCATCTTGAGCGCCTCTCGTGTGGAAAAGTCCACAGAGCTGGAATCCAACTTCTGCTCTGAATTCAACAAAAGTGACATTATGCAAGCCACTTCTTCTGAGCCTCAATCTCCCATCTTCAACAGTGGGAATTGTGCTGGCTTGGCAGGATTAGTGTGAGGAACAGAACATAAAATTTGTGAGGTATTGTGAACAGCCCTTTACTGTGGCTATTAAATTGCTTACCGCTTTTACTTTTACAGAAACATTTCTGGTGTCAGCAAAATGCGTCTCAGATGTTTCAAACCACATCTCAGGTACTATTATTATTATTATTATTAGTGTACCCTCAATGCTAATTGCACTTTATGGAAGATAAGAAGACAGGGCCCTATTCAGAGTGCTTAACTATCTATAATTTGACATAAAGAGACAAAAGAGGAGGGAGACTATAGGGAAAGTTGAGGCAGGGATAAACAGGGAAAGAATATTCAAAGGTAGCTGATGGCCACTCACTCTCTTTCTTGCTGACGTGGGAACTGAACACAGGTGACACTGAAACAGATTGAACGCTCCATTTACTCTACCATATGACGGCTTTGCAAGTGCTTTGGCCTACAACACCCATCAGTTCTGACCAGCATATCCTATGAGGAGTGATGGTGGGAGTCATGAGTTGAAACATCTGGAAGCCCACCAGTTTCATGCCCCTAATCTATAGGGAGCCAGTCAGAAGAATACAACATGTGAGCCATCAGACTGTACAAAAACCTACACATGGCAAAAAAAAAACAGAATACAAGAAAATACAGTTCTAGTGTATAGACAAGACAAATTGCCCCTCCTTCTTGTAACTTTGTCCATTAGTGGCTGGGTTGGTTGCATGAGAACGATGCCCACCTCTCCAATTACATGAGCTAGAAAGCTCTAACTCTGCAACCACAACTGCTGCCTAAAATTATCCCAGTGATAACCATCCTTGCCTTATCATTTACAGTTAAAGAGGAAGGAGGCACATCGTACAGGGACCATGGATGATTTCTACATGCTCTGGGCAAAGGAGGAACTCACCTATCATGATTCCCGAGAAGGCAAGAATGAGAGCGGCAACCAGGGCTGATGTCACTACAGACAAGACCAAGGAGAGCGGGGGATTCTTGGTGGGGAGAATCAGTTCAGCTGGAACAGATCACAAAGGTGGGAGACATTAGTTGTTCTCAGAGCCATGCTCCCCGCCACACACAGAGTCGCAAACTTCAGAAGTGGCAGTTACATGGTACCTTGCAAAGGGCGTGGACATTAGGGCTTCTTTGCACAATGCACTTTTGGAATGTTGCATGGTAAGCGCACACCCAAGCAGGTAATGTGTGAATGTGAAAAGGTGGTGTTTGAAAAAGTACATCTGTGCAGCCAGGACTGGTGTTTATATATATTCTATAGTTTAATTATATATTTATTACAACAATGCACCATAGCATGATGTGAGGTGATGCACAGAACATTCTGTGTATTGGATACTTCATAGGCCCTGTTATCTTCCATGTTTCCCATTCCACTTAATAAAGGAGTGGGTGTCTTTACTTACTCTCACACAAATGGAGTGTAGTGGTGTGGCTGCAACAGGATGACAGCACACTCCGGGGATGTAATCCAGGATATGTCTCCTATGAGAAGGAAGACTCATCCATGGAAGGTTCTTTCCTCCACCTGATTTTGGGGGATGCTCCCTGTTCCTGCATCCAGACCATTTGATCCAGCAGAATTTCTGGACTCCCTGTGTAAGATTCTCAGGGGGCTGTTGTGGGAAGAGTGGGGATCAATGCAGCTGATCCAGCTTAAATTTGGAGCCAACCCCTAGTATCCAAAATGTTTTGAAGGGCAGAGGCAGGAAAGCTGTTAAGCAGATTGCATGCACACACCTGCAGGCCTGCCTAGTGCCCTGAATGAAGTTACCCATATAGTAAGGCCATCTTGGAGGTCTTTCTCCAGGCGGAGCCCTCAGAAGACAGATGACAGGGCATTCTCAGTTGTGGCACTGTCCTCTTCCATGAGAGTCAGCCTGGCATCCTCCTTCACATCTTCTTGCCCCCATGCAAAACCCTTGCGGTTCTCCAAGTTTCATATTGGCTGAGCTGGTTGTAATTGCATGCAGTTGCTGCTTTTAATTATTCTGACATGTTAATATTTTTAATTTGTCATTAAAATGTTAGGTTTTATAATTTATTTGATGGTAGGGAATAGTATAAGTTTGACAACAGGTGTGCGTAGCTGAAGCCATGGCTACTTTTTCTGTAAGTGGGGATAAAAGACTAGAGTGGCAGATTTTGCAAAGGCCTGGCATGCACACCAGAAGGTCACTGTCATCATCTGATACACAGAAACAGAGTGAGTCAGAACGGGTCTCCCGGGCCATCTAATCTGACCCCCGGCTCCAGCCAGCTCTGCTCACGACATGCCCACCATGTGCATGTCCAGTGGTGTTTGGTGGTTCCATTCAGTTATTTCACTACAGACAGACACCCAGTTGGTGGGTGGACCAACTCTCCAAAATCATTTGCTTAGTGACCAATTAGTTCTACTTTTCTTCAGCCTACCTCCTTGCCACCCACATATATTGTTTCTGGGGAGAAAAAGTCTTTCTGATCTGAAGGAATCTTTAAAAAGATAATATTCTACTGCCCTTCCATTGCTTTCTCAGCTACTTTCACTCTGAGTTGAAACTGACAGCAGCTTTGATTTCTGGACTTGCCTATTTAACATTTTCTCTCCCCCAGTTTTTATGACTTTCCTATCATATCCATTGAGTGCTCATGTTAATTTTCTGATAGAAAACCATCTGTTTCAATGGTCTCATATCTTAATTGAGGAAACTGAAGCAATGGCCCTTTGGAGGTCACAGATCCAGAAGTGGTGACTTCACCTGAGGTTTGCCCTCGTTTCTGCACAATGGAAGGACAGGAGATCGAATGAACGGGAGGGAAGCAGGTGAAATATAGGGGACTGTGACAGGAAGGTGGTATTTGCTGTCATTCCTTAGGAGGTTGTTATCTTACTGGAGCATGAAATTTGTATTTTTCAACATTTTAAATTTTTATTTAAAAGTACAAACAAAAAACCCTACATTTAAAATGCACACATAAAAATTCACATACAAAAAATAATTATCACATTACTGTGCTCTCCACCACCTGGACCAAAGATACATGTTGCAAATAAAAGAAAAAGAAAAAAACCTTGACATACTTCAGGACATTCCCTGCTTCCAAAACTATAATGATTCTTTTTACAGCTCAAATCCTTTCCCTTTCTTTTAAACAGTTAATAAATATCCCCCAAATCTCATTAAACATATTTATATGCCCTTTTCTCAATTTAATAGTGCATGTTAATTTGTCATTAATAACTATATTCCAGACCTCCCTATACCAATCAAACACTAGGTAATCATATTTTAATTTTCAGTTCTTAGTTATAATTAGTCTTCCTGCAGTAATTAGGTTGGTTATTAATTCTTTGTTATTCCAATTCCACTGTTATTTTTATCAAACATCGAAAGTAATGCAATCTCAGCGCATATGTCTATATTTCGACTTAATATTTTACTGTACTCTTATAAACCTTTCCAAAATTTCATTATATATCCATATTTCCACCACATATGAAAATTTTTAGCCACTTCATGACCACATTTCCAACATAAATTGGAGCATTTGTTACCTATACAATTTTGTAGACATTTTTCTTTATTCTTACTGACATACATTTTAGTATCCTCTTTGTCTAAGTATTTTCCCAACCTTACTTATATGTTTTCCTCAAATCCATTTCCCATGTTGCTCTAAGTGAATCCTGTTCTTCTAATGATGCATAATCATCAATAATGAAAATAAGATACATTTTACATATTATTCCTTTAATCCACGTATCCTGTTGCTTTTCCTTTTCTATAATCATATCTTCAAATTTTGTACAAATTCCTTTTATTTGTCTTTTCCTTATCAATTCTTTAGTCCAACATTCCAATTGCAATTCTACAATGTTAATACACACACACACACACACACACACACACACACACACACAGAGAAGGAGAATTATCTAGATGCTAGATCATATGTAAAGAAATGGTGGAAATCTACAACAGATGGATGTAGATATAATGGAACAAACAATTAAAGAGGAAGAAATAGAAGAAAGTATTAATAAGCTGAAAACAGGGAAATCTCCTGTGATGGATGGATTGGGACCAGAATGCTACAAAACTTTTAAAAAGTTTTTGACACCAACATTGAAAACTTCATTTAATGAAATATTAGGAGAAAAAATGCCATCTTGGAAATACTCTATAATAGTTTTGATTTCTAAGCCTAAGAAAAATTTGACTGATCCAGGGTCTTACAAACCGATATTGCTAATATATCAAGATGAAAAAACTATTACAGCAATACTGTAATATTTCCGAGACCTGATTTTAACACCTGATTAAAAGTGCTCACTCTTCTCCAGCAGATTCCCCCACCACTTCCCCTCTGTCCTTGTACTTGGAATGTTGGCTTGTATCTTGATATTCTTAGCCAATTAGAGAGTCCTGTTGGGCTATTGAGCAGCATATAAATTCAAAAATAAATACAAGGTAACAGAATAGATGAACTCTCACTTAGAGACCTTCTCAACTAACTACCCCACAGCAGAGCCTCAGCTTGACAGGGGATCTACGCAGTAATAGATTTTGCACAACGGTGATTCCAGACTTGTTGGAGGCTCTTGCTGCTTTGTACCCAATCACAGGCTGAAGGGGCTTCCAGAACAAATACGGGTGGGCAAATGGGAAGCTTCACACCTCAAGGATGAGCTGCGGGCCTCATACACTGAGCCAAGGGAGCCTCACAGAGCTTCTTGGTTCAGTTATTAACCGTGTCGCATCTCTGAGGACATGGAGGAACCAGCTCCCACTTCAGACCTTCCTTTCAATGCAGAAGTCCGGGACAGGGCCTGGAGGGCAGCCTGCCATCAGTGGCAGGGCCAGTGATGCAGCACGCATCCTTTCATTATATGATTAAAACGGGATGGAGACACGAACAGCCACATTCAATCCAAGGAAAAGCTTTCCTGCCTACTTCATACCTACGCAAGAGACGCCATCATCAGCCAGCACATGTCCATAGGCACAAGTGCAAACAATTTCCTGCGTCTTCGTATCCCGGTGGCATATGTCATGCTCACAGTGGCTGCAGTTCACATAAAGCTTAATGTTGACTTCACCATGTCCCTCTGTCACTGGGGAGGAGATGACAACATGTTATTTATTCCTGTAGGAGTGTGGAGGCAAAGGCTCCCGCAAGACAATGCACAGAAATGTCTATGAGAGGTCAGTAAGCAGCAGCTGAAGTCTTCAGCACAGAACGATCTGGGTGACTTTGGCTCTTATGCCTTGGGTGGGGATGCAGGTAGTAGAAGTCTGTGCAAGCCTGCCAGACATTTATTTATTTATTTATTTATTTATTTATTTATTTATTTATTAAAACATTTTTATGCCGCCCCATTCGCCGAAGCCTCGGGGCGGCTTACAACAAAAAATTTAAAATAACATTTTAAAATATATACAATAAAATACAAATATACACTATAAAACAAGCCGCCCTGGCTTGTTTTATAGACTGGCTTGTTTTATAGACATAGACATAGACTGTTCACTGCACCTGCTGTAGGTTGAACCTAGCAGGATGCACATCTTCCTTGCATCAGGAACCCTCCCATCCGCAGGGCCTCCCTTGAATATGCATGTAGACCAACCTTCCCCACCTGATGGTCTTCAGAGGCATTTGGACTGAAACTCCCAGAATTCCCATCCAGCAGGGCTATGGGTGAAAATTCTGGGAGTTCTAGTCCAAACATGTCTGGAAGGCACAAGGTTAGGGAGGGCTGATGTAGTCTATAGTTGTTGCTATGTGCTTTCCAGTCAACTCTGACTTACGGCAACTGTAAGAACAATCACCCTCCAGAATGTCCTGCCCTTGACAGCCCTGCTCAGCTCTTATAAATATGCATGTAGAACAGGGATTACAAATGAAACCCTTCTCTCTTCCCTTTCCCACCCCACCTTAAGATGTCATGTCTGATGTTGCCCCAGATTCCATCCATCTATGCTTAATGAGCATATCCTGTCCACATTAGGAGCCTCTGACTGAAATAATTAAACATGGTTACTTTGCATCCAGAGGCTTAGCCCTCTGACCTATAGCTATAATGAAGCAATGTGGTGTGTGCACAGGTATTTATTTGTTACATTTCTATCCCACTGTTCCCTCCCAGGGCAGCTTACATGGTCCTCCCAGTCTTCATTTGATCCTCATCACAGCAACCCTGTCAGGTAGGTTAGGCTGAGAGTCTGTATTTGGCTTAAAGTCACCCAGTGGGATTCATGGCCAAATGGAGACTAAAACCTGGGTCTTCTACATCCTAGACCAATGATATACTCATTCTCCTGTCTATGGGGAAAGCAAGTTATTTCCAAAAATGGTCTCTTCATATAAGAGTCTCCTCTCCCCCATCCAGAAGTCCTTGTTGCAGGGTTAGATGGAGGGTGTTTGTAAAGAGATGTGGGGAAGCTTGCACACATCTTTCTGTATTCACTGCTGCCTGGAAAGCTGCAGTAGGCAGGATGCAAAATCTGCCTTTGTTTCACCAGAATGTATCAGTTTCTTAAGCCCCTTCATCATGCATAATTCAGCAACTTGAGAACTTTCAGAATATCCCAGAAGGCACTCTCCCTACATTCAGTCCAATGCATTCCTTCAAAATAATGTATTTTCAATCACATCATAAAAATCACTGTCTCTGGTTGATTAGAATACCTTTTAGTGCTGGAGTAAACAATGAACCATATTGATTATTAATAAAAGACACACCATCTTCTCCATCCATCTCTGGATCATTGTGTTCTGCTGCATTACCACCTATAGAGAATGAAACATTTCTTAGAGAATATCATTGTGTAGCTAAGTTAAATACATACACACAAAATCACAACGGAGAGTCTTGTGGCACATGAAAGAAAAAGCATAATCCAGCTTTCTGCAAAGTGAGACCAAAAGACCAACAAATGTAAGAGAGATTCTGTGCAGGGCACAAATAAATGAAGCACCAACTTCAGTCGATGCTACACATTATCAGCATGGATATGATGTGCTCTTCATAGACCCTCTCCACTTATTATTTTCTGTGGGGTCTATTTGACTAGGCAAAGGAGTAAATGGAGACATTAGTAATGGCAACACACGGAAAACAGTGGAGAAGCATTTCCACAGGCCCTTCAGGTCTCTGGAAGGCATGCTTGAAGCAGGAGGTATATGGCCAAGCAGTGCTGACAACACTCCTGACTCAGGATAGGACATTCTGGCATTCATGCATTCCTTGTAAGGGAGCATCTGGAGGGAGCATCTGAGTGTGTTCTGCTTAACGTATTTGGAAGCTTCCCATAATCAAGAACACGGAATGCACAGATATCTGCAGCTCATACCCAGCAGGGCAAAAATGTTGGAGTATCTCTGAAGCCCACCTTATCTTATATCTTATCTTATCTTATCTTATCTTATCATATCTCCCAGCTTCAGGGGTTCATTTCAAAAACTTGAAGGGCTTATCTCTCTAGCTAGACTGGAAAGGGTCCATATTCCAACAAAATTTGCAAAGGTTGATTCCACAGTGAAGGTGCTGAGTTGGAATTCATTGGCCAATTATGATTCTATATTATCTATTTAGCCATCTAGAAGACTGCCTTGATGAAAAGGTGGGATAAACATTTAACAGACAGACAGACAAAGAAACAAGAGTTTGTAGCCCTAGGACGCAATACCAGGTGCAATGGCTAGCGTAGGTTGTATCCAAATTTAAGTTAGATCAACTGGGCTCTCAGCAGTGGGTCTCTGCTCCCTCTCCTTCTCCCTCTATTCCCCTAAACATGCTACACAGAGAGTCAAGGAGACCCTGCTGAATGGGGTAAGCTGTGGTCTATAGTGCGGGGCCGGGATCCAAAACATTTGGGCAGAGGGACCAACTGTGAGCAAAGCCTTTCATCTTGCAGGAGGCAGAACAAAAATCGTCCATCTCCAGATTTTTATTTAAAATTTAATAATTCTATATGTATTTATCACCAAGGTGAGTACATCTGATGAAGGGGACTTTAGCTTCTAAAAGGTCAGAGTCCACTATGTATGTGTTGGTCTTTATGGTGCCACAAAACTCTTTGTTGTTCTTTCTGCAACAAACTAAAATAGTCATCCTTTTGGCACTTGTCATTACAGCTAATAAAAGAATAATACCAATAATCAACACTACAGAATAAAGAGCATCTGACAGAGAAAAAGGCATTCATTTGACAAAATACTGAGCATGTATCACATTGGGCCATAGCTGAATACCCCTCTAGGCTTTTAGCTTCCAAGACTTCAGTTTTATAACTCCTTTGCAGTGTTAATAAATGAGCACAGTCCCAGAGAGATCTATTGAGCACCAAGGTTACGGTGAGGAATGGTACTAAATGCATTTCCACCAAGTCATTTGATTGAAAGACTGAAAATGTCACTGTATGTAAAAGTTAAGCTGACACACAATGAGTAGCAATCACCAGACAGGTTTTCTCTTTTAACCTGTTGTTCGATACTGACCCATCTAGGATGGAGGAAAGTTTTGATTGCTCAGAGGTGGCAGCAGCTGTCATACAGATTTGGGACCATTATCATGTACAGCACAGATTCCTTTCTCATCCCCCATTCTAACGCCAGTCAACCAATCATTCCCACCAATCCCAAACATGCTATTTTACTTTTATTTCCCTTGAGAAAGGGTAGGAAATAGAAAAAGCACATTTACAAATGTAAGTAATCATATGCATTTTTCAGAAACACTGGTGCATATTCTACATGCAGTTAAATAAGATTTGTAATCATCAAGCATTTTCTTCCTCTGGGATTTTCACATATCTGGCTTGGATTCACACGACTATTTTGAAATAGCAGCAAATGTAATGGAGTCACCATGAGCAGCTTTTCTTTTTGCCTGAGGGATCAGCTGCTCCTTTGTAACTCTCAGTCATCTGCTGCAACCAGGGTTGCCATGTCCAGATTCAGACAATATGTCTGATTGGATCCAGGATCAGCCTTTTGTGGAGGGAAGGTTTCTGTTTGTGGAAGGTGCCTCCCCCTAATTTGGGGGGGGGAGGGGCACAGGCCATACCCTTCCTCCTTGGTCCATTGCTCACCCCATTTAGTAGGGTCCCCTGACCCTCTGGGTGGTTTTTTGAAGGATCTGAAGGGGGTGGCATGTGGAGGAGGAGGAGGGAAATTCACTTATGCCAGCCCAGTTGCACACAGCTAACTCTGGATCCAACCTACCAGTGGGGACCTGAGATGTGACAGCATCCCAATAACTGATCAACAAGCATTTCAAGATTGCTTCATGAAGACTCCATCACCGCAGCCCCCACATCTTTCTTGTGCTCCAGGCAAAGAGAAGCCTAGCACCCCTTAGGAGGTGACCCAGAGATGAGTAGATGAAGGATGTCCAAAGCTATTAAAGGCTGATGGCAAGGGCTATTGTTCATCTCTTGAGGGTGACTTAAGATTTGAACTTAATTTATTTCATTGCTGATTGCTAGCACTAATGCCTGTTGTAGTCAGCCTTTGATACTCCTGTTTTGTTAGCTGCCCTGGCAACCATTTGTGTATCAGCCATGGATTGGCTATGAAGACTGAGTTATTTCCCCCTTCCGCAGGGATCATGCCCTCTAATATTGAGGCATGTCCATGGCAAACAATCCTCATGGCCAAAGTATTCTAGAAAGCACACCAAAAGGTTTCTGCTATCTCTTCGTCATCATTAAAGAACACAAACAGCAATAAAATACCATCACGATTCAAACGTGCTCAGCAGCATCTTGAAGAGAATGGCAGGGGTGGGGAGCATGTGGTCCTCCAGAAGTTGCTGGGCTGCAAGTCCTCTCAGCCCTGCCTAGACATCTGGAAGGCCACGTGTGCCCTACCCCTGGCTTCTGGCATGTCCTCATGGGAGAACTTCCCACAATGCAAGTCCAGTGGCTTTTGGTTGAATTTGCCTTGCGTTCTGTACTGGCAGGTGCTTCGACCAAGAAAAGGTAACATAGCAGTTTGCACAGTTGTAATGTAAATTGCAGAGTTCTGATTAGCGTTAAACGAAACCCCAACAAAACAACCCAGCCATGGGGACATGCTCTCGGTTTCTTGAATGCATGAGCCAAGATTGTTGCTATTCGATTAAAATCTATATTATGTCATGTTCATTAAAAAGCAATATATACACAGGGGCCCAAGAATTCTGCAGAAGCCACTCATCTCAACAGTATCTGCAGCTAAATCTTATGCAATTTAGTGTATTGACAAGGAGCTCTGTAAACTATAGAAGCCCTGCTTTCTGAACAGCAGGAATCCCGCATACTACCATTTTCTTGGTTTCTGATGATTTGAAAGATAAACACTTTGTTGTTGTTTTTGCTGTTGTTGTTCAGAGAAGAATTAGAATGCCCAGAATTCTGAAAGGAGAGTCCATTTCATCAATGGACAGGTATAATTATGGCCATGCAGATTCTTAGACCCCCAGCACAGACACGTTGCATTATATAGCATTCAAATATACAGATAAAGATATGTCAGCTATAGGAAAATGTTCTTTCAGCATTTTGCTGAACATTAGCACTAAGGGAAGGGAAGGGACACCTTGAACACGAAGCCACTTTACCTATATATCCTCCGCCTCCTCCACCTGAGGAGCACCCCCCTCCACCCCCTCCGAAACCCCCTCTTGTCTCCCACCCCCACTTCTTCATGGCCTGGGGGCAGGATTTTCCTCCGGTAGCGCCTTCCAGCAAGGATTTTCCGGACCAGAGGAAGGAAGTGTTATCACTCCAGCCACCTCCACCACCTGCAGTTTAACAGAAGGAAAAGCAGCTCACATAAGTTGTGGTTGCATCCAGAAAATGCAGACCCCCAGCAGGATAAAATCACATCCCCAGTAGCACGGCAATGGTGCAGGTTTCCTAACAGAGACTGAACAGGGCAGGAAAATCGAAAGTAAGGTACAGTGCATCTCTGCTGCAGGAGTAAAGGGGTTTAAGTGCCACTGCTTTGTGTAAAGGAATCCTTGGGCTGTCATGTGTGTGCACGTGCGTGGGTGAGAGAAATACGTCTCTGTTAGCAATCCACAGCCTCTCTTGCAGAACATTCTCGTGAAGGATGCAGTGGAATGTGTGCGTGTGTGCCAGTGGGGAACAGATGAAGCCAGAAATGGGTATCTGAATGCTCTAGCCAGACTTTCTAAATGTTGGAACTAGGGGAGGCACCCTCTTGGCTTTGGTTCAGGCAGCAGAATGTTTTGGGCATCAGGGAAGTGAAGATTTTCCTTAAATCATAATGGCCAGCATGGGGAATGCTCCAGAACTCTCTTCCTTCCTGCAGCCCCCACACGCAGCAGGTTAATCCCGAAGTCAGGCTGCCAAGGGGAGAATCCAGAATTTAGGGTGCAATCCTGTGCATGTTGAAAGAGACAAAAAGGCCTACAACTTCCAGCAGGCCTGAGGCTGGGATTGCCGGGGGTTGCAGGCTCATGCTAGTTGACATATTCTGGGAATTGTAAGTCTTTTTTCCGTCTAAAAATATAAGATTGGACTTTTAGTGACAAGCGCACATATTGCATTCAGAAAGGTCCAAGTTCAGTCCCTGTTATCTTCAATTAAAAGGAATATATACCAGGGGATTGGAATAGCCTGTGAGATTCTGGAGAGCTTTTGCTAACCCACATAGGCAATGCAATACTGGGCTCAGTGGAGCTGGTTTAATCAGGACTGGCACCAGATTTAAGGCATCCCTTGCAAAGTTGCCCTCCAGCTCCCTGCCATCCCTGGTGGGCCTCCCAGACCCTGGTGCCTCCCCCATAAAACATTAGAAATAGCATTTTCAATAGGCATCTAAACATCTGCTAGTAAGACTGATGCTTCTTTCTTTGAAGTAGTGTTACCCATTGAAAAAGAGGGAGAAAGCATAATAAAATAAGTGCAGATATTCTTAACAGAAGATTCTAGAAATGGTGTAGACATCTAAGAAAGTTCACAAGACCGTTTTCTCAGTTTAGAATAACAGAACAAATACCACACTCTCACAATCAGTACTAGAGATTATCACAATGATTCTTAGAATAATTTGACAGAAAAACTCACCAACAACTTGCTCTGATGTGTCATTGGTATGTATAGTCAGGATTTTAAAGAACAAGAAAAGGGGCAGATTTCCCTAATTTTGTAATGCATGTTTACAAAAGCATTTTTCTGTATTAGTGTACATCCACAGAGCATTATCAGTCTGGAATAGCTACAATTCTTTGATTCCATAGAAAATATACCATTGATAAATTTACATTTAAATCCATTAATCAAATGTAATAAAAGGATAGTTATATAAACGAATCTGAGGTTAAGTAAGAAAAAGCAAGCAGAAAGTAGCTGCTAATCTGCGTTGAGTAACTTTATGTCTTGCTTGATATTAATTGATATTCAAGACTTCTCATAAGCAGAATTCCCAGGCTATACATTTTAATAAAATGGAAAAAGAAAATCTCTTTAATGAATTGGTCAGAAGGTCATGCCTTTTCTACTTCTTAAGCACCATTTCAACAAAAAAATGTATTAAGGAGTAAATAACTCACTTTTAATAAACCTCATGAACATTTGTACTTTGATCAAGGTAATAGGAATAACTGCAGTACAGCCGAGAAATAAAGTGACAGCTGAGACTCCAAGTTCACACTCATAACTCCGGAGCAATTCTTCTTTGCTAATGATAGTGGCTGCGATCCAAAGCAGTTATATGAATGTACAGGGGAAAACCATGTGGGCACTGGGAGCTTGGCTCAATAAATTACTGCAGCGGCTCCATGGCTGAAGAGACAAGCTGCTGCTTTTTACCTTTAGAGCTGCTTGTTTCCTGGGCATGAGGGAACAGGTGTGGTGCCTGCACCAAAGAAAGCTCCAGATGCTTGGATGCGGCTTCTCTCATCCCCACCCACGGCTTTTATCAGCTACCTTGTTACAGCTGGCACGGAACTTGGAAGGAGTGCACGAACATTTCTTACCTGCGGCTCCTGGTTTCCCATTAAGCCCTGGAATAGATGTATCGTTCTCCAGCCTTTCATGGTCCACTGGGTAGGCTTTGGCCCTGTAGGCCCTGCCACCACCTCCTGCTGCAATGATCAAGGGCACTGGCTTTCCGTTCTCCATCTTAACAGGTGGAATTGAGAAATGAAGCTGGATTTTAGCTGTGTCAGACATGTAAATAACAAGTTTGTTCCCCACACGCTAGTTGTACGAAGCAAGCCCCCAGGACGGCTGAGTAGCCTAAATTACTTCTGCATTATTTATATGCCCACATCCCAAAGATTAATAGCGACCATTAGTTCTATCATGTATTGTAGGAGTGAATAGAAGTCGTAATGGTACTGCCAATGGGAGGTGCATAGAGATGATCAGGGCCTCTGGAATCTACCTTTTTTGTTAGAGAATACAATGGCTCTTCTCTCAGGGGTTATATCATGCTGGGCATTGTTACTATTCCTTATCAACCTGGTGGCCCAAAGCCTTCCTGGCATTTAAGACTGAAGGATGACATACAGACCACAGATCTTAGATTATGCATCCTTGTACTTGGTAAAATAGTGTCTTTTGTATACATGGTGTGAAACATTTAAATATTATATCTCATTTCAATTCCAATAAAAGTCACTAGGCTTTCTATGAAGAGGAGATGTACTGTGTTGCTTCTATGAATAAATACTAAGCTGGTTTGCATGTCATGGTAAACCACAGTTTGTGATGGGAATGAGCCACAGTGAGTCAAACCCAACAAGTTATGGTTAATTTTGACCATAGTTTTTTGAAACAAGCCAAGTTTAAATCACAGTGAAGAATGTCATAACACTAAACTGAAATTAATCCAAAATGGAAGCTAACATTTCTGGTCTCTTCCTCACAGCTGTGCCAGAAGAGGAGAGAGGAAAGAATACATGCCATAGGTTTGCTATGCTTCATTTCCGTCATGTCAGACCATGGTCTAACATGAGGTCCAAACTGGGTCACAGACTTAATTATGTGCTTTTAACCACGTAACAGCCACTTTCTTTACCAAGCGGAGGTTTTTAAAATTGAGCTTTAGATGACAGGCCATAACTTACTGTTAGAGGGCACACTTTTCTTGCAAAAGTTGCTAGATTCAGTGGCTGACCTTCAAGTGTTTGTCTGTTCCACCCTTCTATACAGGCATTTAAGCCTTCTGCTTGCTGGAAGATGAAGGGGAGAGTGCGAAAGGTGCTAGGCTTAACCACTGGCATGTCCAGGTAGGGGGTTGCGAAAGGCCTCTGCCTGAGATCTTAGTAGACATTTATGAGCTGCTCTCTTTATAGGCAGCTAGTTGGCAGTTTGTCCTTAAAAGGATCAGAGTGAGGAAAGTGCCAGAAAATAAGTGTCATAGACAGAAAGCAAATAGGTACATAATATGTGCACACCTTAAATATGTAACTTGCTCCTCCACCTCCACCTCCTCCTCCTGCCCATTCATGGATGCTCTTGTTTACTCTAATTTCTTCTTCAACCACAGTATTCTCTCCAATGCAGACTTTGTGTATCACATGGTTGATCTGCAGATGAAATGAGAAGTGCAGATTCAGATAGACCATCCCAGTCTCTCTGCCCATCCATCCAAGACACCAAAAGCCACAAGCTCCTGCTCTTAGGCCTCTCCTTAATCCTAACAAAACAATGAGGCTCAGAGCTGCTGCTACTGTGATAACATAATTTCAAAGTTTAGAGTCAAACTGCACACTGTGATTATTGTACAGTATAAAGTGGAGATGGATTCATTCCATAAAAGAAGCCGCAGGGTTGAGCTTACAAATGCCAAGCAGTACTGTCAAGAGCAGGACATTTTGGAGGGCCTTCCTTCTTAGGAACGCTTTAAGTTGGCCATGCACATCTACTTGCTCTAGAGAAAAAATAATGATAATGCTCCTCTATGTGCTATGTTATTAATGTAATATATGGATTGCGCCTGAGTCTGTGGGTGCTGCAGATTGAGACTACAAAAAAGAGTCAGTGGACTGCATGGTACCTTTTCAGGCTGTGGGCAAGGATGCTTTTGAACAGAGGGATTCTAGTTCTGCCAGTCAAAGGCACTGTGCAGCTGTGCCATTCTTTCTTTCTTCATTGATGCTCCATGGTAAGACAAAGGGCAAAAGAAGTAGCGGAAGAACATGTGAGCATGTTGGGAACATCTGGACACACGCGTGGACTGCTCCCCTGCAAGTCTGTGAATCAGGCAAGTCGACTGCACAGCAAGAAGTGTGTTGAGACAGGAAACACATGGTGGGCATGTCATGAGTGGAGCCAGCTAGAGCTGGGGGTCAGACTAAATGGCTCAGGAGACCCCTTCTGACTCACTCTGTTTCTATGTATCCAGGGCTTCTCTACAGGAGGCATTTATTGTGCAGTTGTGATTCTTGACTTGAGAGGCTTGCCATGATATCTTCTCCCTCTAGGGCCTCGCCTCTTCTGCAGTTTTTCTTTTACAGTGAGAAAATGTAGCATGATCTGAAGATGGTGGAATGAATTGCTAGAAGAAGGGCCTGTAGATCACACTATAGTTACACATTGGAACACATAGGATGGTAAGATAAGGACAGCCAACAGGCGAGGACACAGGCCAGGAGCTAATCTTAAACCTGCAAAGAGTCTGGATGCAGAAGTCTGAGTAAAGTGGAAGGTTAAAAGTTATAAGCTCGAGGCCTTGTTGGTTGTTCAGACTTAAATGAAGCTAAATGGGAAAAGCCTGGTATAATATGAGCCCGTCCCACCTCCTCTTGGAACGGTGCACCCCACTCAACCACCACAGGTTTCTACCTCGTGCTCTGTGGTACATGCAAGCCAGGCTCAAGCCAACTGGCACAAGATAGACAATAACTTTAAAAGCTCTGTGACGAAGAACTTCTGCTCTTGCCTGGCTTACTGTCTGGGCTCATTTGCTGCTTAATGCAATCATAAAAGAGTTAGGCACTCCCATAAAATGATGGCATATTTTTTATCTGCAAAGCGATTATCGGAAAAGAATCCTTTCTTCCTGCCAATAATTAGGGCATTTGGCCTTCATGTATATTTCAAGGGGTTCTTTAGCAGAGGTTAATTATTAGAACCACCGAGCAGGTGAGAGGCAACTGAGGCACTTAGCTTGGAGGAAAGGTCAGGGGCAGAGTGGAAATGCAGGGCCCGTTGCCTGGCCTGTGGAGGAGACTTCAATACAATGCACTTCAGACCAGCTTTAGCAAGATCAACACCAATCTCACCTCAAGGTTAGCAGCTTGCTGGGCTGCAAGCTCAGCAGAAGCGCTCCGTGTGCTCCTCGGACAGAGCAAAGAACAATGCATTTATAAGCAGAAGTATTGCTAAATAAGAAATATACTGTGTGGAGAGCAGAACCACACAAATGCTTCTTTGTGTCCTATGCATGTTTAGAAAGAAAATGGTACCACAACTCCTAGAATTCCAGGCAATTTTTCCCCCCCGAACATGCCTAAGATTGTGCTGTTAGTCTCTTTCCTTTGCTACCAAAACTGATGCAAAGGGAAGAGAAGGAAAGGTTCTGAGTTGGAATGGCGGAAAAATTTATTCACTTTGCATGTCGACACAAACATTTAAAGTGAACATATCTAATCTTGCACTTTCTTATCACAACACAAATGGCTATTCTTTAAAATTAGCATGCCTCTGAATTTGGCAATTCAGTTCTCCCATTTTTTTTTTAAAAAAGCATATCGTAAAAAACAACAGGAAGCATTAAAATGTAAGACACTAGAAAAATTGCTTGCAAAATGTGAATATTATGCAAAAATTGAAACATAAGATTGTTGGGGAAAATGAGAAATTGAGAGCAAATGCAACTGAGACACACTGTTCTTCCAACACCACAAGGTGGTGATGTGGGATGAACTGGTGTTGACTCCATTCACTCCAGAGCCTTTTCAGAAACTGGTGTAATACCAGTCTGCTTTGGGATTTTAAAATTTGCGTTACTAAAATATTTATGCATTACAATGCTGGGAGTTCCACAGTGAACTGTGGGCAATCAAACTGAGGACTCTGCATTCCAAATTCAACCTTTTAGCAACTACACAATGCTGGATTAGACCAAAGCTCCACCTAGTCTACCACTCTGCCTCCAAACGGTTACTAGCCATTGTAGACAGAACTTTCATAGCGTGGCCAAGTATTCTACTTTATAGAGGACAGTCCTCTATTTCAGGTAACTGGCAGAGAACTGATCTCTATTTGAAGAGGTCCTCTTGTTTAAAGAGCTATCCAGGCCAAATCTGATCATCAAGTCAAAGAACCATAAGGAGGAAAAGCAAGGACCTGGATTTAGCACTGCAGCACCTGGACATGAGACAGATCAGGCACAAATACAGAATTCTCTGCTATGGTGAAATGCATTGTATTTCTATTTAAATCATAGTTATATTTGCACCTATACTATGTGTATATGCAAATATTATGCACATGGTTGTACTCTGTTGTCCCCTTTTGTGCTGATGTATCTCCTCTCCTTTGCTGATGAGTAGCTGTCCAATAATCTCATATCACATTGAATGCAATGCAATGCTTTTTCAAGGGTGGGAGGGGGGAATTCAGACCCTTCACTGCTACTCAGCCAGCTTCTGTTGGTTGTACACATGCACACACAGGCCAGGCTTAAGGGTTTGGTACTAGTGTACAAAGTGCTAAACAATTTGGGACTGGAAGAACTTCTCCCTCATCAGCCTTGCAAACCACTGAGGTCATCGGATGGGATGCTGTTTGTGTTTTTGTCTCGGGCCTGATCAGAATCCACTTGGAGAAGGGCCTTCAGCATGGTGGCCCCATTTCTGTGACACTCCATGAATCTGGTAGTCAGACAGGAATTAACACTGTGCTGCTCTCAGTACCTCCTGAAAACATCTTTATTCCAAGTAACCTTCCATGTTTCACTAGCCTTTGGGTATTATGGATATTATGTTTTGATATAGGCTTTGTTCTTTTTTATCCTTTGCTGTTCACCATTCTGGAATCTCTTCAGATATAGAGTGGTATATAAATGTTGTACATAAATAAGCTTCACCCCATCTTCTTAAAACTGATGAATGACAACTGAATGTGTAAACTGACTCCATTGAAAAGCATTGCGTTTAAGGAGATGTGAGGAATTGTGGACCTTCTGCACATGGCATTAACTGTGCTGGGTCATTCAGACATTGCTTGAGGTTGTAACTGCAATTGCCAAGCGATGCACCTGTATGCAAGGCCTTGTCAGGATTCTCATGCTTGTCAGATCTCTTTGACCTACAATGCTGTAACAAGAATTAAAGTGTCTCACTCTCCCTCATGACGGATAGCAGGAATGTCAGCCCAGAGACTATCGAACATTCGCCCAGAAAGAAAGTATCCTTATGAGATAACAGGTTCAGATGATCATCCGAATGCAATTTTGCCTTGACGCACTTTTGCCTTCACACGGAAGTGCTTTGCAAGGGGAATGGAGCTTGATCCACAGCAACCAAAGCCTTAATTTATACATCTGCAGTTAGCTTTGTTGATCAATAGGACTCCCCCAGAGTTCGCCCACAGAAGGCTGCTGGTGCCATAAAAAACCAACACCTGCTAGCTCTAATTCACAATTGGAGAAGGGATGGTTAATCAAATGACTTAGTGCAATGACCCAGAGAAACCAATAGATCACAATTGGATTTTTTTAAGAAGACTTCATGGCAAAGACATAACTGATTACAATCCAATCAAGTTAAAGCCACTTCCACAAGTCAATGCAATCTCTTTGCCTCGATGAAAGAATTACATTAGCACTCAATAAATCCTTGCTAAGATTACAGTGGCCTGTAATTTAATGACTCCATATATTATACTGCACTGCAATGCCCAGATTATGGATACAAAATAAGAAAGGGAGTCTGAATAGTTCTCATTCCAAAAAAATTAAGCTCTTGCATTTGTGTGCATAATAGGTAGGGGTGCGAAAGAGCATTCACCCTCCCCGTCCAAGGCTTTTTCGGTTGCTGCATGAAGAACGTTTGCACTGGAGACCCCCATTTCTTTGGTTTGCCCTATAATGACATCATAAACATCTGGTCTCTGTTCCTTAGACATCTGAACAATGCTCTGGCCAAGACCTTTGCAGAATGTGAAACCTCAGAGCAATAGCACTATGCATTGTTTTATAAAAAACCATTTCACATTTCTCTCATTTTGGAGTTTTCACGTAAGGGCACAAAAACAAGTTCAAAAAAAGCCACTCTAGGAAGGAAAAGATCTTGTTCTACACAAAGCAGCATGGCCAGGAGCTTAATCCAGTGGCATTGCCACTCCCTTTCCCCAAGTAAATCACAATTGGCTGTTCATGTTCCCTGAATTTTATGGGACTGGAGAAGTGGCAACCTCGGAGGGCAGCTCCATCATCAGGAGCACAGAGCCTCTTTCAACCCAATGGAGAAGCTTTCTCGAGCCACATTCTAGCAGTGGATGGCGCTGAAGAGAAAGGGGTGGGAGGCCAAAAGTCAAAGGGTGGAATCAAAAGCACCAGGACACTGTAGCTTAAATCCCTGACTTACTCAATTAGGACAGGCTTGTCAACCTTTTGGGATGAGGGAACCGCTGCACAAAAGCCTGGAATCCACCCAGTGAACACTGGCTGGGAGAAGCGGGTGGAGCATGCTGGGGAATGTGGAGGGCCAGAGTGTGGCCCACAGAGGCCTAGAGGTTCTTCCCATGGCTGCATTCCTGTCCTCCCCAGAACCAGGTAAGCTGTACCCTTTGGGAGAGGGAAAGGTGTGAGTGGAGGGGGAGGAGCACAGCAAGGCTGGGGCAGGGCTGGGGCCGTGCTCCTCCCAGGATGCCACCAGTACCAGTCACTCCTCCGCACCCCAGTGCCTGATGAGCGGCGTTTACCTGGTCCTGGCAGCAGCGTCAGGTGGGAGCCAAGCTCCCACTGGGCTCCCGGTCACCAGACTTGGTGGTCAGCCACCATTTTAAATCCTTGCAATTAAAATATTCGATGTGGAGGACAGGTGGAGAAGGGACTGTGAGCGACTCTCAAGGGAGGCAGCAGCAGGCACAGGGGTGGGTGGATGATTGGCTTTTGCTTGCCTGCTTTGGACAGAGGAATGGTCTTGGCTTCTGTCTTTGCCCTGGATCACAGACAGCCTTGGTGGAAGGTTGGTCTGGCAGGAGAGCAGGCTAATTGCTAGGCCAAGTGCCACAGGGAGAATACCGAGAAGCCCAATCAGCCAAGATCCCAGCAACAAGAACAACAGTGACACAAACAATAACACACTTTTGTCAGGAGGGATGATCACTCACACTAGGACAGGCATCTTCTCCTTGTTGTCCCACCAAAATATACAAGGTTTCATTCTTCTGGAGCTTAAATATCCCCACCACATTCACACCGTGTGACCTCATTATAGTGTTCTTTCCTTTGCCACCAGCTGCCCCATAGCCTGAGATGCTGCAAGTAAAAGAAAAGAAAGAAGCCAAAGGCACAAGTGGAATAAATCTGGCACATCAAATGCAATTGGAACCATCTATTCTGAGCACAGAATAACCTTGCATTCCCTGGTGCAAAATTTTCCAGACACTTAATTTTCTCATTTTTCTTTCTTTCATTCCTTTTTTTACTAAGCTGTTCCTCTTGGCTCGGCCACAGTGATGAGTTTAATGATACCTTGACATGGTGCCCTTCCAAGACAGCCAGATCCAAGCGAAGGCCTGGCCATGCCAGCTTGGCTGCAGATCACCACCCGATTCCCAAAACAGAGGGGATTCTTGGAATCTGACCTGACAATGTTCGTGTGTCACTTTCTGTAATCCAAGCAATCATTCCTCAACAAGGCAGCCTGGACACCAGAGAAGAAGCAGCAGTCACAGGATAGGGTCCTGTGAACAGATGCTATGAGAAGCAGGAGCCATTCAGCCGATTTTTAGCAGGAAGCTATAACAGCTAATGAGGTGCACTATTGAGCAAGGCAAGCTGGCAGGGCTAATTGGCTGCAATTAGGGGCCATATTTTTCCATGTATGAGTAGATTTTGCATATAAGCAATAAAGCCAGGAACCCAGAGAGACGCTGCTAGTGCCTCATTCACCAGCTGTGAAGAAAGCAGAGCAGCTAACTCTGGGTCACGGCTACTCCACGTTTATCAAAGCCAATGGCTACAAAGAGGTTATTTGTTCTGCCATCAGTAACAGGCTGCAAATTTGCGCATTTCTTATGAGTGCTGTTGGCCACCTCGTTGGAATAAGTTGCTGGAGTAATAGGAATAGATAAAACAGCCCTCTCTATAAGCTCCCTGCATCTCGAAATAGGAATCTGGATCTGCAAAAAAGACTTGGCATTGTTGTTGCTATGCTTAACACGGAGTGGCAGGGGTCAACTTTTAAATGAGATGTCATTTGATGTGATAAAGTTTGGGAGAAAAAGCAAAAAGGAAGCTATATGCAGCTCATGGGAAAGACAGACATCAAGGCAGGTGTATGAAGCTTGCTGCCATTTTCCAAGCTTGCTTTGCTAATAGCAAAAGAGAGTCACCTTTGAGCAAAACCTTTATATCTCCAAAACTTTCTTTTGTTTTTCAAGAACTCAGGCAAAGAGATAAGGATGGTTTTGCACTTGTTCCAAAAAATGAGTACAAAATACACACGGTTATGAGGAGTACACACATTTGCTTTCAAAATGGGTGAGAAAAGGAACATTGGGACAAATGGATAGTTTTCTGCTCACAGCTTTAGCATATCTTGGAGGGAAAAGCCAAAATGCCCAGCTGTGACCCACGCTGTAATTGGCAAGCTTTGCATCAAGTTTCGACTGGTATGAACAAGCGCATGGCACATGTGCAGATCTGTCATACTTAGAGCAGAATAATTGAACTCAGTGGGAAGTGAATCACAATGAACTTACGCTCCATTTAGTTCAGATTTCGTTACACTCTAAGTATAACTACATCTGGATCCAACAAAACACACAAAACTCTGCGGAAGGGTTACCACTGACCAGAAAAAGGGGGAGGTTATGCAGTAAAGCTAAAAGGCTAGAGATAATGATTCATGATCCAGTCAGAGCTCAAAGCTACAATGCTCAGGACAAACTGACACGGGTGCTTTATTCCACTGCTGTAATGCTTGTCTCACACACGAGGCACAGGCGCAGGCCACATTGCTCTGACATGATTTCTCCCTCAGTATTTTTGCAGCTACTTCTGACCATGCTCATTTAGCCAAGCAGCCTGTGCGGTGAGAGGCACGGAGCCGTGAATTGCTGTGTGATTGCCGTTTGAGCTTCTGCTGCTTCACACTATCAAACATGTGAAGGAAGAAGAAGAGCAAAGGGAAGCCACTGGGCAGCCGACGGATGCCAGCAATGGCATACAGGACCTCCCAAAGCCCTCCGACTTCTCCCACAGTTCCACTTGCATGTGGAACGCAGCCGCGTTGTAAGCATGGTGGACAAGGCATGGCATTCATCAGCGCATGTTGCCGCAGTGCCAACTGTGTTTTGAAAAGGTGTGGGGGTGCCTCACACACAAAAGATGCTCTAGTACAGCTCCTTTGCTTCTCATTCCTGCTGTGTTCTATTCTCTCTCGTCTCCTCCCAGCAAAATCAATCTGGAGACAGAAAGCTTTCAAAGCAGAGAGCTTTTGGTTCTGCTCACAATTGATCAGGGAGAAAGGAAGGTGAATAGGGAAAAAAAGCAATTGTCTAGCTGCTTACTTGGGAGTGAGCCCCACTTAACACCGTGCAACCTACTTCTGAAGAAATTCATAGAAAGGAAGCCAGTGCAGCTAAACCCAGCTTCTCAAGTCAAGTCCCTTCTCTGGAGTCCTCGGCATTCCATCTTTGACCTAAAAGGACAAGGCACCTTTGCTCTGACGGGGGGAATTTGTCTGACTTTCTGCCTAGACTTCAACAGCCGGTGGTATTGCAGCGCTGAAAACAAAGAGGTACCTCAGTGGATTTCAGTGCCATGCAAGGAGCTACTGGGAGGGGTGGGCTTATTCTTGCAAAAGCGCATAGGAGGGATTTTTAGGCAGAGTTTTGTTAAGAGAACCCCATCTCCATTACCAAAACAGCATCTTGTGAAGAGTCAGGCAAGTTCTATTTGCCCTCAGGTGGCTTTGAAGCCCACATTTACGATGGCACATCAGCTGCACAGGCGATTTTATGGCCATCCACAGAGATGACATCAAGATGGTTGGAAAGTCTTTGGGGTGAGGTTAGCCCTGAACACACAAGCATGATAAGCCTCCGGTGCTCTGTATGAACCGGTGCTCCAAAGCACGCACTCAGAGGGGACACATTACCAATTGGCAGGAGAGGCTGGTGACACCTGTCGCACTGGGGTGCTTATCCAGTGCAGCTTTTATTTTGGGGAAGCTTATCTCCACCCCCAAAATAGGTTCATCACTGGAAAGTACCATGGACATCTCCTATGAAGTTCAAATGAAAGCTGCATCGGAGTCACCTGCCTTCCCTGCCAATTGCCTATAGAATTCTAGCCCTGTCCATAGAATTGCTGGCTGAAGCTGATGGGAATTGTAGTCCAACATTTCTGATGGACACTACATCAAGGAAGGCTGTATTTGACACTTTTTCTTTGGGGGAACTACCCACAAAATTTGACACAAAGGCTGGTATTGAAGAACCAGCATCCAATCTCTTTTTTAACACAACATTGTTCTCAAGCCAAGCATCCAACCCATGATGCACAGCATGCTTTATAGACAGTCCCAAATAGCAAAATTCTTCAGCCAGGACCAATAAGGGAACTGAGACACAGACTCCTGGGAAGGTAACAGCCAAAGGACGCAGGCCAAATTGATGCTGGTTACCAAATGCAAAAGGCATTCATGGTGGTTGCTCTCAGGGCAGGATGTCCACTCCAATTACAGTGCTTGTGTGGAATCCCAAGTAAGCTGGTATCGCCTGGCATGAAATGTGCGACTGCCATGTCTGGGCTGCGTGGAAGATGCTGCATGACCCAGCAGAACTCTAACATAACTGGCACTGATTCTTGAAAAGCAAGCCACAAAATCCACAACTTCCTCTAAAATGGGAGCCCGTATATTGATGACTTGTAACTTTTGATCTACTTGCCAAAGTATCATGGAACAAAATCAGCCCAGGGAAATGGGTGGATTTTGTTTCTTCCTCAGGCATTAACATTAAAGAAATGAGACTTCTGTGCATATAATTTACTACTCCTCTCTTTTACTTTGGGGTAATATTTTATATGCGTATATACTATATGCCAGCCTTGAAAAATTCTTCTCACCCATTCCCCCACAGGCAAGTCATTCTTTTCTGGGTGAGTGAAACATCATTAGTTTTTTCATTATCATCAATCGCCCCGAAAATGGGCAGGCGAGCAGATTTGGTGCCTCTCCTAGTCAACTTCACCAGGCTCCTTCTCTTTGTTATTTTGTGTAGCTGTAATATGAGTCACCGAGGATGGCTCAGAGTCCAATGTCTGTCGTGCAATGACATTTTCTCCCAGTCAGAACAGAGCTGCGTGAGAATCGGCTGGCACACACACATAATTTCAATTAAACTGCATGAAATTCGATGCCTCGATTCTCAACCGCGGTGGAGAAAGTGATTAGTTTAATGGGGCTGACTATATGCTGCAGTTCAGGGCAGAGATGGGAGAGAATTTAGTTTTGTCCACATTTCTCGGTGAACACATGTAAAATGCACTTCTTGGGTTAATATGAAGATAAGAGCAGTTATCTTCCAACTGAGTGCTTGATTTTTTAAATGCAATTCTTGGCTCAAAACTTAGATACAAAATGTGTACATTGGGGAAAGTCACATACAAAAATGCATATACTGGGGTGTGGGGGTTGTGTTAGAGAAAACTAAATAGGAAAATTTTTCATGCATTTTTGTATGCATGTGTGTGCGTTTGAGTGCAGACCCTGTAGAGAAATAGATTAATTTTCCCAGTCAGTACCAATATGCATATAAAATTTGTATTTTAGGCTAAAATGTATATCAAATGCATACTGTATGGTAAAATGTCAGCCAAAATGCATGGTTTGTCAAAATATGTTCTCAATTCATGCAAATTTCTGTACATTTGCAAATGGACATAAAGACAGCGCAAGCACATGTGAAACTGGCATTGATTGGAAAAAGGCTGATCTGTCTATCTCTACCTCCAGTGCTTCTCTCGTTCAACTTCTTTTTCACAAATCCTCTCCTGTCCTAGTTCCTGGGCACCATTCAGGACTGGGTCCGGTTGTCACCCCTTCGGTCAGTTTCATGATCAGCTTTCCCAAGGCATAGTTCAATGGCATATCTAGACATGTTCTTGCAACTCTAGAGATGCTAACTAAATCGCCTGAGCAACTGCGCCTTCTCAGCTCAGTCAATCTTAGTCGGAGGCTTCATTGTCACAAGAATGATGCATTACAGAATGCAAATGTGGGAGCTACTCATGCTCCTTCATGCCTGCTAAAATCTAACGTACAGATTGCAGGCCCACAGATCTCAGCCCTGGTCAGATCTGCAGAACTCTGGATTAACTGTAGGACACAGAACGAGCCATGGATGAAATCTGTGGGTCTACAGTTCACACACCATATTTTTTGATGAGTCTGCTATGCAAAGAACAAATTGATCCCGCCTGTCTCATAATAGTTGTTGCAGCATGAGAAAGCTTTGAGACACATTAAGGGACAGTCTCCTCATTATTGCTTCTTGTATTTTAGGGCTTAGTCTTGACTTAGAGCATAGGTTTCAAAGATAAGGCTTGGGGAGTTCTCTGGGACTGAAAGTGACAGATGGATGCTTACCTGTAGGTATTGGTTGCAGGCACTCTCCAAACCTGTACACCTGGAAGACTGTCTATGCCGACCATTACACTGAGGTTGGCATTCCTATAGGCATCATTGCATTGGGTCTGGGTGGGCCCTTGAGGTCCACTGGCACCACAAGTGGTGAATAACCAATTATCTGAAAGAGAAACATGCACACATGTGCTGAGTAGCAAAGACAAAGACAGTAAGCAATTGGCTTACTGTTTTCTTTGGCTCACATTAAAGTCTGCCTAACCTAAAACATCACGATCATAATCTTCACAACATCATCTAATTCTAATTCAGTTCTCCAAGTCCTATCAGCTATGTGGCCAAAATAATAGCACCTGAGATCAGGGAATTCTGCACTGTGCAAGATTCTTTAGGAAGCAATACTAAAGTGGAGCTGGTGGTAGCAATGGGGACTCCCAACACCTTACAATGAAGACTAAACATGCCCAGGTTTCACAGAATATTGACTGTCGAAAGGAAGACACTGTAAACACAGCTGCAGAGAAATGGACTAGTGTGACTGGCATCCTAAACCAAAGCATTCCAGGTTGCAATATTTTGTGGCAGATCCCATTTGTGAAAATATCATAATATCTCACTCTCCCATTATGCTTGCCTAAACACACAGTTTACAGAGAACAACAAATTAGATACAATCTGAAGACACAGACAAAGGATTCTTCATAAGTAATTTCATCTGAAATAAAAGATGAATAATTGTTACAAAGAGTTTACTATCTTGAACATGTAGGTGCTGAAGAAACAATCACAGGCAAACTGAAACAATAATGACCAACAAAATTACTAGATTGCATTTCTTGAAAAAAATATAAGAATGTGTCACTGATAACTGATTTGTGAAATATTTCTCAAACATACAGAAAGAGGCACTACCCTGTAATAGAAATAACCATAATGAAATTAGGAGCATTCCTCAGTAGAAGTTTACAGCACGATCCTAGACTCCTACAAAGCATTGTGAGGCCATAAGACTCTTTGGATTCCTAGATCCAAGGATGGAAAAGGTACCACAATCCATTGGATCCTTGGAATGGGGGATTCTTGCTTGGATCCTTCTCCTCCACCTTGCAGCCAGCACAGAAAAAACTGCTTTCCCAGGGTCATAAGACTGAACTATGAGAAGGGGTAAAAGTGACATTCTGGGGGGGGGGGGGGGATGGGAAGAGAATGGGGGAACTGGGTTGCAACATGTCCTGCTAACTGGATAGCTGGACAACTAGTTGGCTTGCAAGGTGGGAGAAGAGGGTAGGTGAAGATCACATCTGTGCTCCTCCTGCCTAACACAGAATGCCTGATATCCCAACTCTGGATGTTTATGGGCATCCCCACTGGCTTGTACCCTTAGTCTACTAAAAGATGTTGCCTGTTCCAGGGACTGGTGTGAAGGCAGATGATCCTCAGCCCTTGCTGAAACTCAGCATGTCTGTGTCTGGTCAATGCCTTGATAGGACATCTTCTGGAGAACATGCATATCCTCTTCCACTTCCTCTTTGAAGGAAAAGCAAATGTATATAATATAAAAGCACATAAATGTAATACATATATACATATTTACAGGTTAGAAAGATGTTCCTGATATCAAGGCTTGGAGGTAGTTATCAATGTGTCTTCTTTGCAGGGCAAATCTTTTTGCTGTGAAGTCCTTAAGCAGAGGTGGATGAAACAATGGTATATTTTCCAAAACGATACCAAAAAGCTTTGGTATATTTTCCATTGAGTGCCTCCTGAATTTTGCTTTGAATAAGGTATTTCTACACAGTTCAATCCAACTAGCTCTCGGAACAGTGTACAGAATATGGAAGTGTCAGCCCAGCCACCAAAGGTATTTGAGAACAATGGGCTATTGGGGTGGTTGCAGTTTAGGGGGCTCTTGCAATGGGGTAGCTGAACCATGCATTGGCTGTCTATAAAGGCATAATGATATCCTAATGATATTTCAGTGGAGGAGCCCTCGGTGCTGTATAGCAGGGCATCATGCCCCACAAGAGCCCCTGGACAGACTATAGAAATGTTAAAGACCCTGGTAAATCCAGTCTGCTTTGGTGTGATCTTGCCACCAGCTAAACTGCAGGTTCAACAGCACCTGTCCCCTGAATTCACTCCTCTGTTCCACCAGGCAGTGAAATGAGATGCCATAGAAGCGGCCAATGGTGCCCTAGAACAGCTTCTGCTAAAGTAGGTGCTGGGACCCAAGGGGATGAGTAAGGATGGGCCAATCAGCACAACCCAAGCTTGCTTAAGTTCTCCAAATCCCCCCTCAAAATTCCTTCTGAATTTAGTCTGCATCAGAGACAGAGCTTTTTTTTAGGGGGGAGGTGCACACACGCAGAAATCTATGTGTCTTTTCATCCCTTTTCCCCTTAATGTATGCATCAACTGTGCTTATCTTCCAAATGTACAAATTCTTATCTCATTGGTTAATGTGAATTTCTGTACATTTGTTAACTGTTTTTCACTGCCCAGAGAGCATTGGCTATTGAGTGATACAGAAATAAAATAAATCACCACCATACTGCTTGCATGGCCATTTTTCAAATGTACACATGCTGATGAATATATTGTTGTGCTCTGTGAATCACATTGCAAACTCAGAAATGTAAAGGCTTCAATGGAGACTCAAATTTGGCTTTCTGGAAGTTCCCAGAAGGTGGCAGCCCCTTTTCCTATTCCTACCCCTTTCTCTAATGACTCATCATTTGGAGTTTTTCAGATTTTGTGCATTTCTCCCCCATCCATTCTAAAAAGCCGAAATCTACCTCCTAAGGCTCTGTTACTGGTGCTAAGAACTTTGTGCAGTGATGTAATGGCAAATTTTGAAGTTGGGGGGGTCTTTTCATGAAAGTCAAAGCTGCACCTCCAGGTAATGAATGGAAGATGTGCACATCTCTTTTTGAGGTGAAACAATGACAGCTTCTAGAAGCTATTTCTTATTATCCTATTTATTATGAATAAATGGTTTTTGTTACATTCATACCCCACTCTCCAGCCAAAGTGCTCCTACAATGGAATTAATAAGGCAGTTCCTTCCCACTGGCTTACTATCTAAAAACGTGGCATACAAGACAAAAGAGACAGGGAGGGCAGAGGAAAAAAGGAAACCCAGGCACTTATAGAAACATATATATTACATTCTCTGAAGAGCAGCAATCTGGATTGAACAGCACTCCTTGGTTTCTTAATATTTGTGGCCTCTGCAACAACTGACTCGTGTGTCAATATGTGTGGGGGATCCTCTGTGAGTCCAGCGTCCTAGTTTAGGGGTTCCAGTTTCTCAAAATATCAAAAATCTTGTATTGTGCTCTCATTGGATCCACAATGAATCATGGATGAAGTAGCACAACTGAAGTAAGAGGATATAACTGGATCAAAAAAAACCCATCCCTGTTCTTAACCCATTAAATTCAGGACTCTTGAAACAATGGCAGCTGCCAGCCATGGACCAGCAATTTCTTGAGAGGTGGTGGGGAGGAAGAGTGACCCTGGCTCCAGGGATCCACTGGCCCCAACCCCCCAGGGACCCCTCCAAAATGAGTAGGGGCACCCTTGACTTTATGAGAAAATATATTGCTGTTCTGCTTCTGCCCCTCTTCTTTTTGGCACATGGGTCCCAAGAACTTCCTTGGAATGGAAATTGGCGCTTAGGCTGACAGGGGTTCTGCACTTCTGCCATAAAGGATGTAATCCTGATCTGTAATATAAATAGGATTTTTGCATTAACTTTACTCAGTTGTCAAAAGCATTCATGAAGTTCTTATTTTTATAATGCCTTGCAGGAAGAAATGAGAAACCATATGGGAGAATCTACAGAATTTCAAATTAATGGAGTAAAGATTCCAAAATAGAATGTTACACTTCCCACATAAACCTTTCCTTACTCATCTTGATAGTTCTGAAAACAATTATCGCCCACGGAAATTTATACATCAACTTGATTGCTAATAAGAAAACGGAGGGCCATCCTGCCAACAGTTATGGTGCCTTAACACTGTGTTATCCCAACAGACTTGAGCCAGATGCAACAGAGCATGTGTTGAATAAAATGAATAGGAAAAACCTTATACCAGGAATAATAAGAAACAGTATTGATATCTCTGGTGAAAAATTAAACATACTTTTGCAGGTTGGAGCAGATGACCTTGAAAGAAATAAAAAACCCCCCCAAAACACACACATAACAAAAGAGAAGATTAAGCAAAGAAAAATGAAGGTGTAAAGAAAAGCCCCATACCAAGTTGAGAAATAATCACCCTTTAGCAGTTGTTTCATATACCAAGCATACCAGATTATTTCCTATAGCAAGAACCCATCCCTCATGTCAATTCTTTTTCTGAGACTCCTGAAAACTGTCACTGGACAAAAAGAAACAGAAAGTACATTTGTGTGCCCACAAAGGAGATAAAAGGTGCAGGGTGTCCTTGATAAGCATCAACAGCTGTATGTTCTTCAACTGAAGTTACCTGAGTTATTTGTTTTACCAGACTGGAAGGTGAAAATGACAAGGTAGCTGGAGCAACTAAGGCAGATCTTTGATCTCTTTGGATTATGGTCAAGAAACCACCATGACTACTGGCAGCAAAGTCTCTCTACAACCCCTCACCCCACTGAATGACAAGGAAGTGACTAAAACTATGCCATCACTGGAATTACTGTCAGGAGCTGGTGTCAGGATGTGGAGATGCAGTCTCTTCTTGCGCTGTTGCTCAGGTGCTACCTCCTGATCTAATCAGCAGCTGCTCCAGGACAGCAGGTTCTCAGCCCCTTTCACTAGCCATGGTGTAACAGCGTATTTGGCTTGCCCTTCTGGAGTTGCCTCTCAGAACACTGTAATTGGAGAAAGCAAACTCATTCTTAACTCCTTAACCCCAACAAGTCAGAAAGTACTCGGCATCTAACAAGTTAAAAATGTGCAGTTATGGGTACAGAGATGCTAAACTTGGTGGCAAGATCACGCAGCTACCTGTAAAGAGGCAGCAGCACTTAACAAAGGGGAAATAAAAGGGAAGAAAATAAAGTTCCAGGTAACAACACTTGTAAAAATACAGCAGAGTCCAAATGACAATAACTAAGCAAGGTATAACAAAGAATCCAATTCTGCGTTTACAGAGAAATTCACATAGTGATTCTAATGCATGTCATTTATTTAAACTTTAATTGTTAATAATTTAAACTTTATATCTTGCTTTTTAGGCAGCTTACAAAAATGGAGGGATATAAATGTGCAAGGCATTAAAACAAATAAAAAACAGTGCACAACCATTTGTACTTGATAATTTCAGTTCAACTCAGGGCAAAACTGGATCTGACTGTATGCACTTTTTGAAAAAGAGAAATTGCAGCCGTTGGGCAGATGCAGGATTGCAGAACATGGAAAAAGATAATTTAACTCTTTTTCTCCTGGTCACAGTCTCTTCAAATCTTGTCCTTCTGAAGCTCTTATTGGCATTTTAGGGAAACCTGCTATTGGTACCAACAGAGGCTCCACTTGAAATGCAGCTAGGACTGAAATATTTGAGTCAGGCAAATGGGTTGCGTTCACAACCATGTTTGAACGACATAACAATGGCTAGTTTATGCTGATACTATCCTATAGCTTCCCCTATCTTTATTTTTCATGCTTTGCATTTTATTACCTGTTCACATTCGTTAAATAATTTCATTTGAACAGAACTATGGAACAAAAGGAAAATAATAATAAAAACCCACGGCATCCATTTATTGGATCAGCTCAATACAGTCAGTGCTGAGGGTTGGGGTAACTTGGGCTGAATCGGAAAAATCCTTGGAGCTTTGACCCCTCGAGGGAAATCTTAGAAATGCTTACTTAGGATTAATGACCTTGACAGCCTGTTTGATAGTTGTTGTTGTTGTTGTTGTTGTTGTTATTATTATAACATTTCTATGCCGCCCCTTGCCGAAGCCTCGGGGCGGCTTACAACACAATAAAATACATTGAAATACAATAGAACATAACAAATTACCATTAAATACAAAAATACAAAAACTACACTGAGTTACGAACATAGTTGTGCTTAGGGTGCCAGGCTAGGACCAGGGTGACCTGGATTAAGTCCTTGTTCTGTCATTAAGGATCGCTCTGTAGGAGATGGTCTTTGGCCAATCACTGTCTCTCAGTCTCACCTGCCGCATGGAGGACTCAAACACAGGACAGGGTGAACTGCACACGAAGACAACTTATAGGAGAGCGGGTGTGGTGTGGTGTGGTGTGGTGTGGTGTGGTGTGGTGGTCAGGATGCTGAACAGGGGGCCTGGGAGATCTGGGTCCTAGTCCCGGCTCACTGGGCGGCTTGGGGCCAGTCACTCACTCTCAGCCTAACCTACCTAAAGGGGTTGTTATGAGGATACAGTGAAGAAGAGGACTTTCAGAAGCCCCCTTGGGTCCCTCTCAAGAGAAAAGAAATGTAGGAAACATGAATATAATGTAATATACTGATACAGTAAGGGGTGTCTGTCGTGTTCCACAGGGTTGCTCTACCCTTGGTTTCAGCCCTTCTGAATTCTGAGTTTAACTAGGAACATTTCTAAATGTAACTGCAAAACTGACATGTGATTTACCATTATGTCATGTTCCTTCATCTTATTTATATCTGTAATGTCACAAAGCGACCTCCTTTATGTAATCAGACATATGGTTGCATCAAGATTCTTTTAGAGGTTTTTTTTATTGTTGTATGCATTTGAGTCTTGCACACTGGCAGAAATTCTGCTTACAGACAAAGCGTGTTGGTAGACACCAGGCAAAAAAAGAACTTGATGTTATTCAGTGAATGAACATATCAAGACATATACAGAGATACAGACGCTACAAGCAGTTCACATGTGCAAATGCGGGAAGAAGCAAATGAAGGCCCTGACAGACGTGGCAAACAGCATGTGCTTAGCATTCTGCACAACGTTTGGAATTAAAAAGTCAGAACAATGGAGAATCCCTAATGCATCATGTCCACTTTGGAAACAAGATAATGGGGTGGGAGGTGGGGGGGGGGTCAGAATAAAAGTGTGCGATAAGAACAGACTTTGGAGAGGGGTACCATTCTCTCCTCATTTTTGGGAAGCCCTGCATCCCATCCCCTTACTTTGTTATACCACTATGGTATGTGATGATGCCACTGATAAGCCTCACCCTGAAAGAAAGGCCTGAGTCACAGACTGATCTAATTCCCTTACCAGCCCCGAGTAATTTCCATGAAACTTACATTGATCTAAAATCTTGATTAAATGTAACATTTGCCCGAAGCCTTAAGAATATCAAAACAAGTATCCAAAGCTCTTTTAAACACTGCCTATGTTACCTCAGAGGAGGTCATTTCCCGGAAAAATGACGGTTTTTCCTTTGTATGTTATTGATTTTATTTTACCCTCCCCTCTAAGGGTTGGGGAAAAGAATTCTGCAGGGTGTCACACACAAGCCATTAAAACATCATCCAGATTGGTTTCTACAGGTTGCCACATGTTATGGCAGTTTCAAGTAATTCAATTTGGAGCACAGCTTTTGATCTCCACAGATGAAAGTAACAGCACTGAAATGGAACCCCTTTAACTAGCTCCAGAGACTGCAGTGTAGCATTTTCCATCTGCAAACAACTGTAATGCTGTTGTGCATTGTACTGGCAAATGCATGGCTCTCCCTTTGTTCTGCAACACAGAACACACAAAGCAGGTTTGCAAGCTGCAGAGCCCAGTCTAGATTTTAACAAAGTTGCTGAACATAAACTCAGTTGCTCAAATTTTCAGAAAAACCCAAGAAGTTGGTGCCTTTGTTATTGACATCACATGCACAAAATAGGTGTTACTTTCCAAGAGTGGAGAACGTAACTCTGAAAAAGCAGGGTGGAAGTACGGGGAGGGGCAGCACAGACCATCCCTATACTAAAAGATACCTGGGCATGGAATATCTTTAGTACTCACCTCCACTTATTTGACTTTTGACTGCCTTACCTTATAGAAGTATTTGTTGCCTGTTCCATGAACATGGCGCACAAAGTAGCTTGTGTGTTTTCTCCTTGTCAGATAGATAATAAATTTGCATACAAGGATCTGATCGCAATCATGCACTTGCCAACTGTTTCTTGAATAGGTCCTGAAGGGGTATGCTCCCCCATGGATGAATATTCCTGTCCCATGTATATGTACACAAAGTGCTGGCCACGCAAGTCAGCGTCCTTGGTCTGATACATTTATTTATTTATTTAAAACATTTCTGTGCCGCCCCATTCGCTGAAGCCTCAGGGTGGCTCACAACATAAATTAAAATATAATACATTAAAAATATAAAACAAATTAACAATATAAAATAAGTCGCCCTGGCCACTTCATGAAGATGAATGGTTTGTCCTATTTATTTCAGCTGCTGAATACCTAGCTGAGTGGACACCCTACTGCAGATACTCTCCCAGAACATTAATGATACCTTCTTGCCCCTACATCTGCCTCTGCCAAGGTGTGTAAACTTAAGATGACTGAAGCTGCTACCCAAGGATTCTAAAACTACTTGTCATTTCAGGAAGTGTAGGAACCAGTCATGTAGGGACAGCTGGTGGCCCAGTGGTGGAGTCCTTTTTTTATGCAGGAGGTGCTGGGCTCTATTCTTAGCATCTTCACATAAGTGCAGGAAGGAATCCTGCCTGAAACCCTAAACATCCCTAGAGCAGAGATTCTGAAGCTCAGATGTGTGGACCATATCAAGCCACCTGAGGTCCCAATCTGGTCTCTGAGGTTCCCCAGAGGGACTTGCCCTCCCCCCACTGCCTCCTTTCCTTCACTCATGGATAATTTGGCTGCTTCCCAGTCTTTTCACAGTTGGAAAGATTGAAGAGACTCTCTTGAGACTTAGTTACTGGCAGTAAGAGGGTTAAGCTAAACAATGCAGGTGGCTTTTGCCCCATCGTCAGAGGACTTCTCCAAAATAGAATTTGGTCACTGGGCTGAAAGAGGTCCAAGTACCTGTTCCAAAGCCAGCTTCACAGCAATTTATGGTCAACATACGATTCATATTTAGGAGCAGCCTGTACGTCTGGCATCTGCACTCGAACCAAGGGAAACACAATCACTTCTTGACAGAGCACACAGCTGGGTGACATGCCGCACAGCAGCTTGGAAAAACAAGTAGACAAATACAGGAGTAACAAGAACTGCTTAAACCAAGTCACTCCGCAGAGCCCACTTTTGTATATCTCAGACATAAGAACCACTGGCAAAGTCAGAGGCAGGAAAACATAAGACCATAAGAGTAGCCCTGCTGGATCCGAGCAAAGGCCATCTAGCAAGGGATGGGTGAGAAATGCATTCTGTTAGGTTCTTAATGTGAATTTGGCAACCCTGCACCTGAGCTGAAACAGTAATGGATCCTAAAATCTACACTTTTTCTGAGCAGAAAAAAGCATAGCTCATTAGAAAACAACATGCAGAAAATGTGTTCATTACTGAAGATTATATTGGGAGAAAATTTGCATCTGTAAAAAGTACTTCAAATATATGATTATGAGCAAAATGCTCAGGCAAAAAGCACAGATTTCCTTGCACACAATGATGATGATGGTGATGGTGATGATGAGGGTACGGGATAGTACAAACTTAAACCAGAAAATCTGACCATGTCTGCAAGAATGAGATTGCCAGATTCCCTACTAGCTTGTCACTTTGTGACCCACACAGCTAGGAGATCCTTCTGAGAAGTGCACAGGCATGTCACGAGGGCTATGGCTAAAAGCACTCTTGCCCCCTCCAAGGAGCAGCTGGCCTTTAGCAGCACCCTGGCTAGCTGCAGGCATTCCCTTCAGTTATCAAGCTGATTGCAGCTGCTCCCCATCATTCCGTATTTATTTGTTCCTGCAAAGCTGAAGTTTAGGACCTTTTCTACCTCTGTAAAAAAGATTACAAACCATATCTGACAAGTTCTGCCATAGCTGAACTTTTAAATCCTCTGCAGAGGATTTCATTAGCATTTCAGAATGGTGATCAGAACACCTGCACAGAGCATTTCCATTCTTGCGTTTCCACTCAAAACCTCTAGGTGCCACTGTGATGCAGGAGAACAGTGCAAATACACAGAAAGAAACAGTGCTTTCATTTGCCATCAGAAATAAATTCCCATTTCACCCGTTCTTTAAAAAAACCCCACTGAAAGGACTATTTAGATACAGAAGCAAAAAGGGAGGGTCACAGCATTGTCTAAAGAACTGACCTCACACCTGTCAGTAGGGACAGGGACGTGCATGATAAATGCCTCATGTGGAAGCTGCTGTACAGAATAGCCTATGCAATTATAGACAACTTAACAATAATTGTGGGCATCTCTGTCCAACCTGTGGGAAGAAAATGCACATCTATTCTGCTGGAGCGGAAAGTAATTTCACCGCTTGCAAATGTGAGCAGGGAAGTGTAAGGAGAATTGCAACAAGCATCTTAGCTGTGCCTCACAAGTCTCAGTGCATTAACATAAGTAGTTCTGAGCCAATGGTTAATTAAGCAGATTTACTCAAGAAAGCTTTTATTAAGATTGGAGAAGATAAAAAGCAGCACACCCTTATATCTTGCATAAACTGAGCAGTTTAATGCATGCTTCAGTAGAGTTCTCACCCCCATGAGACGCACAATGGGCTGCTGGAACTTTTTCTGGAGAGGCTGGTGCATTGGTCTTTTGCAGCAAAAACATCTCAGAGTCTTGTTGCACCGTAAAGATGAACAGATAGGTGCTGGCATAAGCTTCTCCCAAGGGAGCCTCCTTCCTCGATCCGGTACTCTCCAGAGGTTTTGCATGACAGCTCCTAGAGTTGCTGACCATTGGCCATGCTGGCTGGGACTGTAGGAAGCTGCACCCCAAAATATCTAGAAGGACCATGGTGGAGAAAGAGACTCCAGAGCCTTCTTCATGAGGTGCATGGAGTGCTATCCTTTAGGAGCAGAGTATTTATCCCTCCCTCCCTCTCACACTCAGGGAGTAAGTGGATCCTGTGTCTGGAAGTGAAATGAGGCCACCCTTGGGCACTACACAGAAGCATTTGTAAATCTAAAGAAAAATAAACTGCAGAAGCAACATGGCCCAGGATTTCTGAATATTGAGGACTTCTGGGCCATGGAATGCTAGAAGCATCAGGTGAGAAAGCAAAAGGGAAGTGGAAGGATAATTAGCCTATTATAGCATATAAAATAAGGACTAGGGTTAGTGAATGCAGGCCCCAAGTTTTAAAAGCTCACCTCCCCATGCTACAGAGAGAGGTATCAGGAGGAAGGAAAGGGAAAAGGGCATTTTCTCCTTTCCCACATTCCAGAAAGCTCACTCCTGCTTCCCCCATACAGCAACACAGCGCACACACTTGGGTTGATAGGCAAGCTTGAACCTGCATCTTCTAATTTCTAGTATCATGAAGGAAGAAAAAAAAAAGGTGCCTATTTTATTCACCCTCTCCTGAACCTCTCCTTTCTTGTGAACCTCAGATAGCACTACAAACTTCTTGTTCCAGGTTAACACCCAGAACAGAAAATGTAATTTCTCCGATTGTATATATATGCACACACGGGCACATAATGCTCATTGTGATGGCCAACCCGGGAGACAAAAGATCATATAAACTAATTTAAGTTCAGGATGCAATCCTGAGAGTAAACTTTAAGTGTAAGGTTGGTTTGTTAGTCAATCACAAATTGTGGCATTTAAGAAGTATAATTCATGGACATTTTATTCTGCAGTACTTCAATTCTGTTTAAATGCTGGTGTAATCTGATTGACAGGGCTTTGGGATTTGGATTTAGGAGGTCATACCTTAGCTCCCTCATGCCTTATATCAGTGCAATGATGCATCTAGAACAGAACAAGGGCCTATCTAATCCAGTACTGTATTTTCATAGTGGCCAAAGAGCTGCCCACTGGAAACCTACAACCAGGCTATGGGTATAATAGCACTCTCTCATTCCTGATCCTGAGCAATTGGAATGAATAGGAATATTGCTTTTGATATTGGAAGCAACATGGAGCCCTCAGGACTCCAAGCACCCTCTTTTTGCCCTTGAGGACTGGCCTTGAAGCAGGCATTGGGAGGCGATCCGGTGGCAGCTGGGGAATGGGAAAGTAACCTTCTGCCAGGATACCCTGCAGAAGATCTCAGGTCCAGTCCTGGGCACTTCCAGCCTCTTTCCCTCATGACCAGGGGCAAAACATCTAGACAGCCAAAATCAGCGATCTAAGGGTTTTGCATGGTAGGAGCAGCCCACAGCGATCTCCATCTCCATGCTGCCTCTGTCCCGAAGAGAATGTCTGTAAGTCTCCAAGGCTGGAGGCTCAAGAGCAGCCAGATCGGATTGTGCTGCTAAAGTGCTATATAAGGTGGTTTGAGAACTACCTTTTGAGTTCAAACTCCTGCCCCCCTTTTAACAATGTTTAGGATACAAGCCTAAGGGTGTTTAACACAGAAGTTCCAGAACTTCCAACTTTTCCTGAACAGCTACACTGGCTGAGGAATGTTGGGACTTCTAGAGCTGGTTTCTGGCTAAACATGCATAGGGCTGCACCATCAAAAGTCCTTTAAAAATAAGGAATAGCTGCTTGGATGATGTAGTAGTTGTTATTATTCATTACTTTTCTATACTGCACATAGTCAATGCTCTCTGGGCAGTTCACAATATTAAGTCACCCATCCAGATTTCAAACAGGCCTGACCCTGCTTAGCTACCAAGATTAGGCAGGATCAGGCACTTCAGGCTATATGAAAGCTACAGTACATATTGAAAATAGGGCCAGAAATGCCTCTGGGACTGAAGGCCCTAAAGTGTTTCTAAATCCCATAGATAAATAGATAAATAAATTGACACCATATACATGACTGGCTAGAAAACTATTGGCCCTCCTGTACTTTCTCCTTTTGTAGATTTTCCTCTGACAGGGCAAAAGTAGATAATAAGAGAAGACAACTTCTCTCATCAGGTTGGAAATCTCTAGTGATAATTAGTTATCCATTCCAAATAGTAATGGTAATAGTAATAGTAACAATCATTGCACCTGAAGTTAGAACAGAGGCATAGGAAGGAAGAGTTAATATAAGGCAGTAGAACATGAGTTAATTATGCAATGCAATCAACTTGCACAATTTGAGATTATGTAAATAGCAGTTCCACAGAGGTCAGAACAAGCTTGGAGGTGGAGGGAGTGAGACGTTTACCTCTCTTCTGTTTTACTATCCTAGTCTTGACAAAGATTAAAAAAATCTACCTAGAAGATGCTTTTTGTATTTCAAGAGGGTTGCAAGGGAAATTTCCTTGCCATGTAAATGGCACCTTTGCAGTGATCATTTTGGCTGAACTTTCTCCTCATCTCCTATGATCCTGAGGCCACTTGGGCCTGTGTTTGAGTGGGTCAGGGCTGCTATTTAATCACAAAAAATTCAGCTCAGACAGCCCGCCTGTCACGGTGAGGTAACACACCAACACCGACTCTGCCAGGAGTCCCCACCCCCTGGCAGCCTGTAGGGCCAGGAAAAACCCACTCCCAGCTCTTGTAAAAGAGATGGCACTGGACCAGCACACGTTGATCCAAGTCTTGGAGGAAGAGGAACTTCATTAAACTACAACACACACACACACACGCACAATCCAAATAAGAAGTACAAGCAATGTCAACCACACAGGGAAAGGGGGAAGGGAAAAGGGAGAGGAAAATGGGATAGCAGCTCTTAATCAATAGGATATGATCACTGATATACAGCCCCTTGGGTTGTTTGACCACCCCAGACCCTAAAACAACAAAAGCTGGCTAGCCTAAAACCTAATAACTCCCACTGTACCTAACCAATCTTCTCAAGAGTAGCGGTCCCAAACTCCAGTGGCTCAAGCGTCCAACAGCAGGTGCCCCGTCTTCTGCCCCAGAAGCACATGTGGCCTGATCTCAAAGCCCTCCTTTTATTTCTTCCCTAAGCAATCAGAATCTTTTGTTCTCTGGAGTGACATCATGGATCAGAACCATTTGCTCCCTAAGGAGGCACCAGGCAATCAGAACTGTGTGATCCCTGAGGTGACATCTCTGGAGTCTCCAACTGGGATCCACCCCTAGGCGGGATATGACTATCCTTGAGAACCTCCATACCCTCAGATGTGTTCCTCCCTCGGCCCAACCTAGGCACCAGATCATCCTTGAGGCAGCCACCTGTGCCTGGTTAGCTTGTTATGGCCTTTAACCCTTTCTTCTCCCCCTGTGGCTCAAGGCCCTTTCCATTACACCGCCTGTTTCTATTTCTGCGTGAGATCTGAGTTGTTGACAGTGATGCAACCCTACAGGAAAGCGTGGATTTGCCATTCCATTTCTAGGAAGGAAGAGTGATTCACGCCCTCTGTTCCAAATGTGCACCAAAAGCAGCCAGACAAAGCATACCTTCCATAATTCCCAAGAAACTTATACCTGCATGGTAAAGCAGGAAGCTTTTCATGTCTGTTGTCTCTGCTTAATAGTGTCCCTGTGTGCAGTGGTGTGGGACGAAGCACCATTACCTTCCTTAGCAATAGAAGGGACAAAGGTTAGTAGTGGAAGAAAATGCGCAAGGTGGCCTTTGAAGTAGTGGATCTTTGAAAAACCCGGTGTGTGTCTGTGTGTGTTCAGCTAAGTAGAAAAACTTAAAGGAAGTAGAATAATGAAGAGAATAATGGTCCTTTCTGCTCTGTGGAAATTAAATGTTCTTCTTAGAGGAGTACTGAAGGAAGACAGAAAAATTGCAGAGACACTAAATGAATCCTGTGTGTCAGCTGTCACCGCTGAGGATATTAGAGACAATCACACCCAAATCACTGCTCTTGTGCAATGAAATTTGGGGAACTCTGTTAGGTGGAAGTGACAAAGAAGGAAAGTTGTAAGATAATAGGCAACTAGAACTGAAACAGTAAGAGACAAATACATGGATACCTGCTTCAGCAGGTATAGCTGCAGGAAACTTTGAGGCCGCTGATCAGATATTTTGCATTAGTTCAAATGGCCAACATGAGCCTTTGCACTTCTGTTCTGTGATCTGCTCAGATCTGTTGCATTCAGTTCCCCTCTGACCATCACCCCTTTGCCTTCCCACTATTTGCCACTATTGAACCCACTGCTTGCCCCCTGCCACACGAGCACATAACTTGCATGGATACAGCTGCACTGACCAACATGGACACAGGGGGACCTTTAAGCAAAGATGTGGTGTGCATCCAAAGGCCCTGTACGTTATTTTCTTACGAACAGGGAACTGGTGCTTCTACACTGGAAGCATTTGTCCTAACCGTCACTGAAGTCTTAAAGCACAGCTTTAAAAAATATTTTAATAGGGGGGTTGTGTGGGCTTATTCCCAGAAAGCACCTACATTCACATATGTTACAAGAGAGAGAAAATGACTTCGTAAATACACTCAGGAGCTAGCACATGGACCAGTATTCTAGCCAAGGTACCTCACTTTAGTTTTGAGGATACTTAGAAAGAAAATGAAACTACCTGTGTCAAAGTTGATGTACATTTATTGGATACAATGATGAAATATGGATGTACATTATGAATACACAAGCAGAAAAAGGCTCACACTCTCTTCTCTGTAGCTCGTTAGTTGGCTGAATGGGCCAGGGGATGCTCTACGGGCCTCCAAAGACCCCTGGTGAGGAACGCATCAAGTCCTCTCCCCTGGCTAAAGATGAAAGATAACATCCCTTGCCAGGGATTTGATAAAACTCCTCCTTCCCACTCTCGCAGGGTCTGTCAGCACGCAGGCAGTCTCTCATCCCACTTTCCTGGGAATTAAGCTGCTTCAGTAAGGTAAACAGCTTCCTTCTCACTGCAAAGGCAGCCCTTCCCCACAGAAAGAGTGGGGAAAGCAGCTTCAAGGCAATCACCTCTGGTGTTCTTCCTAACAAGCTGCAAGGCCTTGGCATGGCTCTAAGAAACTATCCTGGCTGTCAGACACTGGGAAAGTTCATTATACTACCTGCTGAACCTTGATAACCCCCTTTTCAGTCTTCTGGTAGAGTCCATCCAATCCAATACTAGTTCTAAATGGCCAAACCAAAATGAAAAGTTGGGAAATTAGCATTTACCAAATAAGGAGGGGAAAGCAGTGCTATGAAACTAGCAGAGCAGGGAGCTGAACGGCTATCAAATCAAGAGAACATTATTGCTGATGACAATGGCGGGCCATGAGGGCAGAAGTGGATAAGGAAAGGAAAAGAAACAGAACAGGAGTGACTATAATCTCCTGACTCCAGAGGAACCCAAAGGACTGCACTTCATGGAAGGTTGACAAAAGTTGGAAAATGCTACGGACACTTTCAGGTTTCATAGCTTTAGTTCCAAATTCAGGAATGGGTCAAAATGCTCAAGCCAGCAGCAGATATTGGACTACATCATGCCATCAAAAAACATCCAGAGGAAGGTCCTTTGGGTGGGTGATGATGGGGAGACTTAATTCAGATGGGCAGCACAATCCAGTGAAGCTGCTCATAGCCCCTGGAACTTAGAGGATTATGGGCAACTTATGGAGGGTGAAGGAAATATAGAGGTGAAGGTTGGCTCTGACCTTCATCTGACTTGCAAAACAGATGGCTGTTTCAAGTCATCTAAGTGTTTCACCACACAGCACAAGGAGAGAAGGCCGAGGTGCCACCAGCATCTGGTGCCTTTCTTGTCCCCTCTCTGGCCATATCTGAGGTCTTTCCTGAGACCCTGGAGCCACAGCTGGTGTGGTTCCTTCCGTAGCAGTTCTGAGGGTGGAGGGAAGCCACTTGTTCGTTGCCCCAGCTCTGACCTCAAAGGGACTTTCTGAAGATGGAGCTGGGACTCCAAATAATTCTATGGCTGTCCAGAGTCTGTCCTGTGGCTGCAGGACTGAACTCACATTTATAGGCCTCAGAATCACTGCAATGTTGTTACAAACCCTGGAACCCCAGTAGTGTTCCCGACTGTACTTCTTAACTTTCCTACACATAAGTGAATGGTTGTATTCCCTCCTATGCAGGAAAGTAATCTGGTGTTCTTGGGGGAATATCAGGGCAGTGAAGGAGAAACCTGTCCTTCATTGGTGACACTGGAAAGCCCAGACCTCAGTCAGTTGCACAGGACCTTACAACATGGAGATGCTGCAGCAGATAATCTGTCTCCAGGCACACACGCCGTGTCCATCATAATGACAGGCATTCCCCTGGCAATAAATAATAATGAAATATTTTTCAACTCTCCCGTTACTTTTACAGCTGAAGAGAAAGAGACACACATCACCCAGGCCATCCCCTCGACAAATCTCAATGTACCCCCATGACTGCAGAGCAAACCAATCTTTTTGGGGCTGGAGCTGTTCATTCTCTGAGTTAACTGCCACTTAATATAGAAATACTACTCCGCAGACATCTTTATTGCATTATGCCAACAGTTCAGTTAGTATAATTGCATGTGAAGAGCCAACAAATGTAATTTTCTTGTACTTAATACTTGCTCTGCTGTTCCTTTCAGCTCCTTCATGTGATTAACTAATGTGACTCACAGTCCTTCCGAGAATCAGCCACGTGGCACTTGAAGCAGGACCATCTCTCTAAAAGATCATGGAAACCAGCTATGGTGGGGAAGGCAGGACAAGGATGTTGAAGGGAAGGGAGAAAAAGAAAACACTGATCACATCCAAAAACAAAACCTGTCAAACCTATCTTGGCCACAGGAGAAAAACTAGGGTCATGGTGATTAATGACAAGTTGGCACAAGAACTGTGGGAGCAGGAATCAAGATTCTACCTTTTAATTGCTTAACAAGGCAATCCTTTTATCTGCAAAGTTTGGTGTAAGCAGAGTAGAATTCAGAATAAATTGGAGACTCAGGTGATGCCTATTTGAGACTGAGTGATAGTCATCGAAGTGACAAGGTGATCTATAGCCTATCCCGGCATAAGGACAGCCCTTTTATTTTCCATGTATCCGAGCATGTCCATCACTAGAGCTGAGGGCTGGTGATGCACAGTCCTTTGATAAGGACAGGTGTTAAATGTGAGGGGCTTGGACTTTTTAAGCAACTCTGCTTATCTGATTGTGGCATGAATGATTTCCAGGCAACACCCTGAAAGTGGAATTGACTGAGGAGGTGGCTGCATATGGAATGGTAATCTTGTCTACACGGCCTTACCAGGTGACCCTGTCTGGTGCGTGCCAACTGCCTGCATTTTCTTCCTCCCTCAAATTCAGCATCCAGCAGGTATTAATTATGCTCAAGACACAAAAAGACACAGCTGAGTGTTTCTAAGAAAAACAAGCTTAAATAATTAGTAGAGGAAAAGTTAACAACAAATGTAGACAATGCTTAATTCACAATCATTTTAACAGTCCTTTGAACATTTCCTGCTCTTTCCCCTCAATGCTCTCAGCCCTCTCTCTTCCTCCTCCTGATCAGATTTTTATAACTGCCACCAGTGCAAGGCAGCTCCTGGTATATCAGATTTCAGGGAAATTGCTCATTACTTACAGGGTTAAGCATATGTACAAATACATGGGAGCAGAGTGAAGGATAGCTCATTTTTTATCAGGCTGGGAACTGACAAGGAGATTACGAGTAAAATAAAAATTTAAAAGCTATTCCTCACATTTCCCTAGCTGGGATGCTACTAGATTGGAATGTAAACCTCAGAACTGGGTACAGCATCAAAGCATGATAAGAACATAAGATCAGACTAAGGATCCATCCATCCAGTCCAGTGGCCAATCAGCTGCCCACAGGAAACCCACTAGCAGGACAGCAGTGCCACAGCATCCTCTTGCCCATGTTCCTAAGCAACTGGTGCTCATATGCATAGCGCCTTTCATAATGGAGGCAACATATAGCCGTCAGGACTACTAGCAATTGATAGCCTTCTTCTCCACGAATATGTCCAATTCCCTTTTAACTGGTGCCTGTCACTGTATCTTGTGGAACTGAATCCCATAGTTTAACAATGTGCTGTGTGAAGCCCTTCCTTTTATCCATCCCGAGTTCCCCGCTAATCAGCTTCAAGAGATGACCCCAAGTTCTGGTATTATAGGATAGGAGGAAAACAACATCTTTTTTCTAAGATAAACAGTTCCAACTTATGCAGAAGTAGCATGCTCACAAATACGTTCTACAATTTCCATGAGGAGGGTAGGGGCGAACACTTCCTTGTGATCCTGTGCCCCTCTGTATGCATTCAATATGCCATGATTGCAGAGGGCTTATGTAAAAGGGTGCCCCAAACTTGTGTTTGAGGAAAAATCAATGATCTGAGCCAGACTGTGGTTAAAGGATCATAAGAAGAGAACAGAGCCTGGAAGACTTGGAAGAAATGAACCAGCCACATGTTAAGAAGGTGGAGCAAAGTGCTCTGTTCTGCAAGCACAGAGGAACTCTGTTGCTCAACCAAGTGACAGAAGATGAGCTGCAATTATTTACAAATGGGAAGAGTGGGGTGGAGCTCAGTAGAAAGTATATTTTACAAAACAGAGTCGTTGACAGGCCTTGGCTTGAACTGAGGAGTTGATGTGATAAAGGAACAGAAATGGCTGCAAATCCTAACACTGCCAGTTCAAATATGAACACTTTTATTAATTTCTCATGCTCTTCTCAGCTTCTTTATCACATTAACAATGTATGGATGAGAGGAACAGAAAATGGGCAGGTTCACACAACACAACAGGCCATGGTGGTTATTTGAGCAGGATGGTCTATTGTCTTGTCTGAACCCTGTCATGGTATTTTGGCATGGTATGTTTGACTTTTAGAAACCATGATAAGAAGCAACAGCTAGTTCTATGGTTCGCATGCTTCACCATGGTTTCCCTGGTCATCCAAGCCCAGCATTGTGGTTTCCACAGTCCTGGGACTCAGAATCCCCTGGAAAGAGTGACAGCTGCAGGAGCTGCCCCAGCCATTCAGAGTGGGACTGAATTTCAGGTGCGGAGTCTGATGGAATACCTGCCAACTGCAGGATGATGAAAACCATGCTAGTGTAGAAAACACTTGATCATCCGTGAGGTACATCCAGGCAAAAAACCTGCATTGTGGAGACAACACAGGGCTGCTTGTCATGACATGTGCACCCAGTCAGTGTGGAAAGTTACTACTGACCCTCTCTCCTAAGGTAAAGTATTCCATCAATAGAAATTATGGCTGGAGAAGAGTTCATGGATGGGATGTAAGGCTTGTGCAATGCTGTCATAAGAGGACTGTGTATACTGGAAAAGGGGGGTATTCTTGATTTTTCCGGTTCCTTATTTAGTGAGTTCATCGTACACTGTTCTCATGGGGCTCACTAGAGGGAAGTTTCTGCCAGGGCTTCCAGATGGCAGACACTGCCAAGAGTCACAGGTTCATGCAAGCTGAACCTTAACATGCAAGCTGAACCTTAACATGCAAGCTGAACCTTCAGAGAAAATGTTCTCTGAACTATTAGCCACAATGAAACTCTAGAACAGCCTTCCCCAACCTGGTGGCCTTCAGAGGCATTTGGAGCACAACTCCCAGAATTCCAACAGCAGGGCCATTGACTGGGCATTCTGGGTGTTGCATTCCGAGTGTGACTGGAAGGTGCAAGGCTGGGGAAGGCTGCTCTGGAATTTTTAGCAGAAAATAAGGATATTTGCTACATGTCACTGAAAAACAACTCCTATTTGTTGGTAAATCTAGCTGGATATCCTCCATGGGCCAGGCATGAGAAAGATGCAGCACACATCAAGGGTGCAACGCTCTCCATGTTTGAGCAAAAGGAAGTCCTACAGTTCCTGGCATGCTGTTGTCTCTAGGACTTTTTTCTCTCTGCAAAGCATCAGATTGGTCTCTAAGCCTCAGTGGAAAAGTAGTACGTGCAGATTCATACTCCGATTAGCTTCATCTTCCAGTGTATGGGGCTCCCCCTACCATATAATTAACAGAAGTAGCACTGAAAAGGGGTTTGCTTTGTCCTGGCCTGAAAATAGATGACTCTAATAATCATGAATATTCAACATTTTTGCTGGAATTACCTGACCTAACCATTAAGGATATCAAAAGGAGGCCACTGGTGCTAAGCCAGTCATAGATATAGTGTAAATCCCGCAGAACAACAATTAAGATAATGGAATTGCTCCAAACATATGCCTGCATCATCTTGTGTGGTTCATTTTACTTGGTTGTGTAAGTTTTTGGGTCAGTTCAGGGACTCCATGGAGAGGGAGCAAATTTTATCACTTGGCTGTAACATAAATGTGTCTCTCCTTTATAATCTGATTTGTTAAGAAGGAAATATTATAGTCTGCAATTCATCAAAGAAGCCAAAGACCACATTAGTTGTAATTACTTTGGGCTGGCTCCTATTGATCATGCCCTCCGAGGGATTTCATGGCAGCTCCAATGCCATCAGTTCACTGGCCCAGAATTATATATACAGCCATCGGACTGAAAACCCCAACTGACTCTGGCCTTCACTGCTTGATCTGCTGCTGGAATGCAAAACGGATAGTGGATTCAAATCTTGTCTATGGATCAGGGATATGCCTCTCTTATTTATTTATGACATTTTTATACCATGTTTTCTCCAAGGAACTCCAGCTGGGTTATCTCTTCTTCTCCTGCTTTATCCTCTCAGCTACCTATCCCGAGAGGTAGGTCAGATGAAAAGAGAGTGTCTGACTAGGGACTGGAACTCATATCTCCCCAGTCTTAAATCAACATGCCAATCAGGCAACCACACTAGTTCTTGTTATTGAACACTGTGCTTCAGCCTGGGAAAATGCTAAGCAAGCATGTTAAAGTAATAATGAGCAATGGATTGGAACATTTTTGATTTTTGCACTTAAAATTCAGCTGAAGTAGTGGACTGGAGAATCTATGTTAACTTTCAGTCAAACACTAATTTCAAGTTGTTCTGAAACTTCAAATTTTAATCACTGAAGACAAAAGTTTATGGAAGTTTTGATAACTCCCAGCACGCCCAAACCAGCATTGTTGGGGCATCCTGGGAGTGGCTGACCCTTTTTTCTGTCTAAACTTCCATAAGATCACTCCCTAAATATATGAAAGGATTAAAAAATAAGGTTATAAAATACTTAGGTACCAGAATGCTGATTTCAGCACTGACACTGAAGACACATAAAGACCAGCCCCATTGAGTGGCCACCTTAGGGAATAATTTGGAGGAGTCAGGCCCCCTCTGTAGGCTAGGAGTAGGAAAGCTGCCAGGCTTCTGTGTGAGAGGCAGTCCTGTGATCCTGGCCCAGGCTGAGAGCCTGTATGGAGGACATTGTAGTATGTGAGTTTTCCCAGCCCGCCAGTGAGTCAGAGTAGAAGGATGGGAATGGGACATAATCACCCACACTGGTCTAATGTACTTAACTTCCAGACAGGTAATTGCTGGCCTTTATTTCAGTATTCTAGCCAACTAGTGCATGCACACTGGTCAGCTGAATTGTATTGTCTGCTTCTGAATATTTTTTCCTTTTCCTGAACTCCTCTATTCTTTCCCAGCTCCCTGACACTCCTCTCTTTCTTTCCTTATGCTAATTTCTGGGGAAGGAGGGGCTAAAATCCAGGATTTATCAGGCTAGGAGGAAGCATATTATGGAGTACAGGGCAGCCTTATAATGGTGGTTATGGTATTAGGGGGAGAAATGCCATCGCAGTGGTGGAAGACCTAAATGGCTATAAGCAATCACCCCCACTGGTTGTCTTCCCATCCCACAGGTTCTGATGAACAGGTCACTGCACCCTCCGACCTGGTTGTGCTACTAGCAAATGCTATTTTGCCACAAGATCTCAGCCTTCCATGATATGATTGAGCTGACCTGGAATGCATTACAGAGACCTGGATGGGTGGGCTGGGTGGTGGAGACGTGACCTAGCTTTGTCCACTGGGTGACTTGGAGCACCATCATCCTCCATAAAAGCTTGCCTTCCAGGAAGCCCTCCACCCCGGGGCAGGCTATGAGGGCCTGTGCTTGGTCAAAGAGACGGACTGCTGATGCTGATGCTCTGCTCTCTCCACTGCTCCACAGGCTCCCCGAATGAAGTCGCCAAGACACTCTGGAACTCTGCTGGAGAAATGGATCAGCTCAGGACTTCATGACTTCTATAACAACTGTAGAGCTCTCTTGATTTGTCACCTGTCCGGCTCATGGGGCAGAACATACCATTCATTTGGCCCTTGCCACTGGGTGTGAGATGGGGCAATCTGGCGTTGTGGGTTAGAAATCACCTCGTTGTCATCATAATCAGATCACTTCTTAGTGAAATTTGTTCTCAGGGTTCCAGTCCCTCTCCATGAGACTGAGAGATCCATGCTAATAACTGTCCAGTCACAAATACCCTCTTCTGGAGGAACAGTTGTGACAGAGATTAGAGACTTATGATCATTGGCCATGAGGCAATAGGATCTTGCACCATCCATTTTTATTGTAATTTAATGTGATTTTAACTGTGATTGTAATATTTATATAGAAACTGCCTAGAGATTTGCCTTAATATTTAGTGGAATCAGTATGGATAGCTAAATAAATAATGAAATATGCATTTCATGAACTAATTCATGAGCTGGAACACAATTAACTTTCAGATCTCATCTTCTCCACATTTTGAGATGCAGTTCTAATTAGAAAAAAATAGCATATAGTAAGCCATGCTTTGGGGCAGGGAAGTTTGCACATTAAATGTGCATAGAAGTATATTACAATATGTTCAAATAGTCACCCACAATGAAATGCATACGCATTTTCACATGGACTTAAAAACACCATATATTCCATAATTATGGAATATTATATTATAGAAGTTAAGTGGATGGTTTTGTCTATCTCCAGTGATAACACCTTATTGAAGATGTATTACCTGTACCTTCCACATGGATGCTCTTAGATAGTGAGGAGCTATCAGTTTATGGCAGCAAAATCCTCTCTTCCCTGCTGTTTGGAGCACCAGAGAAGCATCAGATGTGATATACGCAGGTGTCCTATGATTTTATCTAGGAATTAGTAGGCTTAGCCAAGGCCAGTTCACAGGAGGGAGCCTCTGGGCCTACTAAAAAGGGCTCTCTAAATGATAGCATCACTCCCTCTAGGGTGGCAATACATTCTGCTTCACAGAGGACAGTCTTCTCTGTGGGAAATGTCTGGAAGATTGCTGGGAGAAATATCAACAACCTCAGATATGCAGACGATACCACTCTAATGGCAGAAAGTGAAGAGGAACTAAAGAGCCTCTGGGTGAAGGAGGAGAGCGCAAAAGTTGGCTTGAAACTCAACATTAAGAAAACTAAGATCATGGCATCCAGTCCTCTCACTTCCTGGCAAATAGATGGGGAAGAAATGGAGGTAGTGACAGATTTTATTTCCTGGGCTCCAAGATCATTGCAGACGGTGACTGCAGCCAAGATATTAAAAGACGCTGGCTCCTTGGGAGGAAAGCTATGGCAAATCTAGGCAGCATACTAAAAAGCAGAGACATCACACTGCCAACAAAAGTGTGTATAGTCAAGGCTATGGTTTTCCCAGTTGCAATGTATGGCTGTTAA